>NC_137073.1:112732925-113033553 GCF_951640355.1 Cnephaeus nilssonii | reverse complement strand
ATTGGGTTAGAGCATGAGGTGCTAAGGACAGTGGAACTGCTGTCACTGGAAGTGAGGGTGATCCTGGAGAATGTGCGCCTGGGGACAGGAAGTCTACGGGGACGTCTTAGCTCCTCCTCTCCCGTGCCTCTTTTCAGACTGGCATTTATCCCATCCCCCCAAGGACCTCTGCCCTGTTTCTAGAAGACACGTGCTAACCAGAGTGGAGGCAGTTAGGCTATGTCTTGTGACGTGTGAATCCCAGAGGACAATGGTTTACTAATGAATGAAAATATGAATGTTTCAGAAATAATTTCTAATAGGATGGAGGCGTAGGTCTGTGCAGTGAGAATCAATAGATCTGGATCCATCAGTCACGTCTCTCCTTTAAAACATCTCATTCTAGGATACTCCTGAGAGCCAGCCTAGCAGAACTCTCGAGATAGATATCAGACTACAGGTTTTCCAGATGCGAAACACTCCCTGCGCCTGCGGATTGGGATGTGAGATTCCCCCACACCTTCGTGCTTATTTGAGAGGCACGGATCTTGGCTGTTTACTCCTGGAAGGGCCACCAAAGGCAGAGGTGAAGCAGAGGATCGGCCCTAGGAAGAATGAGAGATGCTAGACCAAGCGCATTTTAATAATACCCATGCCGTCTTCCTTTGCTATCTCTGCTGCTAGGCAACCAGCTACGATCTTCTTCAACTTCCTTTCAGCAAAGGGTCAACTAACCCTCACTGAGGTGTTCCTGTAGAGGATATTTTCCCTTTACCAAGGAAGCCCGGAAGCCAGAGCTTCTGGCTTTGAAATGGAAGCAGTGAGTCCAGGAGGCTGCACTTCCGTCCCTTCGAAGAGGAAGGGTGTACTTCCGAGGACACCTGGCGCTCCTCCAATCCCATCACCTGGGTGGCCGCACCTTTTATCCAGACCATCCTGACCCGACGTACCCGCTGCCTGCAGCTGCCCCAGCTCCGTTAGCATCACAGGGTTGGCGTGCAGTTGATGGCTCCACTGGGAAGAAGACTTCGCTCAGAGGCAGGGCCTGTGGGTACCTGCAGGGAGCTCACACCTTTCCCACCTCTCCTCCTCCTCCCTGCGTGTGGGGGGATGGGGAACTTAGGGGATCAGCCTCTCTCCTGAGGTGAGCAGGAATCCCAGGTTTTACTCATGGATGTCTCCTCTGTACGTCCAACCCTGACCACTCTCCACGTGCTGTTTTCGAACGATTCTATAGCTGTGCTGTGGTTTCAGAGGACTTCATCCCGGTGGTGCTCTCAGACCTGGAGCCATCTGCTTGTTTCCATTCTCTCCCATTGCTATTCTTAGCGGAAGGAGTTAACGCCATAATTCGGGAAAGAAAGCCTGGTGCAGCGGGTCAGCAGGCAGAGCGGTGGTGGGCTGATGTGGCCATTGTGCGCACCCCAGCTGGGCGTCCACCGGGCGCCCTCCCTCCTGAGCCCCCTCCCTCCAGAGAGCAGCTCATTATACAGCTCACAGGGTCTGCTGATCGGCCAAGCGCGGCAGCACACACACCATTGCTGAGGCAAGCTTTCAATTTGCAGAGCTGGCCGCTCGATAGCATGTGTTTCAGAAGCCACGGCATGGCCCTTGTGCGGGCTGCAAGATGGAGAGCTATGTATGGGATGCATGAATTGCCGGAGAGCGCTACACATTTGAAATGTGCAAGCATGAAGCTCAGTGTTGCCTACAGATGAAAAACGAAACCGCATTTTGCTGAGCAGGAAACTCTGCCCTGATGGTCAAAGTGTTTTTAGCCTGAAAACATCAAATAGTATTGAGAAGATTTCTAAATAGTTAAAAAGCCTTTATTACGTTACATGTCTCTAACACTAAATTTACTTAAAAACAAATCTTGTTGCATAAGACTTAGTGTGTGACAGTAGAATCCTTGCTCTCTTTTTGGTAATAATACTAGGAGCCCAGCGCGCGAATTCGCGCGGCGCCGCCCACCCACCTGCAGCTCTGCCTTGACACCTGAGCCTGTCCATGTAGAGCTCCAGCGCCCCTGGCCCCGCCCCCAAACCCTCTGGCCTTCTCTGGCCGCTTCAAGCCCCGCCCTCAGTCCTTTGAGTCCCCTCGGGCTGGTCCCGCCTTCTCTGGGCACCTCCCCGCTTCCTGCCCGTCTCCAGAGCAACAAGGCGGCTCCGCCCCATCATGGCACCAGAGGGGAGCGTGGAAGCCTCCCGCCCGCTGCGCTGTGCTCCTTCCCCCGGCAGGTGGGCCGCGGGGCACTCAGAGTGTGAGCGGTGGGTGGCGAAGGACTGGTGAGGGGGACGCTATGGGCTCTCACCCCTGCTCTCCCCTGCACGGGATGGTCCCACCTCCTCCGGGCGCCTCCCTGCTTCTGCCCGTCTCCGCAGCAACGCCCCAGCTAATATGCTAATGACCTGGTCATTACCCGTTACGGCGTCCTGACCATTAGCATATTAGCTCTTTATTAGTATAGATGTAAACGAATAAGTTTTTCTTATTAGCTGCATAAGGAACTTCAATGTTTACCTTATTCAAATGAATTAAAATAAGAAAAGGTGTGTGTTCCCAATGACAATATACAAATAGATCCGTAAGCGCCATCCTTCCTGCTCCATCGGCCCGCTTATGGAAGAAAGTCCATGTCCGCTTCCATGGGTCTGATCCTTTGTGTTAAATGAGTGAGGGTTGGGCCAGGGGTGAGCCAGCAATGGTTTCCCACCCACTTCTCCTCCCAGACTCTGCCATGTCAGCAGGTGGGAAGGCCCGCAGCAGGGGCCGGGATTGAGGGCTACATCTGGTCAATGTTACCTTTCCCAAGCTTAGGCGAGCTTCCGAAATGGCGACACTCATTTATGCTTCCCTCACTTCCATGCCCTGAGGCCTCCAAAGTGGAGACCAATGAGTAGGGTGTCTGTCAGGATAACTTCCCTCAGAATGTTGCTCTCTGTCCCCGCAACTGCCAGCTTTCTTTAGAGTAAATCCAACAAATATTCACTGAGGAAGGTTCTAGAAAATGTTACTTCCTTTTTAAAAGATGTGACTGCAGTGAGTGTCTTTCTGTCTCTCTGTCTGTCTTTGTCTCACTGGTTTTTCTGGTAAAATGGGCATCATGGTGGCATGGAGGTTGATAATTTCTTTCTAAATTAGTTTGTTGATAACACATATTTCCAGTTATGGAATTTGATGACATTTTATTTTGATCTTCTGTCATTTGTCTGAAGGCCAATTGTTCTTTTCTTCTGGAATTTTATTTGGTGGACGTTGGCCAATCAGAAATAGTGTTTTGCCTTGACCTGGCATTAGGTCATTAAATGTAAAACCCTTCCCTCTGGCCTCCCCTCCTCGGCAGGAGAGCAATTGTAACTTTCTATTCAGTTGCCAAAGAAAAGAAACCCACACTCTTCATTTGGATAAAAAATAACTTGAAGATCATGAGAATTACCAGATTTTCCATGTATAAGATGCCCTCATGTATAAGACGCCCCCCACTTTTCCAACCCCAAATTAAGAAATCAAAGATTTAAACATAGAACAGAACACATTTTTATTTACTAATTACTGCAGACAATGTTCACGTACCAGTGCTATGATATCATGCAGCGTATCACTTTATCCAGCCTCTGTTGCATCACTGCTCTCTTCTTCATCATCACTGTTAGTTCCCGACATATCAATTTCTTCACCTTCTATTGTGTCACTGCTGTCTTCTGAGTCACTGTCTATATATGTGAGATCATCCTCATAAACTGGTGGCATTTTCTGAGCTAACTTTGTTCTTGTTCTCATGGCCAACCCTTCTCTCCTTATGAAATTGAAGCACCATTTGCCTTTCCTGTAAAATCAACCATGTCCATTTCGCTTGCAAACATTCTTGCCTGACATTGAATAAACATGGTTGACACACATAAGCCACTCTGGCGCTGCTCCATAATCCAGTCTTAAGCCTCTGCTCCAAGTCTGCCCATTTTGCTGGTTTTCCTCTCAAGGCCTTCTTCTTTTCTGGCATCTTCAGGAGCTGTTCTTCCTGTTTTCTCCACTGTCTGACACACACATACACTCAGCGGGAGGAGGTCCAAATGGTCTCTCTGCAGCTCTATTTCCATGCTCTTCTGCACAGCTGATTGCATTCAGTTTGAATTTTGCTGAGTAAGACAATAGCTTACTGGTATTTATCTTTTTATTTTTTGACATCTTTATGGGCTCAGAACGCTCTGGTCCCTATTGCATCTGCGCACTCTCCACCTCCATCTCCAATTACGGCGTCAGCTGATGTCAGTAACAGTAAGGCTCCTGATTGGAGGAAGCCTGTTTGACAAGGTGTGGGCGGCTCCCTCCTGGGCTGACTTCCGTGTATAAGACACCCCTCGATTTTCAGTCTAATGATTTTAGAAAAAAATAGCATCTTATACATGGAAAAATACGGCATGGTCGTTTTAATATTGAAGTCAGTATTTTCCGTTCAAGCTGATTGAGATGAATAGAATTTAGGAGGAAATGGGATATTTGTATACAAACCCGAATACCAAGAGGTCCGAGCTCTGTTAGAATAAACGACTAATTAAGACTCCGAGTCCCAGGAGGGTCTCAGTTGTTTTCATCAGTGAAATTAAAAAGTGGGGTTTCAGGAGCACCAAGTTACTTTGATTTTCCTCAAAATGCAGGTGGCACGTTCCGAGTTTTAAGGAAGGTAGCTCACACTGGGTGCCACCATGGTGCCTGGCACACAGACACATTCCTCAAGAGCAGTGAGTGGCCTTTGTGATGGTGTCTGGGATGAAAATGTCTAAAGCATGTCATTCCAGCAGCGGCCACAAGGTGGGAGTATTTCCCTTTATATGTCCTAGTTAAATTTTCCCGTTTTTTTCTTTCATGCCTGCACTGTGGAAGGAATGGAGTGTTTTGCTTTAGCTACTTCCTTGTAGAACAATGGAGAAGTGATTTTTTGAAACCTGAAACAAGAGTCAACAGACACCAGTTTTTAAAGCCGCTTTAAAGGTTACGTATCTTGGCAAATTTATCATCTATGCTTTTTTGTTTCTGAAAAATTCTGAGGCAGGTTGGACCCCTTTCTCTGTGGGCACGTTCTCTAACAGATTTCCCTGCAGGCTCACACTCTTCGATGAGGCCGAAAGGGAGAAACAGAGTTTAAAATGTGTGCTTCGGCTGGTGAAATAATGGGCATAATTGGAATAGTATATCACACAATTCAAGACTTCAGTTTATGTTTTTAAATAATAATTCTATTTTTTGGGTAAAATAAAAGAGAACTAGCGATAAAATACAGTCTTAGCTTAAAGACTCGTGAGAGAGGAGCGCTGCTTAACCCTTTGCACTCGCTTGCTTTTTTCTCGATTCCTTTATTCTACTCGGGATTTAATTTTTTAAATACCCCAGATTTTACAAAGCGCGGCAGTAGAATAAAAAACTGGAGTTTCTTTTCATACAAACTTATTTATTTGGATTTTTTTATGTTTCAAATTATTGATACATTCAATAACCGTCACACTCGACATCCGAGTGCAAAAGGTTAAGATGAAAGGGAATCTACACATGAGCCCCGAACCCACGGCTGTGCGTGTTGGACACAGTTGTTCAAGGACGGCGAACATGGAGTGGCGCTCCTGCTGAGAAGAGCGGGAACTCATGCGTTCATCGCTGCATTATTTATTTTTATTTTTGTTACTCCTCAACCGAGGGTATTTTTCTATTTATTTTTAGAGAGAGAAAGGGCGGGGGAGAGACAGAAACATCAATGTGAGAGAGACACATCCATTGGTGTTTCAAGCACAAACCTGCAGCCAAGGTAAGTGCCCTTGACGGGAATCGAACCCGGGACCCTTCAGTCTGCAGGCTGACACTCTTCCTACTGAGCCACACCGGCTAGAGCTCGTTACTGCATTCTTTAAATAGATGCCGTGTGGGTGGTGGATTCCTTTGCGTGGGAAGGAGCCCCTTTGGTTCGGGGGAAACATGTGCCAGTGAAACATGGTTCCCGCATACATGACATTATCGGGAAGCGAATGTCACCGTCAGTGAAGAACGAGCTCACCCTCTGCGTCCTGTGGAAGGCTGTAGGTATACACTGCTCTGCGTGTGGAACAATGCAGGTTTTATAATGAAGTTTATTCCTGGACAACATTAAAGGAAATGGCTTCCATCCAAGCAAAGATATGCAAATGAAGGAGCTCTGGGTTGACATCCCCTATTGAGAAACGAAAAGCTCTATTTTGGTAGCTTTCCTCTTATTCATAAAACTTCACAGACTCTCTGGGATCCCGTAGACCTGGCCCCCATCTCCTGTCTCGGTCACCAACCTCGACAGCAGTCACTGTCCTTCGCCACCGATACTTGGCACACCCCGTCTCTGTCTATTCCATACGTGAGGTGACGCATCTTTGCAGTCAATGTCACATGTTTCCTTAGTCCATAATTTCCGTGTCAGCCTGCCCCGAGGTAGCAGGCTGAGCCCTCCACTCCTGAATCATGGGCTCTTCAGGCCGGGGCTGAGCTCCCAGTTCTCAGTGAGAAGGCACTGAGCAGGGGGATGGGCAGGCATTGCTCTGAGGCACCTGAGACTCGGGTTTGATTGGTGCGATGCCAGCCTCCCTCCCGCTACCCGCAGAGACAGCATTGCCCGCTCCGCTTCAGAAATTACTGACTTTTGTTGGGTTTTCTGATCTTGTTAAATGTTTTCTTCTAACGCCCCGCCAACAGTCCACGGGGTCTAAACAGCTCCAGGCTCTGCTTGGTCCTGTTCGGAATGGCTGTGCGGTGACACATGTGTGGTGGGAGGAGTGAGCGCTGACACATGAGCGGTCCCAGGCCTCAGCGCAGGAGAGCTGCTGCTGCCACACGTGTGCTCCGCCCGGGCCTGGACGCGCCCCGCACGCTCAGAGGCCGGCCCGTCTGCGTGATTTCTGCGGCCGCTGCTCAGAAGGTTGGCCGTTATAGGAATGTATGCTTGAGATGTTTTCTGAAGATCCTATTTTTTCTTTCCATTTTTATAACTTTTAATAAGTGCTCTTTCAAAATTGATGAACCCCAGTGGCGATGGGGGGGATGGCGTGCCACATCCTCACAGGCCCCTGCGCCCGGAGTGAGAGGGGATGCGTTCGTGAGGCTGCGTTTGTGGGTGTGCGGCGGAGCCTGGTTTAACGCTTTCTCGCGCTCGTCCTGTTTGATGGACCTTGCACCCACTTCCGAACCTTGGAATCTTCATGACGGTCAGGATGGCATCACCTTTCGTCTCTCCACCGTCTTCCTTTTGTAATGTCTGTGCAGCAGGGTCACGGCTTTGGGGGGGCTGCGGTGCTGTTACTGCTGGGCACACAGCCCCCCTCTCAAGCGAGAAGAGCTCAGTTGGGTTTGGGTCTGGGTCCTGAATGTCTTCTGGTCACAGCCACGTGTTCTGAGAAGTGTCCATTCACCCCACGTCACACAGCCTTGACCCGTGAGTGACTGAACCCAATCCGTGAGTCCCAGTCTCCCGGCCAGTTCCCGGGTGGGCAACAGCCCGATAGGCCTTCGTGAGATGCCAGGAGGTGCCGACTGATGGTTCTGGAACTCAGATGCTTTCTCTCTTCAGGGTTGATTCGGTGCCAGGACGCACGCTCAGGACTGCCCCGGCCACTCGCTGTCCCCAGAGCCACGCCCAGAGCTCTCTGGAGTGTCTGAGGAGGAAGTGAGGACCATTGAAGGCAAAGTGCAGAGAACTGGGTTTTGGGGACCCCCTGGGACTGCTGGGTCCAGCTTCTCCTGACCCAGAACAGGACCTCCTGGTCCTGCAAAGCCTTCGGATTGGCAGGAACATGGGCCAATCCTTTCCTGGTACAGCGTTAAGCTAGTTGGAGTGGGCATTTCTGCACCTTGGAACCAAAAATAAAAAAATAAATAAAAACAGTAAGAAATCCGTGTGATATGCAGGGGTTCCCAAAGGCCTCGGAAGTGTTTGATTTCCTGATTAGAATAGTGATAACTGGGAGGGGGATAAGGAGTTAGAATAAATTTATGGGTGTGAGACGTTTGGCCTCAGAAGAACTGACTACACCCCAGTTTGGGGCAGTGGGTAAGAGCTACCACTTCTAAACAGACTCCCTTTCCTACTAAAGAGCCTTAGAATTGAGAAAAGGGTCTCTTCCATGGCTGTGGTAGGTGGGGCCTGAGATATTGATTCTAAAATGTAAGATCTACTATTGATGAAGACTTACTGATGAGACGTGATATGCAGCTTACATTGAGTGTACTGCTTTACAACGTCCACACCAAAATGACCTTTTTCTTGAAATCATTGCTGAAAAGCATCACAGACGATCCTTGTTACCATAAGTGCTACTTGCAGCAATTTGGGGGGACATGTCTCATTCATGTATCTACCTCCTTAATCCTCCCCGCTGCTCATTCTCTTTTTCTAATCATTTTATATTTTTTCTTTTTCTGTTTGCCCTGTGTAGTTTACTGACAACAATGCCCATGGGTGGCACCCACAGGTTTTACTGAGTATTATTACTTGTGTTGATAGTTAAGGAATTTTACTCTATTAGTTCCATGATATTTTCTTTTTTTTAATTTACTACTCAAGTAACCACTGAACAGAGTGGAGATTGAGAACACTAGCAAACGGATCTCCCCTAATGTGCTAACAGAGGCTTATGCCGAGTGTAGCCTATGAAGTCTATGAGAAGTGAGTAATCCCGCAGACAGGGAAAAGCTGGTAGGAGTGGGGCAGGGAGCGTGGACCCCATAGACCCACCGACAGCACTGCCTCGGCTGGGCGCAGGGCTGCGCCCGCCCCGTGTCCTACTGTGTGCTGGGCTTCATCTCCTCCCCTGCACAGGCCTAGCAGTTTACGCAGTGCCATTGATTTGGGACAGGCGTCCTCAAACTACGGCCCGTGGGCCACATGTGGGTATTTTTGCCGTTTTTGTTTTTTTACTTCAAAATAAGATATGTGCAGTGTGCATAGGAATTTGTTCATAGTTTTTTTTTAAGCTATAGTCCGGCCCTCCAACGGTCTGAGGGACAGTGAACTGGCCCCCCCTGTTTAAAAAGTTTGAGGACCCCTGATTTGGGAGAAAAGTTGTCTATAAATGCAAAGCAAGCTCGTCCTGAATTGTTTACACTCATTATCTCGGGAGAAAAACACCCCTGAGGGGATGGGCGGGGGTCTGACCGCTCCTGTGTGTGCTGCTGTATTTGAATTTCCATCCAAAATTCATCTCCCACTTGGGTGATAAACAGCCATTCCTGTTGGTCAGTGAGTGTGTAGGTCTGTGTGTTTCAATGTAAGAGTAAATAAATTATAGCCCGATTAATAACTCTGATATATATTCTACCTAATAGAACAACACTGAATCAAGGAGAGTTTGCCAAGTGAGTGTGTCAGCTTGGCCTCCAAGAGCTTGGTGAGGGCAGGTAACCAGCACACTATCACCAATTCAAGGAGCGTCCCAGGCACGTGACCAGACTCCTTGGACCGGCTTCTTAACCTGTTTCTTCTATGAATGAGTCTTTGTCTATCACCCTAAGAAAGCATGTTTTGACAGAAGGATCCGTGGAGTGGGTTGGACAAGATGTGGGACTACTCACGTGACTTGTATTCACCGTCTTCTGAGCAGCGGTTACCTGTCAGTCGTTGGGGATGCGGAGCGAGTAACAAGCAGGGAAGCCGGGCCACTGCAGATGTTATTAGCACATCCTTCGCGGCTGAGGCTCTGGGACCGGACCCGGGTGAGCAGCTGTGTGTGATCCCGGGGAAATGACCTAACCTCAGCACCGCTCAGTTTCCCCGCCTGTAACAGGACAATCGTGGTGCCCACTTCTTCAGATCACTGTATGGGTCGGTTGACATAACATAACATATATAAAGTTTAACTTATTCTAATTATTATTTTTAAAAAATATTTTTATTGATTTTTAGAGAGAGAGGAAGGGCGAGGGAGAGAGAGAGGAAACATTAATGTGAGAAGCCATGTGAGAGCAAAACATCCATAGGCTTCCCCATGCACACCCCCTACTGGGAATCGAGCCCGCAACCCAGGCATATGCCCTGACTAGGAATTGAACAGGCGACATTTTAGTGCAGGGGACGATGCCCCACTTACTGAGCCACACTGGTCAGGGCTAGCTGCCTGCAATTGTTAGTTAAATAGACACCTTCGATGTATTGTGACAAAGGCTATACTCATGATCCTAAAAAGCGATGCTATGGCAGCTGCGATGTAGTCCAGTGGGCATTCTCATGCCCCATCGATGTCCTCTGCATACTCGGTCCATAATGGGAGCCCCTGGGCTCTAGGGGCGGGGTGGGGGGGCAGGGTCCCTTATGGCTCTGAGCAGTGGGGTCTCGCCTCTCAGGAGAGGTCCGCTGACTGCTTGGTGTGCACAGCAGCCCCTCTCCTCCGGGTCTTGTGTCCACAGAAAGTCGTTGGTTCGTGAGCCACGAAGGGATCCCAGGCTGTGGTCCTGATGTCCCCGGGGGCGTGTGGGGAGCCGTGAGTGCCTTTTTATTGGACACTCCCCCAGAAAGGGACGGTGCGGTGAGCAGCGGCCAGGGCTGGCTATAAGGCGCCCCGACGTGCGGACCAGCCCCCTGCACGCAGCTGCCCGTCCCCGCTGCTCTCGCTGTGCTCAGCGGTCTTGTCTCAGACGTGGCCGTGGGCAGCTTCTCTCTCCTGCCAGGCAGAGTGCCCAGAGCTGGCGAACACTCTGTAACCAGAGACGGTGACAAGGAGGCGGGAGGTGGCGAGCGGGTCCCATTTCCCCGTGGCCTCGCCGGGGCACAAGCCGGAGGCGTCTCCCAGGGATTGCCGCGGGGAACGCCAGTGGCCCCCGACCCCTGCGAGCCTGTGGAGCGGTGGGGGATTGCTTTCCCGAGCAGATAATTGTTACAATCCTCGCGGTTAAATAAACACATATATGGGCATCTGTATATATATTTGCTCTTAATGGTGCCACCGGCGCTAAATGATTTAAGGGTAGATTTTATGCAAAGCCACTCGTTCTGCTCAACTAACTGAAAGGTCTAAACGGCTCCTGAGCATCCTTTTAAATCCCTATTGTAATAAACGAGAGCGAATGGCATCTTGTTGCGCACTGTGTAAATTGGCCCCATTTCTCTCCATGTTGCCTGCCTCCTCGGATGTTAGAAACGGGTTAGGAGAGAAACGCTCGGATCCCAGCCGCTCTGGTGGATGATAGCACGCCTCCCAGATGGAGGAGGGAACCCGGAAAGCCAGCGGCTGGACTTGCTACAAACTTCCCTGCCTTCACTGTGAAGACTCCTTTTCCTTCTCTCTACGCCCTTTATGTTTCTGCTCCTCACAGACAGAGATCCCTCAGGTCCCTGCGTACAAGTCAAGGAACCGTTTGAATAATCAGATCACGGGGAAGCTAAAACCCTGACCAGAGTTGTTTCTCTTCTGCTACCAATAACGGGGCGCTCAGGAGGAAAGACTGACAGTGGGAGAATTGTATCTTCTCACTGTGATAGCAACTCTGACGTGGCCACTTGCCTGGTTGAAGGGGTGCCCAGCAGCTGGTGAAATATGACTTCTGGGCGAGTCTGGCAGGATGCCTCTGGAAGAGATGAGCATTTGAACCAGCGCACTGAGTCAGGAAGGCCCCTCCCCTATGTGGGGGTGTCATCCAACTGGTTGGGGCCCGAGTGGAACCCGGATGTGTGGGGAGCGAGAGTCTGCTTTCTCTGTTAGAGCTGGGCACCATCTTCTCCTGTTCTTGGACATTAGTGCTCTCAGCTCTTGGCTTCTGGGCTCAGACCAGACAACACCGTGGGCCCCTCGATTTTCAGGCCTTTGGACTTAGACTGGATCCCACTGCCGGCTGGCCTGGCTCTCCAGCCTGCAGACAGCAGTCGGTGGGACTTCCTGGCCTCTGTACCCGGGTGAGCCGATTCCTGAAATGAACATCTGCTTATAGACATGTCTATACAGGGCGTCCCAAAAATGTACACACACTTTGAACAATTATGAATTCCAATGCCTTCAATCTGAAAGAAAGAAGCATCAGTTGAGCTATCAGGCTTAAAGTGTGTATACATTTTTTTGGGGGGGACACCCTGTGTATATATTACTCGTTCTATTTCTCTGACTAGTACACTCATGTGATGTCAATTTTATTTTTGATCATGTTTGTATGTCACGCTTGATATACCATAGCAGTGTTGATCCTCAGTGGTCAGGGCCAGGCATTTTGTAATGTCTTGCATCCCTGAGAGTTCCTGGATTTCGGAACAAATAGTAAGGGTGATTCAATGTAGGTAACTGGCCTATTCCTGCTGGTTTAAACTGCCAACGTTTGCTCTGATTGGTCAATGCCCATATTGTTTTGGTTATTAGATATTTTAACATATTACCTCAAGTGAATTTTTCTTTCAGGTTTTATTATGATAATTTTTAAACATACAAAAAAATGAAAGAATTGTCCATCGTCCATCCATATATCCACTACCTACATTCTGAGATCAATATTTTGCTGTATTTGCATTATTACACATATATCCACCCTCCCACTAGCCATCCATCAATCCATCTTATTTTTTGATGTTCCTATAAGTCACTTTCAGACTGCACCCCTGAGCACTTCTGTACACACACCATTGACTAGAGTTTTAAGATAAATAAATCCTGGGCTGAACATGTTTTGTATTTGGAGTTTGACACACAGAATAATGAAAGTTTACACAATGAGAGCTTAACCAATGGAAAGCTACTGTTCACGGTTGGCGTTTGAGTCGGGAGTTTGGAGACCAAGATGAAACTTCTGACTGCAATGGCCAGTAGACACCCTCTCTACAACCCGTGAGCAGCAGAGTTCATTTCGAATTGACAGGAGAGGAGCCAGGCACGCTCAGGAGTCTGAGTCTGGAGGTAAAGGCTGGTCGCCATGGAAACTCCAGATTGTGATGGATCCTGCCGCTCTCCCAGCAAAGGTTAAAGGCGTCTTGATGAAGTCGGGCCCAGCGCAGTGGTTTGAGGCCTCTCCGGTTTGTGACCTATGCCGCTGTCAGGTTATAAACGAACATCCTCTCCATCGGTTGAAGAACACACTGCACAGATCATTAAGATGGCACATTTATACAACTGCCTACCGCACCGTACCATTTGTCTGCGCAAAGTTCTGTGGCTCCACTATTGCTACCACCCTGTAAACTTCTAACTTCTACGACGTGGACATCATTCTGAGTGCCTACTAATGTTCCCACAGAAGGAGGGAAGCGTCATTCCTTTGAGGATAACCCGGTCAGTTCGTGAAAAGCTGATGCTATTGCATCCAGTTATCCCGGCATGCTACACCCTCAGCCCCCGGTTTCTCTCCTTTCCTGTGGGGATGGGAGTGGGCTTTCGTGAGTCGTGATTATGGAATTTTGCTTTTACCTTTCCTCTGCTCTGGCACGGGAAAACCTCAAAAGCAACAGAGGGAGCTGGCAAATAAATGTATGAAAAGCCTGCTACTAGCAAGATATAGCTAAGGAACAGCTAAACATTGATTTGGTTTGTTTTCTGTCTATGAAATTCTTGGTCAGCTTGAGGTATTGCATTGCAAACAGATCAATCCTGCCCGATTTTTCAAAGTTTGCAAAAGCCTAAAATGTGCTCCCACTGGTCTGCCCATAGGGCCTGGGCTTGGTTTTCTACAGCTCAGACGATAGCCAATTTCACATGAAGACAAGGTAAGGACGAGGGTGGGCAAAAGAGGTTAAACTGCCAGCATCATTACCTAAGAGATAAATCATAAATACTGATACACAATAATCTACACTAATAAAAGAGTAAGATGCAAATTGACCGTACCTTCATGACGCCACCAGCCAATCAGGGGTGAGTATGCAAATTAACCCAACAAAGATGGCGGGTTAATTTGCATACACAGGCGCTGAGCAGCTGGGGGCGGGACACTTGTGTCATTGCCATGGCGATGATGCAGGCATTCTGCACCGCCCCAGCCGCTCAGGGCCTCTGGGCAGTGTGGGAAGGCGGAAAGGTGGCTCCTGCCGGAGCGAAGGCAGTGCCAGCAGCCAGGGGAAGGAAGGCCCATTCTTGCATGAATCTTCGTGCATCAGGCCTCTAGTAACAATAATGATAAGACAAATAATACCAATAAACAATACTGTAATTAATAGTAATGCAAAAATAAACTTCCGCATATGCACAATGGAAGCCTACTTTGCCTACCTGTGTCCCTGCTGCTGTATTTCCGGGTGCTTCAGAGGTCTTTCCATGTTTGTGGCATTCTTGAGCAAAAGATGGGGAGAGACTCAGCTAAGAGGCGATGTGAGGAAGGAAGGGCTTGACTCCTATTGGTCCCCAGCCCCCCACGGTCATTACCGGAGCTATCCAGGCCTTTGTGGATAGGACTTTGTCGGCACAGGAACCCTGGGGAGTGGGCATGCAGGGACTGAGTGTTTGCTGACTGCCAGCCTGCCGTTCCGTAGCAGGGCCGTGAGCAGACTCACAGTGGAGGCCCACCCTCCATCTAGAGGTGCAGGTTCCAAAGGATCCACCCTTCCCCAGAAAGCGCCAGTGCAGACACCCCTCCGTGTAGGGAGAGTCTGGGAATATGTTACACCAGGCTGGCGACTCACATTTGCAGATCTCTAGGGGCTAGATTGGTGTTGTGAGTGCCTGAAAGAAGCCTAGGTGGGAGGACAGCACAGACACAGCACCTGAATTCCAGCCCCAGAGACACAAGAGGGAGTGGTGGGGCCTGTGGCAAGCTG
Organism: Cnephaeus nilssonii; assembly: GCF_951640355.1. NCBI lineage: Eukaryota > Metazoa > Chordata > Mammalia > Chiroptera > Vespertilionidae > Cnephaeus > Cnephaeus nilssonii. The sequence continues at coordinate 113,018,843 of NC_137073.1, read as the reverse complement.
GGAACCATGTCTCGTCTGAAGCGGCCGCCGCGCTCAGCTCGCTGCCCAGGCCTCGAAGGTGCGCCTCGGTGCTGGGGGCTCCTGGTCCTTCAGAGCAGCTGGACTCTGGTGTGAACTGGTTAACCCAAACATCCGACCAGCACGTGCGCCTGTGAGTTCCCCTTAACGCACACAAAGTCCCAGTGCCCATCGCTGACAGCCTGCGCCTCCCAGGGCAGGGAGCAGTGTACAGGGGGTGTAGCTCCAGACACTGTGGATTCCACTCATCTCCGCTCCCCAGGTTTTCCTCCCGGATGCCCAGTCCCGCCCAGCAGCTACCACCCTGCCTTGCAAGCCTCCTCTCTCTGCTGGCCTATAAGGTGGAGGTACCCATGGCCCAGCATCCGCACTCACAGAGCCGACCCCCGCCTCCTGGGGGGAATGCCAGGCCTCCGTCTGGCTCAGGGAACTTTCATGTTGGAGATGTTGGCAAGGCCCAGATCATGGGGGCCTCATGGATGTTCGTGAGGAGTCTGGGTTTATTCTCAGCATGTGGGAAGCCGTTGGAGAGTTTGGCCTGGGAAGGGTTGTGATCTCCTCATTCTCTAGAACCTTCTCTGGCTGCTCTGTGGTCACTCCCGCTTCTAGGACGTCCCCCCGGCCTGAGCTGACTCAGACCTACATTTCCTCATCTCCTCATTTCTTCTTTTCATCCCGTTACCCCTGGGACAGTAAAGGTGCATGGGAACACGTCTATAAGCTGAAGGGAGTCCCGGTTCCGCGTGGTGAACTTGAGCTGTCGCGGACGGACTTCTGTTTTGAAAGGTCTCCAGAGAGAGAACGAGGCGATGACCCGCCACGTTGATGCCCAGGACAGCGCCTGCTTCTCTATCTTGAGAGGCCGCCGCAGGACCCCGGACGCCAAGTGGCATTCGCGTCGCTGTCCGTGAAAGCCAGCCGGACCCTCCTTGCTTGTCTAGAGAGATGAGCCCTCCTAAGTCCCCGGGTCCTGGTGGCTCCCGCGTGTGTGGGGAGTGACGACCAGAGCAGAATCCCAAGCGAACGCTCGGGCAGAGACAGCCAGGGAAGGAGCCAGCGTCTAACTTTGAGCAGAATTGACTAAAAAGTGGAAACTCAGAAATAATGACCAACAGGAGACCAAACAGAGGCTGCCAAGGGCAGAGGCGGAGCCGGGGGGACCCGCCGAGGCAGAAGCCAGCGGTGGGAGGGAAGACGGAGACACTCAGGAGGCTGGTGGCGTTGCCCCTGAAAAGAGGAGGTTCAACTCCCGGGACATTCGCTAGTGGCAGCGGAAACACGCAGGGCCCGAGCAGAAGGGACAGTTTAGTGACACAGGGCTTCATTCTAAGCGACGAGTGAACGTCGAAGGAAATCATACACAACTGGCCCACATGTGTGCAACAGTGAAACCAGGGCTTGGAGCAGAGATTTGTCCCCAAATGCAGAGTTTCACTAATTGCATTTCGATTTCGGTCCTTCGTCTGCTCAGACCATTAATGAGGAGTATTAATGTTTCCCCTGAACTCTTCCACGGCGCACTTCCAGCCGCGTTTGCGATGTAAGATCCCTCATTTGTTTAATGTGCTCTTATCTCTCTGAATCGTATAAGCTCTGATTCAATTAGGTAGATGGGGACTCCTGGCTTGCTTTCAGATTTATGGAGATATATTTATCATTTTTAAAACAAATCAGATAAGGAAAGGTCTGCTCAATGAAGCGCAGTCATTTGTCATCTTCAGGAGAGGGAAATTTGTTTGCTACTGATTACTGCTGGGCATCCACATTATCTTACAGGTGTTGCAGAGTTCCGTCTGGATCTGATAAGTTCTTTCCATTTGGAATAAATGGGTTCTCTCCTCCCAGAGAGGATGACAGCGCCATATGCCCCGACTATTCACAGAGACCAGCGAGCCCTGGGCGCATGGACAGGAAGTACAATGGCCGGTGGATGTGAAGGAAAGCAGGAGTGCTCTCCGAAGCAGATAGTTTTCTAATAACAGCCGATTATCAGTGATTATGGTAGACCTTTGGGTTAATCACAAAGGAGGCTATTAGCAGGTAATGGATTAAATAAGGTGGCTCGTGTTAATAAAATCTCTTTAATATGCAAGAAGAAAAATAGCCCGTGTTAGGCGACTGCTGTCAAGTCTCTTCAGAGCACACGCAGTGCTCAAAAGGGCCTGAGAGCCATGACCGTTCTCCTGATTAAACGTGAAAGACTCGGGATGGCTGTTCCCTCCGTTGACACGCACTCTTAGATCTGAAGGTGAAAACGCAGAGCTGAAAGGATGTGTCTGAGGAAGACACTGGCGCCGTGGGAGGGAGAAGGATCGTGCGCAGTCTCAGACCCGGCTGGTGGAACTCTGGCTATCAGCCTGGGCATCGGGAACCGATGCTGTCACTTGGCTCCTGGGTGCCGGGCCATCCCCTTTCTCTGCCCGTCCGCCCTGAGCATCCGGGACGCAATGTCATCCTCTCCCCTGGCCGTGCGGCCGTGAACATGAAAAGAACAAAAGCGCGCGCCAGGCAAGAGAGGTCTGCGGAGCTGCTGACGCTATTAAGTATTTTCAAAGAAAGCCCGCGTGGTGGACATAGAGCAACACAGAACGAGCGTCTCATCCCTTTGTCTTTCAAACAGAAAAATATCTCCTCGCCCCTCAGCTATGTGCAGGGAGCAGCAATGAAAACACAGCAATGACTGATGGGTAATTGCTGGCAAGCGGACATTTAAGCATCTTCTTTGTATTTATTTTTCAGAATCCTCTTTTTTAGTTGAATTTATTGGAGTAAGATTGGTTAATAGAAGGACATAGGTTTCAAGTGTACAATTCTGATACATCACCTGTTTATTACGTTGTGTGCTCAGTGCCCAAAGTCAAACCTACTGCTGTCACCACATGGATTTGACCCCTTTATTTACTCTTTCCTACCCCAACCCCCTTCCCTCTGGTGGCCGCCACATTGCTGGCTGTGTCTATGAGTTTTTGCTTTTCTTGTTTGTTCATTATTTGCTTTCAGTTTTATAAATGATCATGCAGAGGAATCGACTCTTTTAAATCAATCCTGTCCCCAGTTTATGTGAGGATGACTAGACATTAGCATGACAGTTGTCTGTCTGTGTCCCGGATATTAACTGTGTCCTTGCAGGCCCTCTGGAGAGCCAAGCTAAGCTGACTCGGCCCATCTGGGGAGGGTACCACACCGCCAAGTTGCTTAAGGAAGCCGGGGCCGTGGGAGCTGGAGGGCTTTGCCCAGAGCATAGCACGGCTCTGTGCTGAGCCCCACAGCTCATTATGGACAGACACCCCCCGACTGTGAGCAATTTTAGTTCCTTGAGGCCTGCTGACCCCGGCTCCTGCCATTGATTTGCACGTAATCTGCGTGTTGCATCTTTATTGGCTTGCCAGGATGCATTTAAAAGGAAATGTTTTTGATCCTTGTTGACTGGCTTTCATGGTGGGGTGTGGGGGGAGTGGGGGGGGGCACCTAGAAGAGAAAGCACTTTCCATGTTGCTCCTGGGCTGATGGCTGGAAGGGAGAAGAGCGAACACACATTCGCCCCTTTGCTATTCAGAGGCTCTGCTGCTCCAGCGAGGCGCCCGCATTGCCGACCCACTTTCTGCGTCCTGTCCGGCGTCTATTGGATGCAATCTGCTTCATGTCTCTTCTCATTAACTGGGGCCTCGGTGATGTCAATGGAGAGACGGGGAGCCGAGGTTATGAAATACATGCAGCGGCGCGACAAAGATCTCATCTGAAGGCCTTTTACTTGGTCCCATTGTGCCGTTCCCATTGTGTTTTAGGCCTGCAGCTCGGCTGCACTGGAAGAAAACATTTCCGCTGGGCCCGCTGCGTTTTCTTAACTCGCCTTTGAAATGCCGAATAACGGGGCTCCGGGGCTGGCCGGCTCCTGACATTAACCAAGGCGGGCCAGGCACCCCCGGAGGCCCCCCACCGCCACGCAAAGGCTCTGCCCAGACCAAACCCACAGGCAGAGGCATCGTCTGCCCGAAGGGTGGGTGAGGTTTGGATCCACTTCAGTGTCCCAGGTGGCGCACCCTCGATGCCTGCAGACTCCGTCCCCCTAGCGCCCCGCGGCGCCTCTGCCCGAGGTCCCCCAGCAGATTTAATTCTGACAGGAGGAGGGACATGAAGCTTCACGGTGAACTCAAGTCGAAATGTGATGGGGTTCAAAGAGCCCTAGTGCGCTCAGGAAACCAGCGCCCCTCTGCCTTTGCTGCCAGGGCACCCTCCCCCCCCAGGCACCACCTGGTCCCCGCTCCCTGGGCCTGTTGGGGACGAAGCGGGGTGCTCTCCTGTTCCGTCACGTGGGTGGGAGAGATGCTGTGAAAATCTGCTGTGGGTGTCATCACGGGAGGGATGCTACCAAATGCAGTTAGAGCTCGGCAACTGGTTAAAGGAAGGCCTAGCGCTGGAGGGAGGGTCCCGGCGCTAAGGCGACGCACGGCCGACGGGACTCCGATTTGGGCGGCTCTCACGGGCGGTACTGTAATTGCCGGGGTAATTAATAAGTATGCATTATTCATGTGTGACCATAGCACGCATGAGGAAAGTAAGCAGGAAAAGAGCTCCCCCCCCACCCCGTTAGATTTATGTTAGAAACACAGAAAGTTCTGAAATAGCTTAAGAAGCAATTACTTCTCAAGGATGCTTCAGAGCACGCATGCATTTTAAAGCCATTAACAATATTAATGTAGCCTGGCTAGTGTTTCTTCTCGCGTTCCGGAGGCATGTAGAAAGTTTTTCTAAATGTCCCGTTTTATTTAAAGGGAGAGCCGGATTTTTCCGTCACACCGATAAGAGCAATGAGCTCCTGACACGCTGTAGCCGTGGGCCCTCCCAAGTCAGGTGCTGGGCTGCTCGCCAGCTGCGTCCCCGTCACACACTCCGGTCAGCATCCCGTTTGGCGAGGTGGCTCCATCTCCTCCGTGTTTGAACTATAGGTCCCTGGACTGAAATATGTGGGTTTATTAGTAGTGAAAACTACACAACAAACTCCAAACCTCATTTGAAGGGTTAACTTTTTTGGCATCTGTTGCAAGCATTATGTCTTTGGCAAGCAGTCCTTCCAAAGTCTACATTATTTGTAACACTAGTCCATGAATGAAGATTTAAAAACCATTAGTTGTCTCATTTCTATGGCAACCAGCAGTAATTGACACTGGCCACTGAACTCAGGGAGAGTAGAATCAGAAGGTACCATTATGAGGAAGGCACCTCTATAAACCACACAGGCAAATCAGCTGCCAGGAATACCTGCTTTGCGTTAGGTTTATTATCACGGAAAGGAACTTTCTGAACGTGAAGCCCAGTGTATGTGCAACGAGGTGCTAAAAAGCTCCGTTCCCTTCCCGCAGAAAATGCACCGCTGAGGTGTGAGTGTGTCTGTATGTAGGAGTAAAACCTGTGCCAAATTGGTAGTGTTGTAAAATTGCGGGTCCCATAATGGTCTCCGGGTTCAGTGGGCCCAGGGTTCCCGCACCAGCCTGGGTGCCACTCCGACCCGAGGGCACGTTGGAGGCTGACTCGAGGCTACTGTCACCTGGGATATTCCCGAGGGCTCTGGCAGCGACATAGAAATGTACAAAACCCACATTCATACTCCCTGTCTTTGAGTATGACGGGCAGAAACACAACTGAGCTCACCAAGAAAGGAGCACCCTCCAGTTCATGTAAGGTCCGGCACATCAACTTTAAAACAATCTTTATACACAATTTATTCTAGTTTTCTCAACAGGGAAGAAATTAAAGGGACAGAAATAAGAATTTTGAGAAATTCTAAAATTCTAAACCTTGGTTGTATCTTTATTATTTAAATGATTTTCATCTTAGTTATATAAGATGTTGTGTAGTTTTCACTGCTAATAAACCCACACATTTAAACACTAGAATCTTATGTTTTAAAGTAGGCTCTGTACTGTAAAGCTCCTCTAAGTTTTATGGTAGAAAATTCCACCTGATCAGCCAGTAAAGCTCATGGATCTCAGGTGGGGCTGACTATGCCCAGGTGTCTGCGGGTGGCTTCATGATGGTCCACGGACCTCGAAGACCATATGTAAAGCGTGTGTGTGTGTGTACATTTGTCTAGAACAGTGGTTCTCAACCTTCCTAATGTCGCGACCCTTTAATACAGTTCCTCATGTTGTGGTGACCCCCAACCATAAAATTATTTTCGTTGCTACTTCATAACTGTAATTTTGCTACTGATATGAATCATAATGTAAATATCTGTGTTTTCCGATGGTCTTAGGCGACCCTGCTAGCGGTTCTAACCTGTGGGTTGCGACCCACAGGTTGAGAACTGCTGCTGTAGAGCCTAAGACTATCGGAAAACAGATATTTACATTACGATTCATAACAGTAGCAAAACTACAGTCATGAAGTAGCAACAAAAATAATTTTACGGTTGGGGGTCACCACAACATGAGGAACTGTATTAAAGGGTCGCGGCGTTAGGAAGGTTGAGAACCACTGGTCTAGAATGAGGAGATACACCCTTCTGTAGCTCCTCAAGCCCTCTGTAGCCAGTAGGTGAAAGCACACAGTAGCAGCAGCTTTCGAGGCTGGTTCTTAAATCCTAGGGATCCTCGAGATGCTTCTAGAGGGTGTAAAGCTCCAAACTACTTATATAATAGTTCTGAGACATGGCTTGCCTTTCACTGTGCAAAATCGAGGGTGGGTAAACCCGACAGCCCTCAGCACAGAAACGAAGTGTTTGCGTGAGCTATTTCATCATCCCTGTGTTTCTCATTGCCATCCCCGCACGGTGAAAATTAAAAGCCATTGTAACTTACCAGCGATGCAGCATAAACATGAATTTTATTGAATCTGGACCGTCAACTGCCCTTTGCATGTTCTCATGCTGAGATGGAAAGTGCACACAGAATCTGGTGCTGTGTGTGAGCACGGGCACCTCCAGGGAGGGCGCCACGCAGTCGTGCACACGACGGCTTCACTCGGCCCTATCCCCCGAAGCACCAGTTCTACTTTAAAGAGCAAATGAGCCCAGGCCGGGTGGCTCAGTTGATTGGAGCATCATCCCGTACACCAAAAGGTTGCAGGTTCGATTCCCGGTCAGGGCACATACCCAGGTTGCAGGTTTGGTCCCTGGTCGGGGAAGTGTGCGCTAGGCAACCAATTGATGTCTCTCTCTCTCTCTCTCTCTCTCTCTCTCTCTCTCTCTCTCTCTCTCCCTCTTTTCCTCTCTCTAAAAATCAATATTTTTTTAAATTAAAAAAAATGACAAACTATGGTTATTCAGATTGGGGTTATTTGACACCAATTTCCTGGAAAGCAGATGGAAAAATCTTGTCAAAGGTAAACAATGGACAGTATAAGTTTCCAAGAATAAAATGTGAGCATTCAAGAGGAAGCGGGAATTTTGAGAGCCTTGCATTTGCCATGACCAGCTTGACATTTGTCTGAGAAGACTGGGAGGGATGTTAACAGACGTGAATTTTTCAGATGGTAAAAGGAAATATGTCAGCATTTTAAAGATCTGCGTGACTCAGGGAACCAATAGCTTCCAAAGGACGAATTCACGATGTAAGAAATCACTTTTGTGCCTCATTAAAGAAGATATAGAGATGGCAAGTCAGCATAGGGAAAGAGCCTTATGTCACATGGTATCAGAGAATTGCGAATTAAAATGCGAGGCACCACTACACACTGTTAGACTGTGAAAACCCAAAATACTGATGCCACCAAGGGCTGACGGGCCTGGGGAGCAAGGGGAACTCTTAGTCATTGCTGTGGGGATGCAGATGGTACAGCCACTTTGGAGGATGGCAGCCTTGGACTTCATATATTTAGATGCCTGGGTCCTCATGCTCTTCAATAACTTGGCTTCTAGAAACTTATCACTTAGAATGAGTTTACTTAATTTAGTTTTACTCACTAGTGTTTTATACACTTGTTTTCCAAGCTGCTTGGCAGAAGGTCTGCCCAATCATATGGCTACTTATTCTGCTAACTTGTTTTACCAAGAAGATACATATTCTTCTTCTTCAAATTATGAAATTCAAGGGTTAGTGTTTATGGAACATAAATCTCAGCTTTATTTCTCCAGGAGGAAGATGTACCTTCTACTTAGCATACAGGGTCTCTATGCATATTATGAAGATAAATAAGCATTAATGTAAATTCAATGGACTTGTTTATACTGGGGAGCAAAATATATATGGAGACAAAATTCTCTGGTTTATACAAAATGAACGCAAAATCCAAACAAGTGACTAACATGTCACTCAACAGTCCTTATTAATATGTATACCGTGGCCAAAAATAAGAACTAATTTTAGACCAAAATATATCATATACACTACAAAATCATAACAAAAAAATCGTTGCCCATTTTTCTTGGCTACCTGGCTTTAATCACTTTGAATTTAAAGGGAAGAGCAGTCAAATGTGAAAACTATCCATAAAAGGTTTTCACTCATTCTCTGAACCTCGTCACGGTCCATGAGCCGAGGGCACACAGAAGGCCCGGGTGAAATCCAAGCTCTGTCCTTCCTCAGGTGTCCGGGTGTTTGGAGTGTTTTGGGTTTTGTTTCCCCTCATGATTATGACAGCATATGAGCTGTTCCTGTTGGGTCAGGTTCTCAAGGAAACCAGCTTTGAGTTCTGAAGACATTGACCTTGAGGCAATCCATCAGATACTCTGTGTGGCCATCTGAGGCTAGTGTGGAATATCAGTCCTACTTCATGCCTTTGCTGATGAAAAGATTCTCCAGAATATTATTATTATTCTTAAAATATTTTTATTGATTTCAGAGAGGAAGAGAGAGGGAGAAAGAGATAGAAACATTATTGATGAGAGAGTAATATTGATCAGCTGCCTTCTGCACACACCCCACTGGGGATCAAGCCTGCAACACAGGCATGTGCCCTGACCGGGAATCAAATCATAACCTCCTGGTTCATAGGTCAATGCTCAACCACTGAGCCACACCAGCTGGGTATTTTTCTTTTTTCTGGTGAACTTTCCTATCAACATATTGTGCAATATGTTACTGATTAACAGTCATAGAGCATAATAGAACATGAGTGATGGGATAGTCTTTAAACTTCTCTTAGGCCAACCTCCATATTTTTCTGACAAGGGAACTGATCAAATATGACTTAGCACCAAAGAAATAATAATAGAAGCATGAGAACCCAGGCTGAAATCTGTTTACTATTTTTATTATAGACAGTGATTATTCGATTAGTTGTGGAAAGTATTCAACAATTATTGAACAGCATTATCAGTAAAAGGAGATTTGAGTTTTAATTAATAAACAGGAAGTCCTGGATGCAGACCTGGAGTTTAGACTGTCACAGAATGGGCAAGCTTATCACACTGTCTGGGGACACAGCTCATGGCTTGTCTTCAAAAGCAGACCCCTAGGCATGCCAGGCACTGCCCAGGACGACTGAGAAGCGTTTTCAGTGAGACTCCAAGCAGGAGAAGCTGCTTCACACCGAAGGGCTTCAAAGCCAAGCAGCCCGCCATTTGGCACCGAGCGTATTAGGAGGAGGGTCTTCCAGGGAAAGGCAACCTTAGAGGCAGAGGGGCAGGGGGCACTGCACTGTGGCAAAGCCTTGCCCGGGTAGAGCTGTCATCTCAACCTGTGGGAAGGCAGCAGGGCCTTCCGGAAGGCAAGTCTAGGTACTCGAGCCAAGTGCATGAGCCACAGCTGAAACTCAAGGGTTCTGAGGTAAGAAGTGGGCATCCTTATGCAGCCAGGCCTCGTGGGACCAAAGCCTTCTTAGAGTCACAGAAGAGGGTTCAAGAGGGACTATTCTAGAGACCATTCCCCGAGCCCTGCCTGTGAAGGGTCCCATCACCGATTCCTTCGTGAGGAGGAGACAGACCACGGTAAGAATCTACCGGGCATTTTTTGTATTCACTGTACATACATCTGATCTCAAAGGATATCATTATCATTGCAAAGGTGACTTAGATATTTTCACCTCATCCCTCTGTTGTTGCTGTAACAAACTCTTCTAGTCTTCGGGATAGATACAGGGGTATTTGGTTGGATCAGTAGATCTGTCTGCTTATTTGAGTCAGGGTTCTGGTACCCAGAACGGGCAAGGACAGACGGCACCGGGTCCTACCCATTCAGAATCACTGGCCCAAGTCCTACCTACAGGGACCTCTCCCTGGATGATCCGGCCTGTTCGACGGCCCCTCTGTGGAGCTCTGCTGTCGTGGAGGGCTCTTCCAGGGCTCACGTGGGGATGGTTCCATGGTCCAGCAGGAGGCCCTGCGCGGCCAGCATGCGGGGAACTGCGAGAAGCCCTCGGTGGGGCTGAGCAGAGGCTCTCCGCAATAGTCCAAGAAGAACTTCCCTTTGCATAACAAAGCACTATTTCCAAGATTTAATTTTGTCATTGCTTCTTGTTTCCTGTCAAGCCTGCTTGATACAAAAGGTCAAGGTATCAGCAAAACATAGACAGGTTTTTGCTGAATGACATAAACCTGTCAGAAGGCTGAGCTTTGATGTTCCATTAAGTGATCGATGTAGATTACTGACTTTTGGCTAAATGCTACTCAACCAGATAAGGTCAATACCTGTTAGTTCATTGGTGGAATAATTAATCAATCAATACAGGATGCTGGAAGTCAGGGAGAATTATGGCCAGGCTTCTGTCTCCGGCTTTGGTCACAGGAATTATTTAAAAACATCCTTGCAGCGTTAACCCCCTCTGTGCGGGGCTCACTGCCCCGGGATGCAGCCGGGGGAGAGGGAGAAAAGAACTCCCGTGAGCAGCACTCCTTGTAACCTTGAGCTCCCCCCATGGAAAAGGCTCTAACAAGCTGAGTGCACCGTCATTAGTTCTTCCTTTCACCGCGTCGCGCGCTGCTTGTGGAATAATTACATGCAATTTTTCTGTTTTACAGTTGGACCACATGACTCCCCAGCTTTCCCGCAGCCTCCCCCCTCCCCCGCCTGCCTGGCGGAAGGCTGGAACTGCTCACCTCTAAGCAGCTCCGCCAGAGGCTTTTATGGTGGCTGGTCACCGTGGTTCCTAAGAGCTAAAATATCACCCATCTGGTTCAGAGAAAAATTTCCTCTCCTCTCTACTTTCTATCTCCAAAGCAACCCGCATTTTTCTTCGTAGACATGCACCAGGGAAGGGTTCTGTGTGTTTTTCGAAGTTGAATATGTTGTTTCTTTGGACACGTGAGTCTGGGACAGCTCATACCCCTTCTTCCTCCGGAATAAGGACTCGTTTGGTCCAATTACTGGTTCTGGTTCTGTGGGGGCGGGGCATCTCTCCTGGGTAATGTACCAACTACCGTTAATTACTTTGCAGAACGAATGATAGTGCCTTCATTCATTTCAACAAATGGTGGTTGCCTGTTTAGTATGACCGAGGCATGTAATGTTCTTCGCTCTCAAGGAATTGAAACATTTTACCGACACTTTGGCTTAGTCCATGTCTTAGTCCATGGAATCGGTGAGCGAGGCAGTAGAGAATTGCTATTGCAACGTGGAGAAACCAAGTCACATACATTTTATTTCTTTCAAAGGCCAGTTATTTAGCAAATAACTTGCAAACAGTATTCAGGACTCTTAGTTCTTCAGGAATCTAGTAAATTAGCTGCTGGCCAGGGATCACCTCTCCACCTTTCTGCCCTGTGACCCCTTGAGTGTTATAGGAGAAACCCCAGCGTGCCCCACACACTGTCTTGAAGTCGCCAGCGTTTGGCAACCCTGAGTAGAAAGGTGCAGGAGAATGTTTGAGCTTGGAGTTTGCCCAGATCAAAAACCTGTCATACCATTCAATATGACACATGTCACCCTTGTCCTGCATTCTCCTCTTTATGAAGGAAGTACTTCATCACTTATAAAAAGTGTTTTAGAAAATGGAAAATACTGCTCGTTTTCTGCTCTGTGAAATGGTGACATAAAATATTAACTACTTTGACACTATGTACAGAATTTAAACGGGACATTCACAATTTTCTAAAATCCTATTTTTGAATTAAAGTTATGTTTTAGAATTTGCATAGGATCAATTCACTCATATTTTAAAATTGGTGTAGCTTGGCCGAGTAAACATCACGTACCCGGAAATGGCCCAGATGGCTTCATCTGGTCCTGAATTGAATTTATTTGTTTAAAAATGTAAGTCATTTCGTACGATGGCTATTACAGAAGGCACTTAATTGTGCTGCCATCTCAGACAAGCCCCCACATCTAAATGGCAGAAGGTGGCTTCTTAGATTCTGCAGAGTCTGCTATTGAACCAGGTGACTGTCCAGATAACAACTCCTGCCAATGGCCACGCCCTCTCTCTGCCTCCCCCTCCTCGCCAGGCCCCTCCCCATCTCACCTGCAGTAGACCCATGCCAAGGAGGACACTGCAGGGCAGAGGGCAAGAGTGGTCTTTTCAGGTGGTGGTGTTTGGCCAATTGAATATCTATAGTAAATAAATGAACCTTGACCTTAAACTATGTTCTAAATTCATTCCAGATCTAAATATGCAAAACTAGAAAAATAAAGATTTTTAGGAGAGAAAAAAAAGATCTCTATGATCTTGGGGATGGACAAATATTTACAAAGACTCAAAGAGTGCCAATAGTGAAAGAAGTTTTTAAAAATCGGACTATTACAAATTAAGAATTTTGTAATTGATAATCTATTATCACAAGATAATAATTTGTTGTTAAGAGAGTAAAACAGCAAGCTTTCACATTGCGAGTAGGTCTGAAGTATATATTTCATGAAGACTCATATCCACAAAATACAAGGAACTCCTAAAAATCGATAGGACTGAGGCCAGGTGGAGGGTGGGTGAGTGAGATGTGATCAATGAAAGACCTTATGCATATATGCATCACCCATGGACACAGACAAGAGGATGGTAAAGGCCTGGGGCAGGGGGCGGGGCAGGCTGGAGGGGGTCAGTGGGGGAGAAAAGGAGACATGTAATACTTTCAACAATAAAGAATTATTTAAAAACACAAGTCGACAAAACATGGGCAAAGGACTTGAACAGATACTTACAGAGAGGCTAACCAAGTGGCCCACGCACATCTTAATCAGTGCTCGGTGTCATTAATCACCTGGAAGATGCACACGCAACCTCCGATGAGACGCCACTGTACACCAGCATGCCTAGGATGGAACGATCAATAATCACAAGTATTGTTGGGGATTTGAAGTTAGTGAAACGTCCATAAGCACTTGGAATTGTAAGTTGATACAACTGCTTTAGAAAAGTGTTTGGCAATATTTCATACACCTAAGCATGTATGGACTTCATGATCTAGTAAATCTCCATATACATGAAATACATACCACGTGCATCAGAAGAGGAAAACAAGCATATTCATAGCCTGACAATTCATAATGACCCCAAACTTGAAACAACCCAACTTTCTGTCTACAGTAAAAAGTATATACAAACTATTCATTAAATGAAATACTATACAACAGTAAGAATGAATGGATTACAAGTACATGCAAGAACATGATGAATCTCTATAGTAAGATGTTGCCCCCAACTGTCTTCCCTTGCCAGCCCGGTCGTCCCCAACTGCCCTCCCCTGCTGGCCTGGTCCCCCCCAACTGCCCTCCCTCCCCTGCAGGCCTGGTTGCCCCCAAATGCCCTCCCCTGCTGGCCTGGTTGCCCCTAACTGCCCTCCCCTGCAGTCCTGGTCACCCCCAACTGCCCTCCCTTGCAGGCCCCATCAACCCTAACTGCCCTCCCCTGCAGGCCTGGTCCCCCTCAATGTGCACCCTATAGAGTTGAAAATGAGGGAAAACCGGCTAGGATGTGACCAACCAGAGCAGTGTTGACTCTTGAGGGGACGGCGAGTTTTAGGGAACATGAGAGGTGCGTCGGGGGCTGGAAATGATGCTGTCTATGTTCCAAGTGCTGATCAAAAGAGTATGTTCACTTTGTAAAAATTCGCAGAGCTATGCATAGGATTTTTACATTTTTATATGTACCTTATACTTACTTTCAAAAAATCGACTTTAAAAGCATCTAAATGCTACTAAGTCTTCCAGCTCTGTACCAGGCTCCATGATTGTCCTTATGTGTCTAGGATCTGGCACAGTGGTTGGTACATAGAAGGTTCTCAATAAACATGATTTAATTTTAAAATAAAAGCATTGTTTAGTGCTGAATTGGCACCATGACATCAATTTGAGTCAGTTAAAAGAGTAATTCTTCAACCTGTGATAAATAAATGGGTCAGCCCACCTCATAATTTTATGGAATTGGAAATTGTTATCAAATTCCGCATTTTCAGCAATTCTGGATGAAAGGGGTCCTCCAGAGTCTTTAGGTAGATAAATAGACCAAAGTCTAGTGCTAATGTAATAAGTAAGTTCAAGGCACACACAGTTTATACTCCATGAAAAAAACTGATTGATTACTATTTGATGATCAGGCAATTTTCTCTCAGAATAGAATAATTTTATGAAGACATACTATGCCACGAGGAGGCAATTTATGCCATAAAGAAATCAAAGATCATATAATTGTTCCAGGAAACGTTTATCAGCAATTGTGTCCAATGTATTTCACATTAAGTAACTAAGAATTATTAGTTACCACTGTTTTCCATACCAGCTGTTAATAGTGGGGCATTGGTCATCATTAATAGTGTTTTTATTAAAATTAGTCAATGATTAATTAACCAACAATACTAAGTGACAGAGGTTAATTGATGTTATTTGATAATGAATATGATTTTTCCTCAGACAAAAATGAAACTTTTCTGGAGATATGGCATGTGGAAGACAATTTATATACTGCAAATCTCCAAGATTGAGTGAATTTCCAGTACACATTTATCAGCACCTACGTCAAATGGATTCCATATTAAGGAGCTAGGTCAGTATTTTTTGTGTTAGTCACATGTTAGCTATTCCCAGTGATAGGTGTCATTGTTTAGTTATACAAGGAAGCTGCTTATAAGTAGATACTCCAAATAAGTACCTTAGAGCAGACCGAAGCCCAGGTGACCTGTGTATATCAAGGTAGCATTGTCCCCTGTGAAAGTGGCTTTCAGGCCAGAGTTGACGTTAACTCTTGTGGGGACCCATTCAAGCGACCAGGATATCAGGGGACAAACGGGCCCACAAAGCTCTACTAGTATAATTTTACTCCTAATACTTTGGCCATAATTTGTGGGGTAGAACAGGGAGGCATTTTCTATCTCTAAGGAACTTGGCTTGGTTGACTCTTGCTCCTAATTTGAAGCTCTAATTTCAAGAATCTCTATGGTCTCTCCAGGCCACTCCATGTCCATCATTATGGCAGTGGGCATATCCCACCTTTGAGGTAGACCATGTCCTTCAAGGAACCACCTCACTGGATGGAAAATAGAAGAATACTTGGAGAAAATGGGGGTGTCCAATATTCAGTCATCTGCTACCTGGGACACTGAATGCTCAGGACATCAGAGATTAGCCGGCGTGGGTCACACAGGGTGGGTGCATTGACTCTTTTAAATGTTAACATTGGTCACCCACTGAAAGCCTTGGGAGCAACATGTGGGCCAGACTTCTTTAGGAGATGGGTTTTGAGATGAGGAAGACTGGTCTTAATTCCTAGCCTTTCCACTTACTACCTATGTAGTCTTAGACAATTTGCTTAACCTTTCTGAGTCTTAATTTCCTCAATGGAATTAATAAAAGTTCTGTCATTTGTTTGCATGTTAAATTTGGCAATGCACACAAATTTATTGAAGAATTTATCTGCCTGGTGCTCTCCTGGGTATTAGTTGTTATTATGATTAGTCAAAATCATATTTAGTCTACTGTCCGGCATATACTAATTGTTTAACAAATAGTAGTGGCTGTTGTTCCCATGTTTCTTTTTGTTCCCATTATCATTTCCAAGGACTGAGCATGAGGAAGTAGTGGACCTCCTCTTGCTGACCTCCTCTCTAGAGGAACCTGTCAAGAGGTGATGGTGGACTTCCTCATCAGAATAGTAGGGCTCACCTTACACCGCGGCTTCCTCATGCCCCATCACTACAACTTTGCGTGTGACAGAGTCTGTGTCCACCAGCTGCCCGATCACTTTGTTTCCTATCACAAAAAGATAGTAGGAGTGGCCCAAACCTAAGGAAATTGTTATCACTAAGGTGTAGTTTTGCTGCCCGGGCCTCCTCTGGAATTGCTAAAATCTCTCACAGGAGTATTATTGACACCTTAGGTCATTCAAGGTGGAATTTCAATCCTAACTCTAAAGACCCCTCCCCCATACCTTTCCCTGTACTTCCTTCAGTGAAGTGTTAACTTCTCCAACCCAACAGCAACACAACAAGCGGACAGCCAAATTTAACATACAAACAAATGACATAACTTTTATTTATTAACACAACAGGAGGATAGCAACACAGCAACAAAGAGCTGAATTAAATCTAAAACAAGGCAACACTCCCACACATGTGCACATATTAGAAAGAGACAAAAGCAAATTGGGATTTTTCTTATGTTCTTATTTTTGCCAATTCTTGGTTAACCATTATTCCATCTGTCCCGAAATCACCCAGTTTAGCCTGCAGGTACCTACGAGACTGCACGTCTCCTCATAGATAGTAGTGAATTCAAATAAAATCAACAGCCACAAGAAAGTGATAAATACGAGTGTGGTGACTTCTAGACAGTTTGTTATGCTCCTACCACAGGACTTTTCTGCACTTTTTAATGCAGAATGAAAGCTCCGACCACCACAGTAGCATTGCCAGGACTGCAGGAAAAAGCAACATATATGCATAGCTAAGGACGTTTATTTAATCAAGTAATTTGGAATTTTCATTAGATTCTGGCTTCTGTGGGAGCAAATGTATGCAGTGAGGTCATTCTGTCTAGACGAAGTCTATTTAATTTGCTTACCCCGAACCAAACAAACTGCTTATCTATAGATCTAGGCTCACTCGACAGCATTCAATATGGTGAGATGCACCTGGATGTGTTGACTCTGAGGACAAGCCCACGTCATTTAGCTTCATTTGTATCTCATTGCCTCGATGACCTCCCAGCCCCAAGGTTATCCAGAAATTTTACTTCCAGAAATGTCACCTTGTCCATCAGCTCATCATTTTTGTCTGGCATCAGTGTTGAAATATCTTGTCACGTTGGAATAATAATAACTGAGTTAACATTTATGCAATTTTAAAATAAGATGGAGGTTTGAATGGTAATACATATTTATAATTATTAATACTAATCTAGTTGACAAGTATTTTGATTTAGGTATCTAAGTATCATGCAATATGAGTGAGTAGAGTTGCCAAAATACCTAAAAGGGAATGAAGACTACTGATTATAAAATTCTACATACTGCATAGATATTTTATGGATTACACTGCACTTACATACAATTACATACTAAAATACATGAATGCCTGCTGACATCTGAAATTGTTGACCCCAGCTCTCTATGTGTGATAGCCAAGGGTTTTGAAATTTCCTCTTTATGTGAAATGATGACAACAAGGCTTCTGTCCACAACTTGTAAACAATTCATCCTGCACAGTGGAAACTTTTAATGTTATAAACACGTTTTTTCTAAAACTCCACTTTTTAAATATGCTCAAAACCAGGTTTTTCTCACACAGACAATGGTTCTTATTTATTATGAGGATTTGGGCCACATTTGGGACTAGTCCACTTAATAGCATTGTTTGCTGTTGTTTTGGGTTCTCCTTGTTGGCGGTGTAGTCTAGCCTCCTGAAACATTAGGTTCTTTCTCCCTCGAATCATGTGCAGTCCTTCATTTGATCACGTCTTCAAGACGCGTCCCTCCAAAGGGTTCCATGCACCGAGGGAAATAACCAGATTTCACCTTTCACATGACTTGGTCCCCACTGTACTCAGTGGGGGTTGTATCCTCTCAGCAAAAGCGTACGCATATATTTAATTTTCTCCACCTTGTTCTGTTCTGTTTGGTGTCGGCTGTAGTTTGTAGCTATTATTATAAAGTTTAATATCTGGAATCATACATTTTTGTTGACAATTTTTTTTCTGGTGGAGGAAGGGGAGCAGAGTAACTGGTCGGGTCAGATCTAAGTTTTGTCTAAAATTTCCTGCTTTTAAAACTCCCTACCGGCTCACCAAACGTTGGTGTACTGCCTGTGAATAATAGGAATAGTACCTGTCAGTTCCAGGGTTATTACCAAAATGGGAAGACATACATAAGAAACTAAAATAAATGCAGTGATTTCTTCATTGTGGTAGATTAAAAGCTTTTCTAATATTTTAATAATTAAATCTATTGCCATTTTATTTTATACTGAAAATTTCCATTTATGTAATTGTCACTATTTACAAGGTTCCATGAAACCCCACATATTGGGAACAAACATTGCTATTTTAGTTTGTAGGTTAGCTTGTAATCTGGATTTGTTGTAGTCAATGCAATTATAATTTTATTCAGCATGTTGTTAACTAATCCTATGCTAAATAACATTTTTTTTTGCGTTCATAAATTAAAATAAATCTCCAGGTTTTAATAACAAGGCATTTGGTAATTGTGTTCTAGCTCTTTGTTTCCTGAGCAGCGAGGCAGTGGTAGGAATAGACAATAGCAAAGTAGACTGTGAGGGCCATTGTTCACTTACTTCTTCCAAAAGAGGGCAGCAAAAGTCCGTTTGACAACAGCCCTCCGCGGGCTGCTGTCTCCTGGGCAGAGGTTGAGTAATCCACTCAGTTGTAAAATCAGATATTCCTTCCCTCTCCTCAAAATTGGAAAGAAAAGGAAAGACCAGACACACAGAAACACGCTTCCTGGGGAAAATATTCAGAGGAAAATAGCAAACACGATTTTACCTGAAGCAGGTGCTGTAAGATGCCAGAAGCAGGAAAGTCTCTGAGGTGCCATGGTTTTCTTTGTCTCACGTCATCGAACCCAATTAAGACCAGAATGAACTTGTTTGCTCCTTCATTTGTTCTATGTTCTTGTCATTCTGATACGTGGCCCTGAAACATTCCATCCAGCTGCACAGGAGGCACCCGCAGACTTCTGTTATAAAATGATCTTAGATTTTTACAAGAGGGTATATCATCTTTAATAAAATTGGGTCCCTGAAACACGAGGACATCTCCATTCACTCTTGTTTTGATGAGTTCCTCTTCAGAGAAGTTCAGTCTTGACTTGGCACCACCTCAGGAAGTAGCACACTGCTTTTTTTATTATCCAACTTTTTCCACACCGTACTTTGACTTCAAATTTCTATGACTTAAGCCATTTAAAAATTGTGCTTTCATCTATAATAATAAAAGCGTAATATGCTAATTAGGCTGGACATCCTTCCAGACGTCCTTCCGGATGACCTTTCAGATAAAGCCGAGGCTGCGAGGGAAGCCCGGGTCCTGGGTGCCGAAGGGAAGCTGGTGCCAGCAGCTGGGGGAAGGAAGTCCTACTCTTGCACGAATTTTGTGCATCGGGCCTCTAGTTTTATTATAAAACTAGTAGCCCATTTGCAGGAAGAATCCTGCAAGCGGCCGCGGCGGCCATGTGCGCTGCTGCTGCCACCGCCATTGCGGCCGCCGCGCCTGCACCCTCGGGCCGCTGCCGCCCGCCCCGCTCCGCCCCGCCCCGCCCTGCCCGGGCTTTCCCTCTGGCAGTCACCTTGCTTTCCGCTTTTCCTCCCTCTTCCTTCTAAGTTGTCTTCAGTCTTCACTCCTCCCTCCCTCAGTGTATGCAAATTAACCGCCATCTTTGTTGGGTAATTTGCATACTCGTCCTGATTGGCTGGTGGGCATGGCTTTTGGCTGGTGGGCGTGGCTTGGGCGTAGCAAAGGTGCGGTCAATTTGCATATTACTATTTTATTAGGTAGGATGGTGAATTTAAAAAATAACAGAGGGAAGGCAGGGAAGGGTGGGTGGGTGGGAAGAGATCAACCAATGAACTTATATGCATCGCCCATGGACACAGACAATGGGGCGGTGAAGGCCTGGGGGCGGTGAGGCGGGGGTGGGCTGGGAGAGGTCAATGGGGGTAAAAAGGGCACAAATGTAATACTTTCAACAATAAAGATTTAAAAACAATAAAATATCAGGCATGCAATCAGAAACATTTCAGGTCTTGGGAAGCGGATGGAGAGCTGCAACACGAATCTCACAGGCAGGGCCAAGGCTGCCCAGAGGGACAGGAGCAGATCCAGAGGGACTGGAGGGTGGTCCCGAGGAGTGCCCGCCCCCAATGGTGGCGCCCACGCAGCGTCCCAGGCAACGTTCACGAAATGATGGCTTTCTCCCATAGCCGTTCTATGGTCCATTTAATGTTTGCACTTGGCACTTTTACAGCTTTTCAGAACAATCCTATCTTTCATTAGTAACTACCGCCTTAGCCCAAACCAGGCCGTAAAACTTGGTAATGGAAAAGGTGATCCGGAGACTACATACTTTCGCGCCAAGTATTGCATGAAAAGTGCACCCAGCCGACTATCACTATCATCATTCCGTTATAACCGTGACCTCCTCCTTACCCACACAGGCCCGCTTTCCGGCCGTCCTGCAGAGCATCGTCTCAGGGGGAGGCAGTGGGCTGGGACCCCCGGCTGCAGAACAAGGCGTGGACATCATTCCATCGCCTGAAGGTAAGCCTGTCCTTTTGCGGCGTCCAGGCCTCCACAGGAGCCAGGCGCCACTCTGTCAGCACCAGCCCCCTGGCTCCGGGGTCCCGTGCCGCAGCCCCCACCTTCCTCTCACCTACCTCAGTGCACTGCGATGTCCCATCCCGGGCCCGGCGCCTGCTCTCTCCTTCGTTTGGCTTCTCGCTCCTCCCTGCTGACCGTCCTGGCTCCTCTCCCCGCGCCTCCAGCACAGTTAGTGGGGTGTCACGACATTGGAAGCCTTCTTCCCACGGTCTAATTTTCCTTTAGAGAACTTGATGCACAATAACCCGTAAGATCCTACGAAGCACAGTAATGCATTGAATGGCGAGTCCTCCGGACAGCGTATGGCGAGGTGGTGGCCCTCCCACGGAGCTGCTGGACACACTGCCCACGCCCGCCCTGCCTCGGTGACATGCGGCCACTCGGCTGCGTCTAGGGCTCCTCTTTCCTTTGCATATCAGGTGACGGGGCATGGGTGCATCTTTAAACATGTAACGCATACACATTCTTGCTTTTGAATTGTATTTAAATGACTCACCCGATAAATAGTCTTCATGCAGGTTTGCCTACCTGGTGCTGTATTTCTGATACTCTTCCATGCTGTGGCCTCTGGCCACAGACAGGTAATTTATCTTCACGACTGCACTGCATTCCATGGTGAGACTATTTCACATTTAGTTTATATCCCTTTAAAGGTGGAATAGAAAGCGAGTCTGGCTCCCTATGAGTATTGGTCACCCAAGAAGACTTGTTATTGCTTTCCCTGATGAACGTCTCTCCGAGTAGCTCCTAATCACACCATTACCGACCGCCCCTCTGCACACAATTTCATTTTTTTACAGATTGATTTTAATCTGTTTTTGTTTCTTTGGAAAGTATCCCTATGGCCTCAGTGGTTGAGCATGGACCTATGAACCAGTAGGTTGCGGTTTAATTCCCCATCAGGGCACAGGCCCGGGTTGGGGGCTCAATCCCCAGTAGGGGGTGTGCAGGAGGCAGCCGATCCATAATTCTCTCTCATCATTGATGTTTCTCTCTCTCTCTCCCTCCCCCTCTCCCTTCCTCTCTGAAATCAATAAAACTATATTTTTAAAAAAAGTATCCCTATGACCTCTATAGATTTGGAGTCCCCTTTTTCTTGGTGTTTTGAGGTCCTAGACATCCACAGATATTTTATTTCCTGCCTGCGTATCTGATTGTTTAGTGACACCACTCTTCCGGTATGCATCCCTCAGAATGCATGAAGCCAGACGCTCCCCATGAGGCGGGAAAGGGCTGTGAGTCTGGGTTTCTCAGGAGACTAGACCATCTGCCGGTTCTGCTCACAGTGCTGCGGGGTGCCCCTGCCCCCAGCTCCCCAAGTGGGAGGAAGGCCAGCTCGTCTCACCAAGTCTCCCTGTGTCCCCCAGGGTTTTCTTTCTTCAGGCCCTCGAGTCTTTGCAGTTGTCACTTGCAGTTGTCTTTGACAAATCTTTAAATACATGGACACCCCACGCTTACTCGCTGACGGGACCCGAGCGCTCCGCACACAGGACCTTTTTAATGTGTGCAGAGGCGTTTTGTCAGCGTTTTCTGTGCTGTTTCAAAGATCAGTGTCTAATGGGATCAGGCTGGGTAATCAGATAGCAAGCTGCGGCCGGCACGGGGTGCGAGGCCTGGGGCGCACGCCCCCGATGGGCCCGAAGGGAAGTGTCTGGGGTTCGGGTAGAAGTCACCAGGCCAGGCTGCGTGGTGTTTCTGCTCCGTCAGCACCAGGCCTGAGAGGGAGGCGCAGATGGAGGGTGGGCTGATGAGAGGGGGGACCTGACCACCTGGCCTGTGAGTAGAATGGGACGCGGGTGACATCTGAGCAGTACAGGGTTTGCTGAAGTTGAAGGAAACCACCCAAGGCAGACAGCGGTGGCCAAACGCGTTTTATAATCCCTGCTCAGCCTGCATCCTGGCCCCGCTCGGCACCAGTGATTTTCAGGGCCTCTTGCTTCAGTCACTTCTCCAGCCTGCTGACCTTCCCCTCAAACGCAACAGGGGTATTGGCTCTGTTGACGCTTTCATGCTCTAGTTTGCCCCAAGAGCGCCTTCTTGGTGTTTATTTTTCCCTAAAAATAGTCACTTGGGTCACAATTTCTTCTTTTTAATAAAAGCGTAACTAAGCTTTGAAACAATTTAAGTCATGGGAAGAAAACAGCTCATTGATGATCATCTACTGTCATCATATGTATAATATGCATCATACTTGTATAGATATGTGTGCTAATATAAACATGTGTGCAATTTATAGAACAGCTGCAGTCAAAATTAAGTCATGAATGGATTTTTTCTTGTAACTTTCTTTCAAGCTTATTTTTTTTATGTCTTAATTTTTACATGAAATCCAAAATATTCCATACACTAAACTGTTTCATAATATAATCTGTTCCATATCACCAACCATTCGGGTTTTTCCTTCCCTGACGCTTCTCGTGTTGTAACCTCACTGCATGTTTAGGCACCGTGATAACAAAGACAAAGATTTATTTTCATGAGTATTCCACCTCATGGTACAAGATTCACTTCCCTTCAGCTCTTCCCCTCCTCCTCACCCATTGGATCACCACCCCCCTGCCCAGACTCTCTGGGCAAGCAAAAGGCAGATGGCAAATCATTAAACAATTTTAAGGAGTGTTAAATGTAAACTTGATAGAAAAGTGTAAGGGGTGGCTTTCTAATGAATTCTGTATATTGTCTAGCATATTGGCCCAATTATTTAAGATTAAATGACTCTCCAGTGGCCCCCCCCCCCCCCTAAATATTTCTATAAAGGTTATCTTGCTTTCTCTCTCTTCAAGTCAGGTCAGAATTGTATTGTATTTTTTTTATTGTATTGTATTTTCACAGGGTGTACAAAACTTGACTAAAAAAGAGTTGAGACCAATTTGTGATCATTTGACATTTATTGTAAATTCTCCATATCCTCAATGCACACTTTTTACAAATCACAGCATGATTCTAGTTCATCTTTATGTAACATGTACATTATACATGTGACCCATGACGTGGAGGATTCTCATACGTAAAGCTTGATGTTGTATTTATTTTATAGATAGTATACTTTTATTGAGAACCAACTTATAATGTTTCATAAAGCATTTTAATGGTTTAGATAATTGTTGAGTCAGTACAAAATTTGCCACAGAAATATATACAGGCTTGACCGGCCCAATACATTTTTACTAGCCACAGTGCTGATTTAGATACATTTTCATACATTTTGACTCTTGAAATGGACCCTTAAGTGAAAAGAAGAGAAATGGAACCTGTTTTTAGAAAACATAGTGCTCAAGTCCCTATGTGATTTATCTGGTCAATGTCTACTTCCACAGCAAATATTTGGGTACAAATTAGTTCTTAAAGTGTTGTCAATTAATTTCCAAATATTCATAATTTTTACTGGTCATATATTTTTTGAAATTATATATTTTGATTTTATTTTACACATATAACTATTTCTATTGGTTTTCTTTGAAGAAATTTTACAATGTAAGTATACAATTTAGTAACTACAATATTGATTTTTTTCACTAGTATAAGACTCACATTATCTAGTTAACTGACATGGGTCACTGAGAAATCAGTCTATTAGAACATTTGGCTATTATTGACCTGAAGAAATTTAAAAATAGCATTTAAGAGGTCATTGTGTTCATATCCTGTTACTGATTCCAAATGTCCATTTCTCTTTATATATGTCTTTGGGTTTCATTATAGGGAAGGACTTTACTGATGACAATTTGTTCCCTTTCCTTATCTGATTAAAAAATCAATAGTGATGCATTGTTTCATGCATGCATGCGTGTGCACACGTAGATAAGTTATAGTATATGCTTTGCAGAAACACATGGGAAATTAGCAGTCTCCATTAGATGTTATTGGCATGTGAGTAATCCACTGTCATATAAGCTTTCTAAGTTAAAAATTCTCAATTCCTAACCATACTAAAAAAACCCTATATCTATGTAGACATTTCTTCATTCCATATAATAAAAGCCTAATATGCTAAGTGTCTGACTGTCGACCTTTTGACCAGTCGCTATGACACGCACTGACCACTTGGGGGCAGATGCTCCAACCGGTAGGTTAGCTTGCTGCTGGGGTCTAGCCAATTGGGACTGGGCGAGATGGGCTGGACATGCCCTGGAGCCCTCCCGCGATCCCAATCGTGCACCGGTGGGTTCCCTCAGCCTGGCCTGCACCCTCTCGCAATCTGGGACCCCTTGGGGGATGTCGGAGAGCCGGTTCCGGCCCGATCTAACAAGACAGGCTGAGGGACCCCACCGGTGCACCAATCCGTGCACCGGGCCTCTAGTTTTTATAATAATATGAAAAGATAAATTTTAATCAATTGTGAATGAAAAGGCACATTTCAACTATGGTTATGCTCTTCCTTGTTAAATTTATTTCTACAAGAATACAGTATTTCCAGGGAATATACGAAATAGTAAATTTACCTGGAGAACTATGTAAAAATACCCAGGCCTGGACCCCATCCCAGGACAATGGAATTAGAGTCTGTGGGGAAGGGACCAGGTGTGGATAGTTTCTCACCACTCCTCAGTCTGAAAACCACTGCATTCGGCACCCTCTTCAAATTTTCTCTTGCTGAATTTAAATCATGTTTTCTTGTTTAATCAGTTATATTTCTTCCCTGGCCTAGACCACACTGCTCTCATGAAGTCAGCTTGCTTTTAAACTTTAACTCACCAAGTTCCTTTCAAATGACCATATAAATATTTGATTTTGGTATGAATTTGTTTTGCCTACAGACTGCAGAGGTCTTATGTGTAGAAAAGCCACCCAGTTCTCATACAAACAAAGAAAGAAATAAACATAAACACTTAAGCAACAACTGGGCACTCAAATGACTTACTGTCAGATTCAATTGGAGAATTGAAATTGCTCTGATTTTATTAGAAATTGTCTTTGAGTTTTTTAGGGTGATCAACTATCCTTGTTTGCTCAGGTCTGAGGGGTTCGCTGGGACATGAACTTTCAGTTCTAACACCAGGAAACGCCTGAGCAAACTGTGCCGTTCGCTCACCCTACTTCCATTACCTTAATGTAAATGTACTGATCCCAGCTCATTGTGTACTGGAATACCTAATGGAGAGGCTTTCTATTAATTAATGGAAGTTTCAGAAATCCCCCAAATGGCCAAATTAGTCTTCTAGCTGAAAAACAGAGCGTTGCACGGTTGACCGTTTAGGAAGAGTAGAATGGAGGCTGGCTGGATCATGCCTGGACCTCCTCCCCGCTGCAGTATCTTCTCACATAAAAAGGGGGCCATTTGACCCTGCACATCCCCTGAGACTTACAACGCTATTTAGAAAGTAACAAAAATCTTACCTTATTACCTAGTCAATTAAATCGATGCATTTAAATCAAGTCCATAAATACCGGGCACTAGTTGGGATATGGAGGCCATCATCTATAAGGACTCCTTCTTGCCCTCAAGTTGTTCCCAGTCTGGCTGATAAGGACCACCCACGTCCGTGAAGGAACTCTTGGTGGAATCCTTGGCTGATGCTCTCAGCTGGTGTGAATTATTGACATTTCTGCTGGGTGCTCTGTATGTCCCTTCCTCAGCCACTCCCCGAGCGCATGCACGTTTTTACCTGCCTCTGCCTTGGGTTCTGAGGTGGGCAAGCCGGGCTGCTTTGGCAACCACCTGAAGTGGTTTTGCTGACCAGGACTTTGCTGTTCCCGTAACAGGGAGGCAGTGCCAGGTGGCCTGTTGTTACCCTTCGATGATATTTGTTACTCTGTCATTTGATCTTTTCTCCTGTTTGACAGAAAAGCTTTCTGGAGGCATATTTTGGCAAAACAGCGAGGGACGAAATAGAAAAGCGGCACCGGCTTTCTATTTGGGGTTGTAAACTGTTCAAAATGTTCAGACGAAGAGTCAGAGGCCCCTTCCTACCAGGGAGGAGCGCTGCAGCCACGGAACCCCCCCAAACCCGTTTCTCAATTGTAAGCTGCAGGAGCCACTGCAGTGTTTTCAGTTCCTTACACCCTGACCTTTCCCTCTCTTTCCTGGGCCATGGAAGAAGAGCTGCAGCAATGCCCGGGGCGGATGCCCGGGCTCCTGGGCCCAGGGATGCTCAGTGAGGCGGAGTGTGCGTCTGTGCCCCGCTCAGTGCTCCCTAAACATCACTGAGTCTTCTGTGTGGTCCACAGACACATGTAATTAGAAATAACTCGGAATCTTCTATCCCTGCTCAGTAGCTTTAGGCATAGGAGGCAAAGTCACGCTACTACAATCATATTAAGAGGACTATCTGGAAAGAACATTCGAGGGATTTGGACAAAGTAGAACACATTGACATCTGGAAAACTCGGAGGCCACAAGTCGTGTTTGTTTCTAATCAGGGAGCCCTCGCCCTACTTTAAAAAATGGTATCTACAAAGTCATCATAAAGTGCCTTTTCCCAAGCTGCTTTTAAGATCTATAGGAACCTATTTAAACACTTGGATTTTAAAATTTGTTCTGAATATATTTCACGCCAACGAGTTTCCTCCCATCCTATATAATAAAGAGGTAATATGCAAATTGACCGTCACACCCTCACACAAGATGGCCACCACAAGATAGCCGGCAGGGGAGGGCAGTTGGGGGCGACCGGGTCGGCAAGGGAGGGAAGTTGGGGGCGATTGGGCTGGCAGGGGAGCGGTTAGATGTTGATCAGGCTGGCAGGGGAGTGGTTAGGGGGTGATCAGGCTGGCAGGCAGAAGCAGTTAGGGGCAATCATGCAAGCAGGCGAGTGGTTAGGAGCCAGCAGTCCCAGATTGTGAGAGGAATGTCCCCCGAGGGATCCCAGATTGGAGAGGGTGCAGGCTGGGCTGAGGGACACCCCCACCCCCAGTGCACGAATTTTGTGCACCGGAACTCTAGTTATAAATAAACCTGGCGGCAGCAGCATAAGGCGATAGAAAGCAACTGGCACTTCCTGTAAAGACGGGAAGAGGGGGGAGCCCAAGTGAAGGGGATACCTTGGGTGTGGAGGGCGTACTGAGCTGGCTGCTGCCACGGGCGCAGGAACCAGGCTGCTGAGGGTGAATGGCAGCTGGGGGCCAGCTCAGGGGTCACAGATTCTGCCAACTGGCTGGTGCCATCAGCTCTGGGATTATCACTTCTTTCTCTTCTGCCCAGGGCCCCACTCCTGGGATTAGCAGAGGAGCCTCGGATGAACAATGCTGCCATTGGCTTATGTTAAAGATGCGCTACCTAACACCACTGCATCTTCCCTTTCTCTCCCCCAGCGAGCCGCCCCACTTGTGACTTTTCAGTAACAAAGGCTTCCCTCACATTGTGTGGAGTTGTCTCCCTCCCTTTTTTTTTGCTTCTGTCTCAGTCACCGGAGAAGTATAGAGGCTTCGAGGCTTACAGGAATGAAGAGGTGGCTTGGGGCCAGGGCATCACAGACCTGAGCAGGTGTGTGAGCGAAGGGACTCCAGCCCCACTCGGTCAAGGAGCCCAGAAAGTTCCTCAAGCGTGAAAAGCCTTCCGTCGTGTCTGACAGAAAACAATCGCTTTTCCTACAACAAGTGCGTCCCCTAAGCGCCCTGTGTCTCCTGCAGGGGAGTGATGGATCACTGCATTGGGGGTGGGAAGGCTGACAAGTAACTTCATGTGCTATTAAAACTCCCACGTTCTTGTTGTTGTTTGATTGAATGGGACGGAAATGGGGTTGCTTTGCTCTTTAAAGCTTATCCTGACCAGCATGTTATCTCCTGAGTTCTGAACAAAATTGGAGTTTGCGAAATCCCTCGCGTACTGGTACGCAGGCTGCACCCCGCTCCCAGGATTGAATGGGTGTTTGCAGGCGCGGATAAAGCGGGAGCAGGGGATCACCGCGGGAGACAGTTCCTGTTACTCTCATGGGCAGATGCCGGGAGGGCTCCACGTGGGGCCGTGCTCCGGCAGGTGCGGTTTGCTGGGTGTGCGCTCCGAGCTGAACCTGACCGTCGCTCAGCACAGGACTCTTCTCCCTGGGGTGGCTTAGGGTCTTCCCCAGCTGCGTGCTCTCTATGGTTTTTTCCAAGTTCCTTAAACCATGACATTTTTCGTGATATAATTTTCCTCTCAATTTGACTGATTTCTCACCAGATACCTCAGCAGAGCTTCTCCCGGTCCCTCAGGAGGACACTGCCAGGTCAAAGCCTCTCGCTTGGGCTTTTAGTCCCATTCTGCCCCCTCCACTCCACCCTCACCCCCGCCCCTGATTCGGAGGAGACTCAGTGTGCTCTGTAATGGGAGTATCGGCAGTGGCCCTCCCTTCTGGATCCTGGGTTTTGTGGCGAGCAAGACACATTGCAGTCCATTCTCCTGCCAGGCTCGTGAAGCCCCTGTGAGCTAACTTAGTCAGCACCTAAGAGACTAAGAGCAAAGCCACAGCAGGACGGTCCCGGGAGGGTTTCTATGGGAACGGTGTGACTCAGTGCCTCTGAGCAGAAGCTGTCCCTCACCCAGGTGATGACTGCACCCAGCCAGTTCCTCCTCTGCTTTCCCTGCAGCTGCAAGGCCCAAACCAGCCTCGGAGCTGGGCTGGGAGCGTGCATTGTGGGGCAGGCATGGTGTTTTCCCAGGAGGGCTCCTCTCATTTTGGGGACAGCTGCCAGCCTCACTGAGTTGTAATTTTGTGTCTCTTTCATCAAATCCCACAGGACACAGTGAGTGATCTGCTTGCGAGCGGCACTGACTCTGTAGACCTGGGGAGGAATTCTTCATCAGGGAGCCATGCGTTTCCATCCTACCTAATAATAGAAAAATATGCAAATTGACCATACCTCCCATACACCCACAAGCCACACCCACAAGCCACGCCCACCATCCAATCAGAGTGAGCATGCAAATTAACCCAAACCAAGATGGCTACAGCCACAGAGAGCAAGGTTTCCCAGGTAACAGAGGAAGCCAAGCTTTCCGCCTGCCCTTGCCAGGTCTAAGCCTCCACTCAAGCTACAAAGTTTCAATTATAGAAGGTAAACAAATTCAAACAAATAGCGGCAGAATGGAGGTTGAGAGAGCAGGCCAGGGTTGCTGGCGGCAACAGGGGAAGCAAAGCTTTCTGCACACCCTGGCCGGGCCCACCCGCTTAAAGGCAACAAAGTTTCAATTATAATCCCAACAGAAATGGCTGCTGGCCCCGGAGGGAGCCCCAGGCTTGGCTCCGCTCCAGGCTACAAAGTTCCAATTGTAGAAGGAAAATAAATTCCAGATACCAGGGCCTCTGCTTGTGTTGCCAGGGGGCGTGGCCGGCCTGCAAACCACCACAGGCCCCTTGCTCAGGCCGCCCCACGCCCCAAGGGAACCCTACCCTGATCCGGGACACCCTTCAGGGCAAACCAGCTGGCCCCCACCTGTGTACCAGGCCTCTATCCTATCTAATAAAAGAGTAATATGCAGATTGATCATCACTGCAACACACAATATAGCTGCACCCATGTGGTCAAAGATCCTGCCCCCATGTGGACACAGGATGGCTAGCAGGAGAGGGCAGTTGGGAGGCACCCGGCCTGCAAGGGAGGGCAGTTGAGAAGGACCAGGCTTGCAAGGGAGGGCAGTTGGAGGTGATCAACCCTGCAGGAGAGGGCAGTTAGGGGTGACCAGGCCGGCAGAGGAGGGAAGTTGGGGGCATACAGGCTGCCAGCAGAGTGGTTAGGGGGTGATCAGGCTGGCAGGCAGAAGCGGTTAGGGGCAATCAGGAAGGCAGGCAGGCAAGCAGTTGGGAGCCAGCAGTCCTGAATTGTGAGAGGGATGTCCGACTGCCCGTTTCTGGGATCGGGCCTAAATGGGCAGTCGGACATCCCTTGAGGGGTCCCATATTGGAGAGGGTACAGGATGGGCTGAGGGACAACCCCCCTCCGTGCACGAATTTCATGCACCGGGCCTCTAGTGTTCTAATAAAGGCAAGTCCAGTAAGCAAGGTGGCGGGCTCTGCATGAAACTGGCGACAGACTGGGGTGACTTGCTCCAGGAAATGGCTCGTGGGAACTCCAGGCCACGGGAAATGCCTGTGTGCGGACTCCCCTCGCGGTTCTGGGGCGTTGCTTTGGGTGAAGGCCTGGCTGGCGTCCAGTCCAGTGTCTGTCCGGGACTGAGGGGGAGCCCCAGGAAGGACGTGCCCTGCTCTGCCCCCCTCCCTTGGGTGGGACACATCCATCCCTGGGCAGAGGCAGGAAGACCCCGCGAAGCGCCCTGCTCCATGTTTCCTCTAAGATCGCTGTGCCCACCTGCGAGGAAGGCTCACCCACTGCCTCCTGGTCTTTCGTCCAAAACCCCCTTGTTTTCTCCTTTCTTGAGTTCAAGTCCACTGTTCCACACTTTTCTTGGTTCTTGAGGAGGAAGACAATTGTGAGAGATGACTGTCACTCCAACAAGACCATTTGTCCGACATGGTGCTTAGAGGCTGTGTTCCCTTGTGCCCTGTAGTTTATGTATTAGTGTACACAGAGTATATGTATATACATATGTATGTAGTAATATTTACATATGTATGGTGAGTCACGCATATAGAATATATCTATGCCACACTCCAGGCCATTCTGCTGACTCATTGTCATCAGGAATAGAGATTTAAGTCTTCTGTCTTTCTTAGGATGATGTTGAGTCATGCTTTTGTTTGGCTAAATGTTTTTTCTTCATTTCTCTATGTACTTCATCTGCCTGGAGAGAGGTCTTTGGTTTTAAATTAAAAAAAAAAAAAAAAAAAAAAAGCAGGGGCCCACAGGCTGCTCGGTTACAATATATTCCTACTGTTTGGGGATGGCTTTTCTCTGGGAGCAGCAGGAAGATGGGGGTCTCGGGTCCCTCCAGGTACCCGGGCTGAGCCAGGCAAAGGGGTGGATCTTTCCCCACTTTTTCTTCTCATTTTTTTTCATTTACTTATGAATTGCTGCAAGTTCAAACTGTTGTTTTTCTAATGTGAACCTTCCATTCTTTTTTTCTTCCTTGAATTTACATTAAAAAACCACAAAGTGAACATAATCAGGTATGTGGCTTTTTAAAGGTTAGCTTCTTTATCTGTGTCTCAGGGTATTCTCTCTTTTGCATCTAAATCTTCCACCAAGCCTGTGAGTGTCTTGAGGACAGAGACTGTTGTATTTACTTGTGATTCCTTTGAATCTTTTATTAGTGACAATTGTGGTCTAACAACAAGGAGTCTTAGGAATCACACAAAAATAATCTTAATTTGGAAAAAAATGAGGAAATTTTTGTTGTTGAAACCATCTCTAAGATTGTTTGCTTAACTTTTTAAAGAGTATTTGGATAACTTTTTTCCACATGCGTTTGCGACCTTTTCCTCCTTTTTTCTCCAGTTACACGATGATGGACTTGAGCCCAGGTAGATAAGCTGACGGGATGCTGTGAGCTGCCTCGGATCTCATCTTCCGGGAAGTTGATTATCCCACAGAAGGTCAGGCTCCCTCTTACTTTGATTTCATAATGTGCGGATGGAACTGAGAAATGCATTACCTATCAGGGCTCTGGCCATTATAATTTCTTATTACCATAAAAATTATATATTATATATGTATATGTATACATTACATATGATATTATATATTGGAGAAAAAAATGAAAGGCAAAAATGTTTCTAATTTAGTCGGATTTCTGAGGTAAAGTGAAATGACCTCCAGGTTTAAATGAATTGTTAGAGTACAAAATCAGCTCAGCGGATGTTAATTTGTTGAAAAATGGCGACTCCTTCGTAAGATATGGTTTGACCTACGATTCAACCCCAGGGTGATTTGGGCAGCATGTTACTCTGGCAAGCAGATTGTTCAGTTAGCAAGTAATCTTTCCAGGGACATTTGGAAGATCTACCACATATAGTCACTTTCCATGGGGTTGCACTGTACCTGACCAAATATCTATATATATAAAAGCCCAGCGACCAGAACAGCGGGACGACCAGAATGACCGATGGCTATGACATGCACTGCGGCAGCCAACCAGTCTGATCCGGGCCAGGATTGGGGGTGGGGCCGGCCAACTGCCCACGGCCCTTCCTCCCACACTGGCCCGGCCGCATGGGCCTCCATCGGGGCGGGCAGACGGGACCCCACCCATGCACAAATTTGTGCACCGGGCCTCTAGTTATGTAATAAACGATATCTCAGTGTGGGGTGTGGATGCTGACCTAGGCTTTTCATGGCAAGATTCTGTGAACCTACATCACATGCAGTCGGACTAAGACATGCAGGCCCAAGTAGAAGATGACATTTTAAAAAAGCATCTGAGATGCATTTACTCTCATCCTCTCTGAGTGAACAAGAGCCTTTTTGTTACAAAGAGGCAGGACATAATTGCCAACATCTTTTGATCATCTGGAGCAGCGTGAAGTGCTCCCACCTTTCAGACGGTTCTTGTGGGGTGAGGGCACCCTATTTATTGTGGTTCGTATGAAAGGCTCGGAACTTCTTGCTTTCTTTGCATATTTACTTTTGTTCCATAAATGATGCCCTGAAACACAGGGATGAATCTCCCAATGTTAGTTTTCTTGTCAAAAACGGCACTGGGTTTATAGTATTGCATCAGACTGCTTTTAATTTTGAGAAACTAGTATTACGAAAACCTCTTGAAAGCTCTATAAAAGCGGTGGGTTTTATTTCCTGAATCAAATCTATTTTAGCTTTTCTGGTTTAGCGGAACTGAGATTAACATGGAGATAGAGCAAAGCCCTGCTTTGATGCCTTCATTTCGTTAAAGGAGAGCTGACAGCCCAGAATCCAGCCCGCAACGAGAAAGCCTGCTTTGGTTTTAGCGGCGCAGTATTGGATTTCAATGTCATTATCGCTCCAGCTTTTATGTGCTAGGTGAGCCCAGCAAAGTTGCTACTGGAAATTAGGCTTTCTGTTTTTTTTTAAATTTTATTTTATTATTTTATTTTATATTTTATTTTATTTTATTTTATTTTATTTTATTTTATTTTATTTTATTTTATTTTATTTTATTTTATTTTTTTAGAGGGAGCATGCACCAGTTTAAAACAAAGCCCAAATCTTCTAATCCTTGTTGCAACATGGAATCAGGCAAACAATGAGGGGTCATTGTATTCCTGTCTTCAAAATGTAAAAAATTAGTATTTCATTCAATAATATTACCCACTGGAACGCCTTTACTGTGAAAATGACCTGTTGTATTTTAGGAAGAAACATTTTCAAACCCGGCGGTGGTGCTTTGCCATAAGCAGCTGATTGGCAGCATGACTCCTGACCCGGCTAAGGAGCTGCCTTCAGGGAGTTTAGGGGGCCAGGCCATGACTTACCATTGTTTTTAGTAAAGTTCAACACGATCTAAAACACAGACATGATGAATGGGAATATCCCATGAGCCAAAGGTCGTGAGGGCAGGCCGGCCTGGCTGTAGGAGGTGAGAGAAGCTGTTGGGAATGCTTACAACCCTGGAGCTTGTGGTAGCAAAGAAAGCATGAGCCCTGGCGGGTTTGGCTCCGTGGTTGGAGCATAGGCCTGTGGACTGAAGGGTCTTGAGTTTGATTCCTGGTCAAGGGCATGTGCCTAGGTCGGGGCACGTGCAGGAGGCAACGAATCAATGTGTCTCACATCAATGTTTCTCTATCTCTCTATCTCTCTCCCCCCTCTTCCTTCACATCCACTCTCTACAAAAATCAATGGGAAAAATATCCTCAGGTGAGGATGAAAAAAGAAAGGAGCCGTGACATTTCCTGTGGGCCAGACTGGGGTCACGCAACAAAAAAGAGCTTCCTGTCTGGGTGATGGGACACAAACAGGAAGCTGCTTTGAGGACTAGACTTTGAAAACGGGAGGCTGAGAGGAGAAAGTGGGCTGCTGGAGAAGAAGGCTGCGACTGAGAGGTGCCCAGAGATGAGCACCCTCCCGAGGAGTGAATGGAAACTCCATGTGCTCCTGAGGACGCTGCGCTGAATGGCGTTGGCCACCAACGCTTGACTCAAAGGTGTTGCTGCCTGAGACCTCCTTGTTCCCATCCCTACCTCTTTCCCAGATCCAACCCCGTGCACACAAGGCGGGGGTCTGGATGGAGGTCAGAAAGGAGAGCAGACCCAGGCACGGTGGAGTAGACAAGAATCTAATCCCCCCTCTTTCCCACGACGACAGGGTTTGAGTGACATGCCAATCATGTCCTGTCTCAGAAACCGGGGCATTTTAAAAGTAACGAATGAGAAGCTTATAGATAAAGTGTTACTTGAGAAATTCATTATCTGAGAGAGTACAGCGGCGTTTGGGGCCGGTTCTGGATTTCCAGCAGGGACAGAGAGGGGCTACTGGACAGAGCATGTGGAGTGGGCAGGGGAGGAGGAGGAGGAGGAGGGGGAGGAGGAGGAGGAGGAGGAGGAGGAGGAGGAGGAGGAGGAGGAGGAGGAGGAGGAGGAGGAGGAGGAGGAGAGGAGGCTGTGGCTGCACCCAGGGACCAGTCTTCTGCAGTGGAATGGTTATCCTTACACGTGGGGAACATTTTACAATGTGCAAAGCTTTGCGTGAGAATGTAAACCTATACCAAGCATGTCAAACTCATGGTTGGCAGGCTGCATGCCTTATTGCGGCCCGCCAGCCGTGAGTTTGACATGCTTGCCTGATACTGTTCTGCGCATCTCGTTATCACTTGTGAGATAAATGGAACTGGCAAGATCTAGCAGGTGCTCAACATCCCGCAGGCGGTACCTGGTAAGAGCTCCTACAGCTGACTCCCGGGCAGCCTCTCTGCTGCTGTCAGTTGCCTCTCTGCTGAGCTGTCTTCGTTTCCGCCAAGCTGCCACTCGCTCCAGAACTATTTACCCCACTTGATCCAATGCTGGGTACAGGGTGGCACATAGTAGGAGCTCAATAAGTACATGTTGAAGGAATAAATGGATGGATCAATATATAACAGACAATTGAGTGTGTGATTTGATATTCATGATACACGGGCCTGAGCTGGTGGTCACATGTAGCCCCTTCATATGGCACGAACACAATGAACCTGGGAGTCTTCCTCCTGAAGATGCTGGTCTAGACCTGACTTTATCTCTTTGATTCTATAATTTTACAAGCACTCAGTTGTGGGTTGCTGTTACTTTGCTTTTTCGGGGGATATGTTTATAGGCTTCATCTTAGAAGCCTAATATCTTGTGAGGATGAACAGACGGTAAATGCCAAAGTGATGTGCGGTTGCGTTCTCGTTCCAGTTGTGTTTAAGAAATCTGCTAAATAGAAAAATTAAAGAAAACCTCTGAAATTTGCAAAGTGTACGTCAACCAGCTCCCCCTCTCTCTTGAGCTGCTGTTATATGTATTTTCTTGAGAATTTTTGTTTTTACCATCAGAGAAATGAGAAAAGTTTGACAGTTCCCCAAACTTAGCTGGTATTTCCTATTTTCTACCACAGTGGGCCCACAGTGATATTAGCCTTTATAAATCTTCTCTTGTCATTTTCTTCTTCCCCAAATGACACTTGCACGCGTTCCTAACTTTGCCTTATGGTCTCTTCAATTGCCCTAGTCAGTGTGTTAGTATAAACATT
The DNA here is from genome assembly GCF_951640355.1 of Cnephaeus nilssonii. Taxonomy (NCBI): domain Eukaryota; kingdom Metazoa; phylum Chordata; class Mammalia; order Chiroptera; family Vespertilionidae; genus Cnephaeus; species Cnephaeus nilssonii. The sequence continues at coordinate 112,982,706 of NC_137073.1, read as the reverse complement.
GATTTAATTCTGGTTATATTTTCACTTTGAGCTTGTCACTCTGTATTGAATTTGAATTTTCAACCTCACTGCCATCCATGAACATTTATGCCAATTGTCAGATTGGAAAAGGAGCTGAATGAACAGGAAGGGACTGTCTAGTGCATGGTAACTGTTGCTAGGGAAACAATTCCCTGACACATATTTTTAATGGTAGCTAAATTTGAATCAAGGTAGTTTTCACAGACAAATGGTAGCATTAGAATGAATGTATAGTTTTTTTTTTTATATAAACACGTACTGAAGCCACATGGATTACACCTTTGAACAAGAACTTAGCAATGCGTTCATAGAACGTCTGCAATGAGAAGGATTGCGTGTGTTATGTTTCCATTTTCGCACACTACCAAACAAGTTCGCTCTGTGACCTTTCCCTCAGAGCTAGATGGCCCTCATCTTATACCCATTATTTAAGCAGTTAATGAGTTTAGATACTTAACCAAAATCAAGGACTCTGTGACACTTATTGTCTCTGCAATTTGGAGCCGATTATCCCAGTGAGCATCAGTTTCACGGCGCTAAGAGTATCTACGTGGCGTGTTGAACGAGTTAGCCTGGAAAGTGTTTGCATTAGATCATATAAGTCAAATGCACTGCTTCCAAAACTGAACTAGTCATCTGCCAAGGTACTTGCCAAAAACCAGAGGTGACTCTCTGAGCAACAAGGCAGCAAGTTTAGTATGTTAGGCGATCTAGAGACCAGTCAAAACGTTTATTCTACTTCTTCTTAATTACTACTCAAAACAATATTGTACAACACTGAGGTGCTAACCTAATGGTTTTATCTTTCTTGGATTAAAGAAAAAATTAGTAAAGAAGAACCTGAGATTGGAATCGGGAGGGCGTGTCTGTAGGGGGAGCTCTCATGCCCACACCGACAGCAGAGCCCACAGGAGGAAGTCTTTGGCTGGAACAGTTCTCCCTTCCTCTGACCATCTGAAAGAAAGTCCCCTTTGTGCTAGAGGGCTGGCACGTGGCTCACCATTGCTGTGAGGTCCACATTGCAATTCTCCGCCCCTGAACAAACCTTTGTGTTGGAGGAACATGTAGCTGACTTTCTGTTTAAGGTCAACACTCATCTGTATGGACGTCAATTCTTTTAAAAGACCGAGCAGGCTGGGTCCCCACTTTTGAGGATGGGTATTGACCTGAGTTTCGCTCCCACTCAGTTCACCTTGAAGAGTGCAGAGACCTTCTTGCCAGCCGGCCACTTCCCCGGGCAGCAGCGACTGCCCGTTGGGCTAGTTTAATGAGCTAGCTTTTCGATGTCTTTTTAAAGTTGTATTAATGAACAAGCTAACGGTTTTCAAAAATAACATTTTACAGGGCAATTTAGGGGAAAATTACAATTTTCATTGGTAGCAAGGATTTCCATCGGCAACACTGAATTTCAAGGCAGGTGCACAGAGATTTGGGTTAATGGAGAAGAGTTTACAATCATGATTGTATCTTTTTAATTGCCTGAGAGCAAGAAACATTATTAAAATACTAGAGGTCCGGTGCATGAAAATTCATGCACTGGAGAGGGGGTCCCTCAGCCTGGCCTGCCCCCTCTCACAGTCCAGGAGCCCTCAGGGGCAGAAGGCGACCCGGCAATCAGGGGAAGGTGACCCCCCCCCCCCCCATCACACCTCTGCTGCTGCCACTGCCGGCAGTGCAAGCCTCAGCTGCCCCTGGTTACCTGCACCTCGGGCTGGCCCTGGGTGGCTGGGGGGCTGAGGGGACTGGGGGACTCCAGAGGCAGGTGCCTGGCCTTGTCATGTACCTGCCACCCTGGCGGGGCTGAGGGGATTGGGCACTGCCATCTTGTGGCTGTGGGCGCTGCCATATTTGAGGGCGTGGCAGTCAATTAGCATATTCCCTCCTTATTGGCTGTGGGCGCCACCATCTTTGCGACAGCGTGAGGGTCAATTAGCATATTCCCTCTTTATTAGATAGGATAACAAGGATTAAGTGAGCTTCTAGTCTATAACTAGTCTCTTAGGTTACCATCCTTTTCTGTCCGGAGTTTGGTGTAACCACCATTTCATAGACCCTCAGACCGAAAGGTCAGTGCTAGCTTGAACTTTTTACGCTCCTGTACTCTGCTTCTTCATCTGATTGGTTGCCAGCTTCTGCTGCTTTCCCTCCCTGCACTGACGTCATTATCTGTCTGAAAGATGAACATGGCTTCCTCTCGCCACCTGTCTAAGAAAGTGTGAGAGTGGAACCCTCCTCAGAGAATGGTATGAGTGGCATGGGTCTGCATCTTACAAATTCACGGAGATTTTGGGAATCAAGTAAAAGCCACTTGAGTTCCTTGTCTAAAACATATTCTACATACGCACTAGCCTGCATTCTCATAAAAAATGGGAGCAAAGCTTCCGTGCCAATGCTCTATGGGGAATGAAAGGAAGTGAGGCAGGGAAGGAGGAATGACATACAGAGCTTGCCAGGCTGGCAGGGTGTCCACAAGTAGAAGGACCTGCTGCTCGGTCCCCACGTCCTAGAAAGTCCTTGTGGAAGAGCTGGAACTGTGAACCGTCCTCCTGCCTGCATCTTGCTCCTCCTCGGTCAACGCAAACTGCCCTGCACATTGGGGTTGTGTTCCTCGCCCTCCTTTGGTCCTCCCCCACCCCGTGCCCACCCAGCCTCCAGCCCCTGCAACTGCAAGGAAAGTTGGAGTGCAATGAACGTGAGGTTGAACTTGCCCGGCACTGGGATTTCTGCAGCTCCCACGATGCTGATGTGGACTGAGGTGGAGGCTTTGACAAGGTGTGGTCCTTGCTCACAGGGAACCCGAGATGGTTGATAGTATTAGGATGCAGGCAACTCAAGCAAAGACCAGGACTCCTCAGGGCCAAGGGAATCCGGGAGAGGCTGGGACTGTCTGGTACAACATCCATTCAAGAAGATGCTATGTTTGACATGTGTGTGATGCGGTGATCTGACTTTTACAGGTGCAGTCGTCTATGTCATCGCTGATCATTAGATGTCAAAACTGGAGGAAAACAAGGAGGGCTGTGGATTTCTAAATAAGATAAAGGGAAGAATAGTGGATGTTGGAAGAGAACAGGTGAAACGGAAAGCAGCAGTTAGTCGCTCATTATTTCCTGTCCAACATAGAAAGACGTTCTGAATGCTAGTGACCAGCTACCATGGGAGAATTCATTGAAGCAGAAGATTAAAATGCACATGATGCTTCACCACGTTTTAAGGCTTCATTGTCAGGGAAATGAAAGCGCTGAAATGTCAGGAAAGTACCCTGCAAACATTGTCAAAGCTCCATAAAGAAGATAACCTGGCAGCTCACACAACAGCATTTCAGTGAGTCAGCGCTTTCGTCTATTTTGACCAACCCAGTGAACATCATGACTTCCTACATTCTGTTTCTAACAGTGCTATGTTCTGTTTCTATGCCACGTGACAGCAGCAAACGAGCTTCTGGCCGCCTGCTGGAGGTTTGAAACTAACACCTTTTAAGACAATTAATAAACCAATGTCCATGAGAATTAGGGACTCGGGTTATAAAATAAGAACAAAAAGGAAACCCTTTTATGGTGAGTATAAAATAAAGCCATTTTTTCCTCAGATTGACTATTGTGTCAAATCATTGCAAATATGTTAATAAATATTAGTCTGTCAAATATGTTAATAAATATTAGTCTGTCATATATATATTAGAGGCCTGGTGCATGAATTTGTGCATGGGTGGGTCCAGCCAGCCTGGCCAGGCAGAGGGGACATGGGCAGTTGGCCGGCCGGCCTGCCTGCTGGTCGAACTCCTGGTCGAGGGGACAATTTGCATATTAGCCTTTTATTATATAGAATATACACTGAGGGGCCAGATTATTATGCATTCAGAGATCATAATAATCTGGCCACTCAGTGTGTGTGTGTGTGTGTGTGTGTGTGTGTGTGTGTGTGTGTGTATATATATATATATATATATATGCACTCATACACACATATGCATTATTTTATCATTTGCATGTGTATATTCAAAGACAATGTGAATTAATACAGAGTAACTGCTTAGCTTTTAAAACATTGTATAAATGGAAAACTAAAAAGCATTAAAACTAGATCAATTGCACACAATAAATAAAATAATCTACATTTATTTGAAAGTTACTATGTATAAAATAATGAAGTAGGCTTCAAATGCAGAAATGAAAGTCATAAATTAGTATGACTGGTATCAAAATACTTAAGGGAATATTATAAATACAAAGCGAGTTGTCTAAATCGGAGAAAGAATTCTCGCTTTTAAAATATATGTGCCGAACTATGCTAAATTTAAGAACATCCTTGGAATGAGTATGACATGTTTTTTATATGAAAGGAAAGAATACTAATTTTAGTACTTTGCAGCTACATTTATAAATGCATTATTTACACATTGCTAGCAATGGTAGCAGGCATATATTTCTGTGCAGTGCTATATTAGTACCATCTTCCATTCAGTTTTGAGGTATAGGTCTTCCCTTGAGAACTGTACCTGTTAGGAATGTCATTGGAGGTAAACCAGGCCTTCCTAAATCATAGTACACGGTCTGCTGTGTGTTTTGTTGAGATTATGTAAGTTTACATTTCTGAATAGAGAACAGAATAAAATGATATAGTTAGAATGAGGGGAGTACTTCGGTGCTTGTATATGTAATAATTACTAAAAAATGTAAGAAACTCCAATTTTTCTTTAAATAGTTGATGTTGATGGATTACATTTTATAATGGATTAATAACCAAGGTGGTATAATAACACCTAATATTTTTGAGAGGTTATTCAATTATAGATATCACGACAAGAAGTTTATTAGTAGTTTCTCATTAATCCTAACAATACTGTAGAAATAGTACTATATTATTTTATTTTACAGATTAGAAATTTGAGGTTTAAATAATTTAAGTAACTTGCCCAGTGTCACACCATAAATGACAAAACCAACAATTAGACTCAAAATATCTTATATGAGTGTGTACTTTAGAAAAAAAGGAGAAAGCATACAGAACAGTTACAAGCTAATGCAATAAACTCACAAATATCTTTTGCATAGACTCTCCAGTTACTAAAATTTTGCCTCATTTAAATGATCATTCTTTTGCTTCTCTTCCCCCTACATCAATAATATTAAATTGGTGTATTATCATCCGTTATTGTCACTTATTTCCTGCTCAATTAATTGTTCCAGAATTGGCACGTGGGGAGACTTTCAAACTGACTCCAGTGTCATTTTTACGTGACCCCCTAATTTGTTGAGCCATTCCTTACTTTCTGGAATAAACATGTATTCTAGAATCATCTCATACTTGCCCTGCACTAGCCCTAGAACCAGCCATGTCTTCAGGAAATTCTGATTCTGTTTAGAGGTCAATGACATGGATAAATCCAGACCTGGGCTAGAACACATATTCTTAGGCCTTATATGAAAACAATGCAATGTCAAACATACGAAATTGGATTGGCTCAAATATAATTAAATTCTGATTAGGTAATAGATTATAATATGGCCAAATTTTTTGAAACATGGGATCCAAGAAGGAAAATGATAACAGAAGTCTATCGTGATGAAAAAAAAAGACTAAAAAATAACTGGGTAGACTAACTGGGGGTATTGCGGGGTTTAGTCCTTAAGAAGTATACAGAGTATTCAACCCATGTATTTAGGAAGCAGAGCTGAATAACACAGCCTTCCTAACTGCTCCCCTTTCCGGCCTCTGAGTCTTCATATGGATTTCTAACCTGCTTTCTTGGTAAATCAAGTTATAAAAGACCTTTAAAGTAATGCTCAACAATCAGGACTAAACTGAGAGAATAAATTCAAATACCACTCACTAGACGAATAGGGAATATTGCTGACATAAGTTGTTAATAATGAAAATACTGACCAGCAAAGAAACTCATTGATGTAGGATCCGTCTGAAAGCATATTGATTCTTGAGTACATTAATCCCTTATAGAGAGGAATTAATGTCAAGGAGTGAGTCATGGGCCAAAATATAAGATACTTTCAAATGTGTTTTCCGAGCTTGCAGTGTGCTCATCAGTGGTAACCCCTGGTTGTTAAACAATTCAGATGCTTTCCATAACCTGGTCCCAGGATGCATTGGGAGAAGAAAATACTGCTTAAAGAAATTTTATTCCTCTTCACCATTTCAAGACAGCAAAGTACCAATTAGTACTCTGGGAGGGAGTAATTTATTATTTCACATAAGGATGCTTAAAAGATACACATATGCTAAGATTATAAAGGCTCTTACTTAGTGTACGAGGCCCTGTCTGTTTATATTGTTACATTGAATTTATAACAATATTAGGCAGCTATTACTATTAGGTGTGGAAAATGAGTTCTAGAAGTGTTAAAGAATTTTATGAATGCCATATATCTTTTAAGATGTAGATCAAAGATTCAAATTCAGAGATCCTTGTCTCCAAACTCTGTATTTCATTATTTTGCACCATTATCCTTCATAACAACCAGTTATTTACCCATGGTATAAGAAATGATCAAAACAATTTTACTATTCTACAAGGTTTGGTTGGTCAATGCCTTGATATGGTATTAAAATACCATACCATAAAATATTAGCTATGAAAATATTGTCAGGGACTTCTATTTCCAGGAAAATGGAGTCGATATACTTTTACCTATTCCTCCTACAAAGAATTGCTAACAACCCTGGACGTTATATAAATAGAAATAAGAACATTCTGGAAGGCAAGAAGAAGTGTGCAGGGAAAGTCTGAGAAATCTTATATAATAAAAGTCCAGCAACCGAATGGTGGAACGACCAGAATGACCAGTTGACCAGTCTCTATGATGCACACTAACCACCAGGGGGCAGATGCCCAACGCAGGAGCTGACCCCTGGTGGTCAGTGCGCTCCCACAGTGGGAGCGCTGCTCCCGTGGCGGGCTGATTCCTGCAGGCCACGCCCCCACCAGTGCATGAATCCTGTGCACCGGGCCTCTAGTATAGTAATGTTTGTCTATAACAAAATATAATTAAGTAGTGTGCATTTATAAAGGGTAATAAAAAATCACAATATTAAAATACTGATATTAATTGACTAAAAGGAAATTAAAACAAGGACATGAAAATATCTTTAATGTGGATAAGAACAAAGAGTTAAAATTGTGCTAATCTATGAACAAAGGATCTAGGGGAACTCACTTTATTTTTTTTAAATATTTTTTTCAGCCAAAACCGGTTTTGCTCAGTGGTTAGAGCGTCGGCCTGCAGACTCAAGGGTCCCAGGTTCGATTCCGGTCAAGGGCATGTACCTTGGTTGCGGGCACATCCCCAGTGGGGGGTGTGCAAGAGGCAGCTGATCAATGTTTCTCTCTCATCGATGTTTCTAACTCTCTATCCCACTCTCTTCCTCTCTGTAAAAAATCAATAAAATATATTTAAAAAAATAAATAAAATATTTTTTTATTGATTTCAGAGAGGAAGGGAGAGAGATAGAGAGATAGAAACATCAATGATGAGAGAGAATCATTGATTGGCTGCCTCCTGAATGCCCCCTAATGGGGGGATCAAGCCTGCAACCTGAGCATGTGCCCTTGGCCGGAATCAAACCTGGGACCCTTTAGTCCACAGGCCGAAACTCTATCCACTGAGCAAAACTGGCGAGGGTGGGGGGTTTTGGGGGGATGGACTCACTTTAGATGCAATATGGCTCCAGCAGCAAAGGCATCTGGGAAATGTTGGACTCAACTATTCACTAGTAACTCTCTGTGACTGTGGAACTCTCTGCAGCCTCAGGCTTGGCTGACTACCCCGAAGCAGCAATCCCGCCCAAGAGAAAGGTCCCGCCCAGGGAGGAGGCTGATGAAGGGCAGTGTGACCACTGTCCCATGCTCTCTGCTACCGAGGAGTACCCTGTTCTTGCTGGTGGTCTACGTGACTACCCACCATGTGGTTTACCATAAACCCTCCCCACAAAGAGGGGTCCTGCCCTGCTTGGTGTGTGGGTTTCTCCTGTCCCTACCACTGGGAGGGCTGCTTTGCCCTTGTCTGTGCGTTTCTCCTAGTAAAGCTCTTAGAACATGGATAAGGCTATGCGTCAGTTCTTGGAATTGATCCTGAATTTAGACGTGTGGGGCTTTCCCCAACAAAGGGGGAATAAGAATTTTTGCAAAGCGGTAGTTCTATCTTAAAACAATACTCTGTCTCATGCCGAGAGACTGCTCAGAAGGGCTTTGCATTTGTTGCTCTAATGTAGTTTCTAGAGATAAAGAGTTCAAGCCGAGAAAACATCGGTAGCGTTTAGAGCCCACAGTATTAGGCAGAATATCTGCCAACCCGTTGTGATGATGACAATGGGAGAAGGATTTTTAAAAAGTTTCGGGGGCCTGAGAACACATTGTTCCTACTATTTTCCAATTCAGGGGACTTGAAATGCCCCTTCAGAGTGGCGTTGCTATTGGGAAAATTCCATTCTAACTTGCTAATAGGTGGGTGTAATCTCATGCTAACAACACCCTAGCATTCAGATGATTCTAATACTGATGAAGAGAAAATTTATTCTGACATATCAGTTATATAACAACATTTACTAAACATGATGTTTATGAGTTGACAATACTGACTTGTTTCACTGTGTACAAATGCAAGAAGTAGTAAGTCCCTGTGATAGATAGCTAGTTAGAGATTCAAAGACCTTGAATAGGTGGAGGCAGGGATTTTTGGAATTTCGTATTAAAAATGCCTTAGATCTCAACCTTTTAGGAATAAAAAATACAGAAAATCATTACAGTCCTTCTACCTGTTTTTTTTTTTTTTTTTTTTTTAGGTATATGTCACTGAGCTAAAAAAAAAATAGTACAATTTAATAATTTAAATTCCCATTTGATCTATATGTAACTCAAGTAAGGCTATTACTTCTTTAAATAGAAATAACCAAGAAATAAGTACCTTTTAACTTAATATGTTGCTTGCTGGTCTTTTTCTGCATTAAAAAAATATAAATACAAGTTGCGAATGAAATAAGTACCTTTTAGCATAATGTGTTGTGGGAGTATTTCACTTCCCATTGCTCTGAATTCTTTCCCTTGTTTTCATTGTGAGATTTCTCTTTTTTCATTCTGTACAAATTGTTTCTGATTAATACTTGATTTTTCTTTCCAGTGTGTTTCTCAAAGCTTTCATGTTTGCTCAGTTTAGATTTTAGTGTTTTCGTTTTCTTTCTTGTTCCTTCCTGTTTTGTATTTTTTTGTTCAGGAGTTAGAACCTGCTATCATTTTTAGTGTTAGGTCTTCATCCTTCTATAAGTGTAAAATAACAGAGTTTATACTATAGGAAAGGCTGGTCAGCTGTCTCAAAAAATAACCTATGTGCGGGCACCGTTGGTGTCTAGATGAACTATTACTGGTATCTGGCATAATGCTTTTTGTTGGCTCAAGTTTGCTAAGTTGTCAGGGTTTGGTTTATGAAAGCAACAACCACACACTCACAGTTAGAGCTACGGTACCGTGTTCTGAAGCTTGGCTGCATTTGAGACCTCACCAATGCATCACCATTTTTGTTTTTCTAGAGGCAAAAGGACTTCTGAGAAAATCCCTTGGAGCTCTGTGACATAGACCATAATAGAATACTTTTGTACCTTGTTTGACTTGTCTTTACAGTATCTGTGTCGGAGATAGGTTCATACTGTGCAATTGGTTGACTTAGCTCTTAAGTTTCTTCTAATCTACAGGTGTTCACTTTCTCTCTCTCTCTCTCTCTCTCTCTCTCTCTCTCTCTCTCCACCCCCCCCTCTCTGTCCCCACCCCCCCTCTTTCTCTCTCTCTCTCCCCACCCCCCGCCCCTCATCAATTTCTCTTTCTCCCTAGCATTTTATTTGTTGAAGAAACTGGATTGTTTGTTATATGGCTTCCTAGAGTCAGAATTTTGCAGGCTCCATCCAGTTGTACTGTTTAACAAACAAGCTGTGTTGCCCCATACCTTTGCTGTAATTGGTGGATAGTGCTCGATCAGATTCAGATTTGAGTTTTTAAAAAGGCAAGAAGTTTCATTGTGGAGTTTTAGCAGAAGGCCCACAGAGTGTAAATGGGTGTGTGTGCGTGTGCGTGTGCGTGTGTGTGTGTGTGTGTGTGTGTGTGTGTGTGATGGTAGCAGCCAGGAGAGGTCAGGACATGCATTCCTTAGGGGCTGCGAAGCGGAGATACTATAATTCTGTAACTTCTTCCTCATTCAGTGGCTGGAACAGTTCTGTAAAGAGAAACTTGCTTCGTTCACTACTTCATTACCCACGGCACACATTGTATAGAAAAGAAAGAATAAGCAGTAGATTCTGTCTCATATTTATAAAAAAATTGAAGTTTAACTGATTGACATATCAATGGATTTTTTTAATTGAAAAGAAAAGATTGAATATGAAGAGTTTTACCAAAAATCTCAAAGGCAGACCTCATTAGGTGAAACCACATTGATTTTAGGGTCTCCTGAAAGAGCAAACGCCTCTCTATGCACATTTCACTGTCACTGATGCTTCTCCGTCATGAGGTCGGCTGCTTCTGGTCTGCGGATGAGGCAGCATCGTGGACCCACCCCAAGCGGTTAGCGAACCCCACATCGGGGACAACGAGGAAAGTGATATTTCTTGGGCTAAGACTGCCATAGTCCAGTTTTAAAAATGTAGTTAAATATTTTTTTTTAGTTTAAAATAGTTTATTAATAGCCTCAGGGCTTTTGGTGACCTGGTGGCAGGATGTGTTAGATAAGTCATGGCCCTTGTTCACCTGGATAAGCCATAGGTCTTACAGCTTTGATGCTACAGGAACATAATCGATCATTTGTGATTATGTTAATGTTGAGACACGTGACCCAACTGCAGTGGGGACAAGACTCTGGAGTCAAAGTCAGCTTTTCCGGCGTATGTGCTTTCGTAACGTGATCATTAACTATTCAGAGAGAGAGAGATCAGCGGCAGGAGGTTTGTATTGCTCATGCGACTCTCCGCCTCTGCATTTCCTGTACAACTGCAATACAATTGTCTTCTCTAGCTCATGATTCGTGAATAGGAACACCGCAGAACACGTCCATTTGTATTCAGAGTCTCAGGAGTTTGAAAATAGCATATGTTTTCAGTTTAGAGCTTGGAGTTAATGCATATGCCCAATTGGGGTACAAGTCTATGGTGTACGGTAAAGGCTTTTCATTTTATTTCCTAGCCAGGATAACTTCATAAAATGCGTGGTATTAGAAGCATTCCATGTCGTTTGGATTTAAACACTCATTGTTCACACTCCCACGTGTGTCTGTGTGTCTCCGTGTGTACAGACACATAAAAGCCACTGCGCAGGTCAGAAGGCCCCTCTGCCACCCTTCCCCTGAGCAGTGGCTCAAAAGAACGCTCAGCTCCGTCTCCGAGGATTTCTCTGTTACAAATATGGAAGCGGATGCTAAAAAAAGCTCGGAAATTTAATAACAAGAAAAAAGCTCCCCAGGACGCGCCCTGCCTGATGGCTCCCGAGAGCAGAGAGATGATGTGAAAGCACAAATGGAGCTTTCACATTTTAAATCCAGAGGATCTCATCTAATCTAATCCCTTTCAATCCAATTTTTTAAAATGCATCCCAGACATCAGATTAGAGCCTGCGCTCGGCTTTCTAGGCCATTTTAGACAGACTCAGCATCTGTGCTCTGGCCCTGCTCGACTTAACAAACATGATTTAGAAGAAACCAAAGCCGCGGGTGCGTTCACGTGTGTGTAATGTGCACGTCGCGTTGCTGAGACGGAGCAGAGAACAGTGACCATGTATCTGTGCGTGAGAAACAGCAGGAGGTGGGGGCCTGAGTGCGCAGAGGGCCCTGGGAGGGGGTCAGGAGCCTGCTCTCCCCCCTCCCCCCCTCTTGCCCCCCCCCCCCCCCGCCCTGCCCTGCCCTGCCCTGCCCGCGCCCTTGCTGCTTCAGGTTCGCTTTTAACCGAGCGCCGGGGCCTGCCCATTGGCATCAAAGCTGGCTCCGCGTGGAGCTCTCCACTGAGCCGGATGCCCTCCTGTGGAGGCTGCTGCTGGGCTCATTGCCTTCATTCCTGTTCTTGCTGCCCCCGCCAACCCAGGCCGAGGCCTCTGAGGCTCGCACAGGCCCCTCGTCCCCCTGGCCCGGCCTCTAAACACACAGGCGATTCCCTGCCCTTTGCTGACCTCCAGTCCCCGCTGGAAAAGAGAACGCCCCCTGCGCCGATTCCCAGGTTTGTGCCCAAATCCTTGTCTCCTCCCCGTGGAATGAAGGCACCTGGACCGGAGTAAATAGCTCGGAGGACTCTCTCATCCTCGCTTGTCACGTATTCTTCCATCTGCTTCGAGTGTTTCAGTGACTTCAAACAAAACCCCTTACTTGGTCGGGGTTTACATTTTAGAAGCACCCCCTCTTGCCCCCCGGTGTGCAGCGGCTGCTTTTCAGAGACACACTGACTCACACCCCGGTCCTCAGGCGCCCAGGGCCGCTGCTGCGCACGAGCTGGAGCCCTTTCTGCAGATAACGGGACAGCCGGGCCGCGGCCTGTGTCCGAGGGCAGAGCTTCCGAGCATGAGACGGAGAAACACAACATCATGCGGGCTTTCCACGTGTTCTCTTCATCCTGCTAAGACGGACTTCAAGTATCTGACGTTCCGTTTGGTTCACGTGGATTTTCTCAGAGAGCAACAGCTGAGCCTCAGCCAGGCTCCAGGAGCCCGGAGGAGCCTGGGGCCCCACGCGTTCCCGCGGGCAAGGAGCCCTCCTGCTGACGAGCCCTCCGGGCGGCTGGTGCACACGCAGGGTTACTGCGGAGGTCTCAACGCCGCCAGCTCCTGCCGGGCCCGCGGTGCACCTTCAGTGAGCGGGTGATGCCTTAGCCCAGTGGTCGGCAAACTCATTAGTCAGCAGAGCCAAATACCAACAGTACAACGATTGAAATTTCTTCTGAGAGCCCAATTTTTTAAACTTAAACTATATAGGTAGATACATTGTTATTAACTTAATTAGGGTACTCCTAAGCTGGCCTTTGCTGAAAACTGAAGGGGCCAAAGAGCCGCATGTGGCTTGCGAGCCGCAGTTTGCCGACCACTGCGTTAGATCTTAATACCCACACCACCAGCTTCTCTCAAGTCATAAACCAGTTCCAGCTTCTGGGTTTTAAAACATAAAGCATTTGCTGAAACCCACTTACGCGCATATATATATATATATATATATATACACACACACACACACGCACACACATGTATATAATTTACATATAAATGGAAATATAATGTATAGAGAATATTTCAGCAAATAAATGCTCAATAAGGCTAATGAAACAATCAATAGGCACATAAAGGAAAGAATTAATACATACAGTGACCACGATGCCCTAAGGAGGACCTTACAGCTTCCCCTGACTTCCTGGTTACTCCTTCTGCCTTCGATCTCTACGTTGGAGCGGCTCAGAAAGGGAGTGATCGATGTGACAGGACCGTCAGGCTCACGGGAGCCCCTCGGGGAGGGTTCCCTGTCAAACTAGCCTCCTGATTCTTCTCTTACAGGAACTGTCTCCGGGACAGACGCGGTCTCAAACCGCCAGTGCATTTTCTGCTCAATTTGAGCCCCCAAATTTGTCATTTTTGTATTAAGAGAGTTTCAACATTTTCTTTTAAAAAAACGTTTATTCTTGACACACGCTCAGCCCTCGCATTACATCCACGCCAGCCCATGAGCTCCTCATCCACCGCATCTCAATGGGCAGCAGCCCGTTTTCAAAGCGGAGCTCTCGCCTGGCCTCCCAGTACCTCCCCGCCGTCCTTCCTGCGCTCGGAACGGCCCGCCACTCCCCAGCCCTCCCGCCCGCTCCCGGCATCTGAAGATCTAAGATCCTTAGGGTTTCTTGCTGCAGAACGGCTGTTCCAAAGAGCGTCTCTGATCTGAACACGCCGCGGCATGACATCATCTCTGGTTCTTCCCAGCTCGTGGGATCAAGTTCAACTTCCTGACCGTGGCCTCTGGGACTCCCCTCGACCTGCCTGACCCTCTGCCCTCATTCCCCTGCCCCCTCCCACGTATGTCCATGAGCTCGCTCTTTCTAAGTTTCTTATCGTTCCCCCACTATCCACGCCTTCCCACATCAGAGAGGCCCCCGAAGGGACCGGCCGCCAGACCCGGGCTCCTCCCAGCACCCCACTGACTGGCTGAATGGCTCACACCAGCTTATTAATTCTTGTCTATAAAGCGAGGATGATAGATGTATCTCATGACATTCCTCTTCACATGATGATAGCATGTAAGGAGAGCAGGAGGCAATGTCTATCAATTGGTTTGGGTAATAAGCATTTATTATACAGGGTATCCCCCCAAAAATGTGCACACTATCAGCTGAGAGCTCAATTTTGAAAATGAAATGTATTTCAATAAACACCGCCTTTGAAATTACACTGTGTGTAGACATTTTTAGGGACACCCTATATTTTGGCAGCGTTGTCATTACCGTCTGCAACCCAGCTCGGGCATCATATCTTTCGGGAAGCTTCCTTCCTCTCGCTCTAAATGAGAGCCCACGGCTTTCAGGGGCCCAGCCCGGCGTGGGACTCACTGCAGGGCCGTCAGCAGGCTGTTGCTCGCTTCCCGGGGGTAGACCGCGCTGCTCGAGACAACCGTGCCTTTATTTCCCGCGGCCAGCGCTCAGCATCGTAGCACGTTAGAGTAGAGATTCAATGAATATCGGTTGTTCTGTGTTGTTGTGTGTATAAGCTGTAGATCCAAGTCCCAAATGCCTGAAAGCCTCAACCATTGTAAACATGTTAAACAATGATGTAGTGGGGAACTGGCTGAATTCTAAGGCATAAAATACGTAATTTAATTTTAGGATCTAAAAACTTTTCTTCCTAAATGTGTTTGGTTTAAATGTCGTGTTAGCTATTACTCTGGTAAACAGAGTGGAAAAAATGTACTGGTAATCAGCTGAGGAAATTTAAAGGGAGATACATGAGAACTAAAATACTTTTTCCTTTCGGCAATAGTACCTACTGGGAATTTTAGTGGGAATCCTCACAGGGGAAAAATAAAAGACTTCAAAGGGAGAGAACAAAATTAGGCAAAAGTATACCCCAAACAAGCCAGCAGAAATAGATGGCCCTTTCTTGGAAGGCCCGTTGAATCATGGAAATCTCTGAAGCAGTATCTGCATTCCTTTCCAACAAGTGTTCACACAGGAATCTATAATAATAAAAGCGTAATATGCTAATTAGACCAGACAGCCGAACGACCTTCTGGACGACCTTCTGGACGAAGCCGGGCTGCGAGGGCTGAGCCCCTTGCCCGGATTGCGTGCATCGGGCCTCTAGTGAGTTGATAAGAAGACGATGAGGAACTGTGTGGCTGTGGTGAGATGCCAGTCACCTGTGAGCAGAGGTAACACCTACTGATCAATTTTAATACCCCCCCCCCTCCCCAGGTAGAGATGCCCACAGAAAGGAAAACAAAGTCACGTGGGAAATAGAAATCTTTTGATCCTCCGAGAACATCTTTACATCCTTGTACCCACAGCGCCGCCATCCCCACCCGCATGCCAACACTGCACACAGCCTTCCGCTAATGCGCTCGGCGTCACCCCTCCCCTCCGACCCCTCTGCCGCCCACCGCCTGCACCAGGCAGACGCAATAAATGGGAACTTACACTCCTGAAGGGGATTTTAAAGTGTCTCGGGAGAGAGAAAAACAACATGATGTTGGCCAACTAGAGAATTCTCCTCCGTGGGGGAACAGCCTAAGTCAGTGGTCGGCAAACCGTGGTTCGCGAGCCACATGAGGCTCTTTGGCCCCTTGAGTGTGGCTCTTCCACAAAATACCACGTGCGGGTGTGGGGGCACACATACAGTGCGATTGAAGGAGCACCCTGATTAAGTTAGTAACAATGTACCTACCTATACAGTTTAAGTTTAAAAAATTTGGCTCTCAAAAGAAATTTCAGTCGTTGTACTGTTGATATTTGGCTCTGTTGACTAATGAGTTTGCCGACCACTGCCCTAAGTCTGCCAGAGGGCGGCCTCGCGGGTTTCAGGTGCAGATGCTGAAATCATCGAGGTCCCCCCCTTTCCCATCCACTGCCGTCCCCAGGTGAACGGAAGCGGGGCTTACCTGCGGGAGACCCCAGGGAGCTGCGTCCCTAGGTTGGCTCAGATATGGTGCCCGAAGGAAAAAATCCGCAAGCCGTCCCCTCCCCGCCGACTCCGGTGTGGCGTTTTATTGGGATTGAGAGACAAACAAAGACTTGTTGAACATTCGGGACAAGAAGACGGATGAAGTGTGCCCTGGCCCGAACTCCCCTGAAGAGCCCTCCAGGCCGGTTTATGCTCTTTCTTCCGGCAAGCAGACCTCACCAAACAGCGGATCCCCAATGGCAACAACTCGAAGTGGCTCTTATTTCTCTGGCCGTAAGTTAAAGGTGTTTGCTTTTCACAGACGAGACACAAGAAGGAAGATGTGGCCAAGCCAGAGAAATCCTGGCTGTGCGAAGCCCAAAGGCCGGGCGGAGAAGGGAGGGCCTGAGAAATCAGAGCGAGTCCAGGCCGCTGCATCGCCTGGCCAGCTGAACCCTCCCCATCCTGAGCCGCCCGGCCACACCTGCTGGGTGCGGGGCAGAGGAGCTGGCCCTGAGAGGATGGAGATGTGGGCGCGAAGGAAGCCATGGGAACTGACTTCCACGAGAAACTCGCGGTTGCTCTCTTCAGTGGGTTCCCTTTGGATTTGGGGATCGTTGGATGGGTGCGTCGGCCAGAGGGTGCAGAGGCAACCCATGCGCAGGGTGAGGCTGGCATGGCCGCCGTGCAGGCCAGGAGGTGGTCCCCCACTGTCCCGGCCGCTCTGGGGATGGGGACGTTCAGGGAAGAAGCGTGGAACTGCTTTCATTTGGAGGAGAAGGTGAAGGAACCGGGTGGAGGGTCCGACCTCACCCCAGGTGCAGGGAGTACCACACCCACGCGCCCTGGGGGAGGGGAACAGCGAAATGCAAATCACGTCCGAAGGGAGCGTCCGTTACTGCCCATGCAGGAGGGGTTCGAAAGGAGATGATTCATCTAAGAAGTGAAGTTGTAAGCAAAACCCGTGGGAAATGGCTTTGTAAAGACACATGATGATGCCTCCCATGCCTGGGTGCTCCCTGCAGGCCAACATGGGGCAGGGACTTCAGGCGCATCGACTGGTTTAATCTCCCTGGCAGCTGCCGGCTGGTAGTACTACTCTCCCATTTTAGAGGTGAGGAAACTGAGGCCCAAAGCTCGTTCACTGGAGAGACATTTGTTATGACAGAGTCAGGACTGAAATTCAGAGACAACGAGGCCAGCTGTTTAACCACTAGACCGTCCCCTGTTCCACAGCCTGCTCTTCTCTCAGCAGAAATCTGTGGGGAGGCAGGTAGGTGGGTTAGAGAAGATGTGGCTAGGCCAGCCCGGGGCCTAAGAGTCTGGACTCTGCGATCCTACCTTCTACATGTACTTACGAACAACATTACTTTCCTAATTTTCTGTTTCCTCATCTTTAAATACTAGTGATGGTGTTTTAGATCTGGTAGGGTCTTTGTGTGGTTAACTATACAGTTGAGCCTTACACAACATGGGTGTGACCGGTGTGGGTCCAATCGTGCGTTTTATTTGTGTGGTTTTTTTTTTCCCCCAGTAAGTACATAGGACCTTCTTGTGGGCGGTGTTGCATCCAGGGCACGATAAATGATAAATTAAATTTAGGTTGAAAAACTGATCAAATAGAGAAGTGAAAATCCTAATGAGCTGGGAGAGGTGATTCTGTAAGGAGCACCCTAAAGCCCAGTAGCACCCCAAGTTGTACTTCTTTGCTTACACCTGGCACGAGCATGTTTTTGAGTCCGGGGTCATCGGAGCCAAAAAGATAACCTGCTCCAGTGGGTCATGGTCTCCGACAGCGCAGCGGCGGGGCCCGGGCTCACCCAGCGCAGCCCCCGCCGAGTGGCAGCGCGGCCACCTGGCGGGACGCCGGGCCAGATTGGTGAGGAAGGAATGCGAGGCCTCCAGCGTTTACTGCCTGAATTCCACCCCGGTCCCCTCCGCACCGGCAGGCTCTGCTTGGCTACCGGCCTCGGCCCACGGCCGCGTGCAGAAGGCCAGCCCCCCTCCCCGTGTTTGCCTGGGATCACGCCTGGCAAATGTGGCAGCACGAGGCACACGGCTGTGCCCCCCCCTCTGCCCGCAGGCTTCTGCCCGGGAGGGCTGGCCTCGGCGCCCTCTCCCCGGCCGCGGGAGCCACGGGCCGGGGCTTGGGTCCTGGCTGGCAACCTCTCACTGACGAATCGCATGCCCCCAGAACCCCAAGCTGTCTCTAACACGGACCACTCCTTCCCTGCCCCTCGGGAAGCCAAGGGGCAGTACAAGCGGCCCCCATGAGTCCTGACCCCCAGGCCTGGGAGCAGGGCCTGCAGCCAGATGGGGCACGTGTTTACCTAAGCTGTTTGCCCAGACCCGAGGCAGGTTTGTAAACACTGAGTCAATATTTGAGGCGTGGGCGCCAGCTGTTTGCAGGATGCCGTTAAGTGAGGCGCTGGTCCTGGGTCCCCAACAGGCGGCATCTCCGGGCCGCATTCCTGTGTTTCACAGCAGCCCGGGCCCTCGGCCGCCGCGGGCCCAGCGACCCGCACAGATTGGCCCCGGCCGCCCTGGCCTCCTCGGGGAGTTTTATTCATTTAGTGCTGGCAACCGCTCACTAATGGGCTGGCTGGCTGTTTGCTTGGCAGCCCGTCTAGATGCTCAGTGAGCAGGGGCGCGCTCCCACCCGCGTGTGGCTGCGGTTTAATTGGCCAGGGGCCCGTTGCTGGGGACCGGTGGCTCACACTGGCCAGGCCCCCAGCCACTCTGTTATCCTTGGGGGCCTCTGTGTGCCCCGCGATGCCACCTGGCAGGAGGATCTTAAAAGTAAATTAATAATATGAGCAGGTAAATGAGTCTTTTATCAAATCACTGGGCCGGGGACAGTGGCCACCAGGGTGTGACATTTAATTCCAACTGGCAATAAAAAGGTGGTTTCTATGGTGCTCACCCCGCCTGGCAAACCTTTCCGCTACAGCTGATGTGCTTTTCCAGTTGTCCTGTTTACGTCCGTTAAGCGTGAACGCAGTTCCAGCCGGCTCTCCCGTATGCGTTTCCTGTCCTGCTCAACAGGAGCCGGATGGGTCCAATGGGACCTGAGTGTGTGGGAGAGTCTTGTCTGAAGGAAGCAGGAGGCTTTGTAACTTAATGTCCCTTTAGCGCACCCTATTTTATGGAAATGAAGTTTGAAGTCAGAATTATTGATTTTTGCAGCTTGGTAAATTATTTGTTATATCCACAAGTTATTTAATTCCTCAGAGCTCATTTCTTCATAAAAAAATAGGGCAAAACCTCCTATTTTATGAGGATTGCTTAAAATAACATATGCAAGAATGCAGTAAATGATGGTGTTTTAGGCAATCAATAATCATTACTTGTATATTCATATCACAATTTAAATTCCTTAAAAAACAATTTTTTTAAAAAAACATATGAAGACCCTAACCTCTGCAATATGCACTAGACATATTTGCTAGATTTAGATTTTGGAAGGCTGACCATATTTAAGATGTCAGTCAGTTCATCCTAAAATAATTGACAAAGAAAGGGAGGTAAGTGTATTAACTTTGGATGTCTTTAGACCTGGAGATTAAAAAAAAACAACACACTTTTTTTGGGGGGATGATCTGGGAGAAGACTGGGCTAATAATGGATAACCAATTGTAAATTTATAAGAATGTCTAAATTAGTAAGACTATTCCAGATAAGTAGGAAAAACAAGGGGTTTTATTGTAATACAAAATATGCTATGAAATCTAAAATATTTAAAACACTTCACAACTGCTGTTTGAATTAACAGATGCTTCAGAAGAACAGAACAGCCTTGCACTGGCATATATGACCACAAAATATGTAGTTCAATAATTGAAACAATTGTTTAATAAAGCTGCTGAAATAACCAGTTGCATGAAAAATCATAACAGCTTTGTAGACTTCTAGCTCATAGTATATGAATTCTAGTAGATTATGGAAGTGGATATAAAATAAATGCAAACAAACAAAATGGGAAGAAAATAGAGGTTATGAACCAATATTGGTAAAGAAAACTATATTCTCAACATAAAATTAATGCAAATAAAGGGAAATTGAATTAATCATATTTGTAGAAAATGAATATAATGCTAAAACTGTAAGCCATATTCAGAGGGTAAATCCCAAAATGGAAGACATTAGCGATTCCGGAGACCAACTAGAATGGCTTTAGCTCGTGAAGCACTCAGTCCCACGCTGGGCAGAGGGGAAAACAATTCACAGAAGGTGGGACGCACAAAACTTCCAAATCCAGTTGACAATTTAAGTATTGTAATAATTTGAAAGAGCCATCAGATAACACATTCCTCTTTCCAAATTACCACATTTAACTTTAATTTATACGGACAATTTTAAAGTTAACACATTTATATAATTAAAATATCAAAGGTAAAAGTGCCCCCTCTTGCTCTGGCCCCTCTGGCTCAGTCGGTTGGAGAGTCATCCCGGATACCTCCTAAAGGTCTCCAGTTGGATTCCAGGTCAGGGCACATGCCGAGGTTGTGGGTAAGATCCCTGGTCAGGGCGCATATGGGAGCAACCGATGGATGTTTCTCACACCGATGTTTCTCTCTCTCTCTCCCCCTCTTTCTTCCTTTCTCTCTAAAAATTAATTAGAAAATCTTAAAAAAAAAGATATCTTCAAATCTTCTTACTGTCTGACTAATAGAAGACGATAGGATATTTGTATATGCTTCTGTATATTGGCAACAAATCTATTGTTCCTCTGTGAGAGAATAAGAACAAAAAAGGAAAATAATACTTTACTATTATTATGACAACAATTTTGACACTATAGACTTTATAGAAAGATCTGAAGGACCCTCAAAGGGCCACAAGATCACACTTTGAGACTGCTGGCTTAGTAACTGATACAACTACGCTGAAGGAACGTATAGACAGCATGTGTACAACTAAATTATGGAATCCAGATGAAGAATTCATGAAATTTAGTCCATGGGAATGCACCAGTTCTTTCTAAAATAAGATGAACTGAGCCGTTATCTTAGGAGTTAGGTAGAAATAATCAATGTTGCTGGAAGACCCTCTCCCAGGATCAATGTTAAAAATAATTCTAACAGTTCCTTCATCTCCCTTTATGTTCAGGATTCTGGAAGGAACTATCCAGTTAGCCAAAGTTAAATCACTGTGGTGCCCTGGCTTTCTGTGAATGAGGGAAGATAGATTCTGGAGCCAGTCCTTCTCATGGCCAGAGACAGAATGTTCTCCAAAATTAAAAAAAAAAAAAAGAGTTTGGATGCTGGAATAGCAAAACTAAGAGAAGCATGCATTGCTATTCTTAGCTGGACTTCCCATTTATATTCTCCATTGTGCTTAGACTAAGGCAGCAAAGTACTGGCTCCCAGTAGTAATTGACATGGTAACCTTCAATTTAAATTACACCTAGGAGATTGTCAGGCATTAGGGCTATTGAAAACTGTAAGGTAGTAGGCACTTTACTGAATAAAAAAAACCCTTAAGAGTTGAACAATGACCAAATTATTTTACACTAGAGGCCTGATGCATGTGAAGACTCATGCAAGAATGGGCCTTCCTTCCCCTGGCTGCCGGCACTGCCTTCGCTCTGGCCAGAGCCGCCTTTCCGCCTTCCCACACTTCCCAGAGGCCTGGAGCAGCTGGGGCGGTATGGAGTGCCTGCGTCGTTGCCTTGGCAATGGTGCAAGTGTCCCGCCCCACCCCCAGCCGCTCGGCGCCTGTGTATGCAAATTAACCCACCATCTTTGTTGGGTTAATTTACATTCTCACTCCTGATTGGCTGGTGGGCGTCATGAAGGTATGGTCAATTTGCATCTTGCTCTTTTATTAGTGTAGATGATCTAAAAGGGTTATCTTGTAAATCCCTTGATATTGTGCTGAATCTCAAGATATCACTAAAAACCATTATGGGCAAATTAAAGTTAATTGTTGTGATCGTGACCTCCAAGTTAACCTCCATAGGAAGGTACAATTTTCCACCCTAAACATTTGTCAAGTGTTTATGCTCGATAGTCAGCCATCTTCTAACATAGGTGTGATTTGATAGGAAGAAATCTGAAGTAAAGGTTCTTTGCTTGTATATCACTACTTATATTTCAACATTTAGAAACTTTCAACCAATCCTTTGAGTGGCATATTTGTGGGAATGTGGTAAGTCCCATTTTGCAAACTCCTCTTTAATGGTAAGTCTCCGCTTAGAAGGCCAGCTTAATCGAAAAGAAGGCCACGGCCCCTTTCACACATGCTGGAGAGGTCATCCTAGCACCAGCACTTTTTAAGGGAAGCAAGGAGGTAATTAAGCTCCAAATAATTACAGGAGACTCTTGTGGGATAAATTGCCCCTGACCCCTATTTATTTTGGTCAAGAAATAGCCTACATTATTTCATTTTTTTCTGTGGCTGGGATTGCAAGTTAATCTTTTGTTTCATGCTAAAATCAAGTCAGGGAGGAAAAGCTACATACTGAGAAAAGAACAATGACTGATGTCTGCAATGTGTATTTAACTTTAAAATGCTGATTCACAATTAAAAACCCTAGAAATACTAGTGTGGGTTGGTCATGTGACCTGTGTACTCTTTGGCACCTATTCAGAGAATCCCCAGTGAGCACTGGGCAGCGGTGGCCTTTCTCAGACCAGTCTCCTCATGTTAGCTACACTTCCAAGTGCCCACTCTTATCCCTCCTGGAGCCACTGGGAGTTTTTATTCAGTGAGGATTAAAATGTTGTTATTTCATTTTTAAAAGCTATTTAAAATAAATGTTTAGGATAGTAATTCTCAATTGCAAGTAGGAGTAGAGGTGAGTGGCTGTCAGGAAAGAATGTAAGAATGAAGTGAGGAGCATATGGGAAGGGGAGTTATATACAGTTTGGAGTAGCATATTTGATATCATTATTTTATTATGATTGAAATTAAATTTATTTTAAAATGTCAATAACATTCCAATTAGGTATGAAGGCAGGTATAAGTTGTTATTTGTTTAATTTTCCAAAGTGAACATGGGTTAGAGATGGTTGAAAACCCTGAATTTGAAGGATTACGATATTTTTTTCCTAAATAATGCGTCACCAAAAGTGACTTACTATAACCAAGGTTCTCTTAAGCTCAAAAATTCTACTACCTTAAAAGAGTTAAAACTAAAATGGCTGGCTAAAATTAATAATTCTTAGAGATGGGTGGTGGGTAGTAGGGAGTTCATACAAGTCTCCCTTCTTTGAAATGTTTGAAATCTTCCATAAGAAAAATTATATGACTATGGCCCACAATGGCTTGAAATAGTTAGTGACAAAAAAAAATATGTCAGAGGTCTAAAAATATTTTGGCAGGAGGAAGGTAAATCTTCGTGCGTCTTTAGACAAATTAAGTGTGTGCTGATGGGCTCTGCTCAGCAAGAAACATTTTCTGTCACATGTCCTACTTGCAGTCTCACTGGCTCTGGTGGTGTGAACTTCCTGAGAAGTTTAAGTTTTAATCAGGATGCTTCTTTTAGAGAAGAAATAATTTGTGGCTGTCTTTCTAATTACTTCTCCCTCACCTATTCTTTGTTCTACCATCTTTTTTAAATTACTCTATACATTATTCAATATAGATTTTCCTAAAAGAAAGGGATTCTCCTCCTTCCCCCCATTTCTTAGAATCCATGTTTAATTAATCAATTAATCTATATTTATTTATTTATTTATTTATTTATTGTTAATTCTCACCTGAAGATATTTTTCCATTGATTTTTCGAGAGAGTGGAAGGGAAGGGGAGAGACAGAAAGAGAAACATCCATGTGAGAGAGAACACATCAATTGGTTCCCTCCCGAATACACCCTGACCTAGGCTCAGGATCAAGCTGCAACTGAGGTACTTGCCCTTGACCAGAATTGAACTTGGGACCATTCAGTCTGTGTGCCAACGCTCTATCCACCGAGCACAACTGGCTAGGGCCAATTAATCTATAGTTAAGTTGAACAATTCTCTCTGAGAAGGCCAGACTAAATCAGATGATAGACATTCTTAGTGTATCAGGGCAAAACATGAAGAAGCCTGTCTTAATCACACTTCAGGACAGGTTGCTGCTCTTCCTCCTCCCGTCCTTCTTCCTTTCCCCTTCTCCTCCGTTAGTCCCTCCCCTCCTCGCTCTCTTTTTTCCTTCCTCACTTCCTTCTTTCTTCCCCCTTTCAATTCTTTCTGGTTTTCTCCCTTCTTCCCTGATTCCCATCTCTCTTCCAATCCTGTTTTGTTTTTTTTGTTTTTTTTAATATTTCTTTTTATTGCTGCATAGCTAACTTCCTCAAACTTAGCAGTATCAAACAACAACCATTTCTTTATGCTCACTATTCTTTGGTCAGGAATTCAGACGGGCCTAATAGAGATGGTTTGCTACAATGTCTGGGGCCTAAGCTGGACAGATTCACATGACTGGAAGCTAGAATAACATAGAGATTTATCAGCTCCCATGTCCAGCATCTGTATTTGTATGATTCTCTTGGCCACAGCTGGGACTGAACACCTACAATGTGGCCTCTCCATGTGGCTTGGGCTTCCTCACAGCATGGAGGCCTCAGGCTAGTCAGACTCTGTGCTAGGTGTCTCAGGACGGGAGGAGGGAGTGTTCCAGCCATCGTGATTGAAGGTGAACGCACTTTTATGACCTTGCTGCAGAAGTTAGGAGCATCACTGCTGACACCTTCAGTCACAAGCTCCCCTGGATTCCTGGGGAGGGGGTAAAGGCTCCACTTCTCTAAGAAAGACTTGTCAAAGGAACCACAGCCGCACTTCACAGCTGCTACCCGTCCTTCCTTCACAGGGGACGTGGAGCTTCCTGCTCACATCCGCCTGCCCATGCAAACGGGCCAGGAGAATACATTCAGCCAAGTCCGAACCAGTACTCCTCCGCTGAACGGAGACCCTTCACTCATTCATTTCTGTGAAAGATCTCATTCAAGTGGAAGGTTAATAATGACACCTATTGATCTGAGAAACATGGTACATTTAAATTTTATTCCTCTCCAGTATTCTGGAACATGAACAGTGAACCAGCGCAGCATGAAAACCGGGTGGCGTTAGTAGGGAAGCATTGCGCTGAACCTGTGCTATCTATCTCTGTCCTGGCTTCTCTGAAGTTGCTTTGTCAATGGGCATCATTTCTCAGGATTGGTACAGGGAGGTCCTACTTCCTTCAAAGAAAGCTCCAGGCATGAAAATGGAGGCCATGAAATTGGCCACTGTCCCTTTCTCTTTCTCTTCCTTAGTAATCAAGAGATGACCTGTAAGTTCAAGAATTATATTTCATAACTGAAAAAAACAACAACAATATATGAACTGAATATCAAAGATAGGATTGCTGGAGAACTTTCTGTCTTTACTTCAACTGGGGTTGACATGCCTGCCGTGTTTCAGAAGCCAGCCACATGCGTTGTATCACTAAATAGAGACATAACATCAAAATTCCCAACATCATTTAGACACTGTCGATTTCTCAGTTCAGTGACTTTGATGTTGATGGAGACAGACTTCCCTTGAAAGGGCAGTGATCTGCATGCCTCTGGATCAGTGAGTGTTCGAGTATTATTTTGCAGGAAACTAGCAAGGCCCAGTTTCTTTCTTTGTGGCATAATTTCACACACATCAGCTTTTAGAAAACTTCATGTGGGTCTTTGTTAATGAATGACAACTGCTTACGGGCACAAGATCTGCCTGGTGGCGAGTCAGGGGTGTATATAAACATATCCACAAGGGGAAGGTTTGTTTTCTGTAGCATTTCAGACAACCCTACTGGGTACTTAGGTGACAGCTCTGTCACTTCACACGTATTAGTATTGAAATTGTAGCACTTCACAATTGAAGTGTATTACGCACTCGAGATACAGTAAACGACTGTATTTGAATCGAATCATGCAATCATAGGTATTAGAGCCAGAACAGACCTATTAGGTTATCATATCTATCCACTGCCATTTGTCATTGTCATTGACAACACATTGTTGCATCTAGAGTTAAATGCCTCTAACAATAGGACTTCTACCACTGTGCCAAGAGCATTTTCTTTTATTGTCTAAAGGACTTGCTCATTGGAACTTTTTCTTTCTTAAATTCAGTTGAAATTTATTTTTTGCTCAATTTCCCTCCAATGCTGCAGTGCCTCATTCCCCATTCGTAACCTTCCTTCCATTTTTATCTCTTCTCATAATGGCTGTTTTAGAGGCCTATCCACTTAAAGGCCATCCTTTAAACTTCAAGATAGAGATTTCCTTTCTGGCCAAATTATGTAATGCTTTTGGTTGGCTTGCCCCAGAAGCAGACACGGAGACAAGGAAACCGCTGTAAATAGTTTCTTTGATGGTGATCCCAGGACATGCTGGGAGGTGACTGAGGAAGAGAGGCAAGAAAGGTGAATGATCCAACCAGGGCCATTGCGAGCCTGGACCTGAATCCTGCCCAGATGGCAGTGATCTGCATAGAGTGTGGCCCCAGGATTATTCCTCTGAGGGGCTTAAGTGCCAACACCTGTGGGCCACTGGGTGTGGGCTGCTCATAAGGGACATTCCTTCCCGACACCTCTGTCCTGCCCTGCACAGGGCACCGTAGGCTGGGACCCACTAAGAAGGCCCTTGGACCCATCCTGCCGCTCTGAGCTGCTATGCAACGCACTGATCAGACCCGAGGGGGTCTGGGTAGGGCACAATGCGTCTACTAAAGGGGACATGGCCCGCCATCCGTGGAACGCCCTGGGTCCTTTCATTCAGTTGACACAGGTTTATCATCTGTTTGCAAGTAACCATTTTCTCTGAACCAAAGCATCTTACTCAATAATACTAGAAGCAGTTCAGACAGTGTTGTCCTTCTAGAAAAGGCACATTTGGTTCAGGATGTAATTTCCAGCTGCACTTGCTCACAGGGACAGTGACACCAGAGCAGCATTATCTGTTTATTTTTTATTTTTTAAAATATATTTTATTGATTTTTTTTTTGTTTGTTTTTTTTTACAGAGAGGAAGGGAGAGGGATAGAGAGTTAGAAACATCGATGAGAGAGAAACATTGATCAGTGGCCTCCTGAACACTCCCTACTGGGTATGTGCCCACAATCAAGGTACATGCCCTTGACCGGAGTCGAACCTGGAACCCTTGAGTCCGCAGGCTGATGCTCTATCCACTGAGCCAAACCAGTTAGGGCAGCATCATCTTTAATGAAAAGAATTCACTCAAAGGACAGAAAAGTCCATTTTTAAACAGCAGAGTTAAACTGCTGTAGAAAAAGCATGTTAGGGATTAAACATATATTGACATATGTCATTGCTGTTACTAAGAGTATATTCTACAGGCACATTAATGATTACGCTTTGCTTTTTATTCATAAATGTCAATACTTATTAAAAAACAGAAGCTGTTTTGTTCAATTAGTTTCAAAAGTCTTACATTTTCATATGAGGAATGAAGCTGAGTTATTATATTCATGCAATGACATGCTTCTCAAAAAGGGAATCTCCCCACTGTGATTCATTCTTTCTAATTCCAATACCCAGAAACGGTTCAACAGTTTACAGCCTCTTTTTTGCTGCTGTAGTCCTAAAACATAATACAATGGAATCACATGTATCCAGTCATTTATTTATCTATCTGTAAGACCACATTTCCCCAAAATCTGACACATTTTAGATTGAAATATTTTCAGGCTGGCCTATTTTATTTATTTATTTATTTAAAAATTGCAATGTTGGCATAATTGCAGGTTGGCCTATTTTTTTAAAGATAAAACAATGGAAGGTTTTAAATATCCAACAATACTTTGAATAATTACATAATATATATCTTTGGTCATGTATTTGAGGATTCACTTTTATTTAAAGAATTTCATGAACTTGGAAATTTTCTGGAAAACCTGGATTGTGGAGTTCCTTTCACCCCACCTCTTCCATTTCCTCTCCTCTTTGTATCAGGATGCTTTTAGAAGCAGCAACATGGCTTAAAACAATAAGAAAGTGTATCACCTCACAAGCGAAGTAATTTGGAGACCGGACGTTCCAGAGGTTAAAAATTGGATGGCATAACCATGTCCTTAAGCACCCGTATTCTTTCTGTCTTTCCCATCCCCTTTAACATTCCCGCCGTGACAGCAGGTTGGCCCCTGGTGTCTACAGGTGGCTGCCATGGGTTGGAACATCGCCACTGCACACGGACCCATAAAAGTCAGGAAAAGGCAATTTCTCATGTTTTGTTATTTTTAATCAGATAGGAATACCTTTCCTACAAGTTTCCTAGAAATCACACATTTCTTTTTAAAATTAAACAACATCCAGTAACTTCATACAATAGCAAATACGCAGTGGATCTTTACCAGACACACTACACAAGCACATTTTGTTTCTGTTTCTCGGAGATCCTGTTTTGGTATGAGGCAGCATTACTCCATTGGAAGTGACTAGGGAGGGAAGGGGAGAAGGAAAAGAGAACAGGAAAGATGAGTAAGTGATAACCTAGGAGGCAGAAGCAACAGAAACAAATTTTACTGGCTTGGTCGAGTTTTTCTCTGTCATGGCCTTCAAACCACACCCTATGTTTAAAATATTCTTTACATTTTAATTTGTTAAAATTTAAATTGGCTATTATCCAGTAAAGCACTTTAGAATCCCATTTCTTCCATGAGATATTCCTATTTCAAAGAAAAAGAAAGAATTAATTTTCAATTGATCTTTGTCTAAATAGTCCATTCCCACTTCCCCTTTGCAAATCATCTGCTAAATGCATTCACATTTAAATTTATAATGAATTTTTTCCCCATTAATTTTTCTTATTTATTTAGTCTGCTCTTTCTGTTTGAAATATGGCACATAGGTTACTTGTTATAATAGTCTTCTATCTGCTTTTATTATTTCCATTATTACCATACCAAATTCACCCAGCAAACCGATGCTTTATTAATCTTCATAAAAGACCATTATGTTTGTGCTGCTACTACTCTCAGTAGCTCTTCAAACTCACACATGATACCTCCTAATTCAGGGTTTTTCTCTTGAAAACTGGTTCCTCTTCCAATGTTTTCTATCTCAGGAAATGGAACGCAAATATAGCTCAAGTCAGAAACTTGGGTCTTTTTAAAACATCTCATTAAAAGGTATTGACTAGCCATTCATTCACAATTTCTGTTGGCTTTGTCACCCAAGTATATCTTAAATCTATTCATTTCTCTCCAATGTCACTGCAATACATAGTATGCTAATACACACTGTAATTATTCCCATTTTTAGATTCTACAAAAGCCAGGTAACTGGTCTACCTCACTTACTCTTCTTGCCTTTTATTTCTTTAATCTATTCTTTACATACAACTAGAAGAATCTTTTGGAGTGCAAATCTATTCATATAGTTATCCTTTTCCCTCCCTCCCAGTGCACCATCTTTCCCTTTTATTGAAGTCCTTATAGCTCTTGGGATAAATACTAAATTCTAAATTTGACCTACAAGGCACAAAGTATAAGGCCTATTTCCCTATTTTACAAATTCATCTTGAATCATGTCTTTAGTCTATTTTCTCTAGCCCTATTTGTCTTTTCACCAGCCCATGAACTCTGTTTAGTCCCTTTTTTATTTAGGTAAATATGGGTCATCTTTCAGATACCATCTCAAATGTTAATTCCTTAAGGATGCTTCCTCCAAACATCCAAACAAAGTCAAATTTCTATTATTTGCTCTTATGTCACTACAAACCTCTTCTTTATTTGTAATAATTATAATTTTATATTTATTTATGTGTTTACTTCACCTTTCACTCAATTTTAGCCTCCATGAAGGAAGCAATCATGTCTGCTTCTGTGGTAGATATGCAATACATATTTCTGAATGACTGAAGAGAAGTAGGTCTTTGTTCTAGGCAGGATAAATGCTAATCATATTTGCCAATATTTTAAGGTCACCCACAATTTACTATTCTCACCTTTCTAATCCCACTTCTTGTAAGATATAAAATAACATTGAGATAGAGATCATCAGAATTTTTTTTTTTCTCTTTTGCCACTAGGGTTTGAAAACACAGCTTTTCCAGGCTGCAGAGGATGCATAACTACACTATATAAAAAGGCAAGACTAGAAAACCTGTATAGTTTTCTGAGCTTGTCAGAGGTCTTCAGAGGTTCTGTGTTCTTCAGAGGTTCACAAACTAATTGGGAGGTGGGGTAGAGAAGTCACAAAGCTTGCAATGCATGATGACAAAATAATGCTATGTACATGAGAGTAACCTACATGATATTAACATTACATGTTCTGATCAACCTTAATATAGAATTTAGAAAAAAATGATAATATGTTCACTATCGAGATATAATTTCTAAATTGGTAGTATTGGGTCTTGGTATTTCTGCAACAAATAAAATTATTATGAATTCCAGCTCCTACTTATACTTAGATTGGCCAAATGAAGATTGTCTTCATGCTAAGTAATGGGATGGGAGCAGATATTCTTGTTATTCCACAAAAGAGCATGCAATAGAGACAGTGTGAGCAAAGACATCAGATACCCAGACAAAAACAGCATGTGTGTGTAAATATTTCTCTCTTTTCTGCGTCCAGCGCGGCTAGAGAGCAGTCTGGTTCCTGATTAGGGGCTGCTGGGGATTGAGAAAATGAAAGAAAGAGACAGACAC
This sequence comes from Cnephaeus nilssonii, assembly GCF_951640355.1. Taxonomy (NCBI): domain Eukaryota; kingdom Metazoa; phylum Chordata; class Mammalia; order Chiroptera; family Vespertilionidae; genus Cnephaeus; species Cnephaeus nilssonii. Next base: position 112,951,958 of record NC_137073.1, on the reverse strand, counting down.
AGAGATGGAAGGAAAGAGCTGGGGCAGAGTGGGACCACTGTCCTCTGATGGAGAGACAGGGACCCAGAACCAATATAGCGTGTTTATTTTATACAGCAAAAACCAGGAAGTTTTACTAAAGGTCAAGGCAAAGGAGATTATGAGCATTCTTGGGTGGGCCCGAGTCATATTCATTCCTGGTGCTTGGCTGGATTTAGTAACGAAACCCATCCCCTGGTGCCTGGGCTGAAGGTCAAGCTGACAACACACCTGCCTCTGGCAAGGTGTGTTTCCAGGACATGGCTCTGCCAACACCACTGGAATTCAGCTGACAATAATTAAAGAAATGCTCATGTGCCTTCACAGGCGCTCTCTACACGTGTGTGGGTGAAATGTTATAGTATTTAAGGCTTTTGGTATTGGGAAAGTCAGAGCTAGAATAAATTTCATGGAGAATAAATATCAGGAGAAGAGGGGAAATGTCTTACCCTATTGGATGAGAGAAAACTTTAGGAAATTGCTCATTTCATAGGAAAAAAGTGGAATGTGACCACTTAGGAGATCAAGTGATGGATTTATGTCTTTATCATCACAACCTCAGAATAACTTAATTGTCCATACTTTCTTGAATTAAATTTGCTAAAGTGACCTCCCATTGCTCATATTGGGTTTCAGCCCTGGGGTTTTTTCATTCTCTGCTTTGTGTTCTGGTCTCCTCATGGTGGCTCTATCCTCAACATCAGAGAGAATGAAAGGAGTTACATTCTTCAAAGTGAAGTTATTTTGGGGGCAGGGGGGAGGTATACTCTCTTCAAAGCAAAGGATTAGGTCATGGCGAGTTTCTTAAAAATGGAATTCTTTATAATAGTCAGGGATGCTCAATTTATTAAAATGAGAAACAAGTTTTTATATAAATATAGCTTAAAACTATCTATCTAATATTATAGCAACATGCCAGTAGATAGGATTTCTCACTACTTACTTTTAGATTGAGATGCTTATAACAGATGTTTCTCTACATCCTAGTAATGAATTCTGGGGCAGTTTCATAAGGAAGCTTAAGGTTGGAGGAACAGACCTCAAGAGAGAATATCTGGAAGAGTCAGTCTGCTGATGGGTATATAGAGCAAAAGCGGGGTGGGTGGAACGATAGAACTTCCCTGATAGCTAGTCTAGCCTTGCTAGAGACACTGCCCATCCCACCTTGGTCCATGGCAGACTAGGAGTAGAGGGGCCTGGATTAGGCTTTAAGCAGCATACGATTGGGGGTGACCAGAGGATTGCTTTTAGCACTGCCAGCTACCACCTGAGGCAAATTTTACTCTATTTCCTCTTGCCAGCATAAAGATTCCTTGGAGAGAACAACATCATAATTAGGCCCCACTAGACAATTTTAGGCAGGTTAAGTGATCAATATAAGTAATCTGCTTTTTGTTTTAGTTTTAAAAAGCTTGATAGACCCTTGAATATATTTTTATTTACATTTTAATGCATATAATGTGTTGAGTAGGTATAATGGGTGCTTTGATGCTAGGGCTGAACACAATGCTGTTAAACAAAAGTAAATATACATATGGAAATAGGAAGGATCCGTTCAGAAGTAAGGTGCACCTGACAAGTTTAAGGAACTACTTTGCCTAGAAAAATAAAAACACTAGATTGGCTATAGAAGATACTAAAAATTGTTAAAATAAGGCACTCACGGTGTCTCTATTCGAAAACCAGTTGCCATTTAGTAGCATATGCACTGGACCTCACATAGCAAAACTGCAGAAACTTTTTGTGTTTTCTGCTGAAATTGTAGTCGATTTTATGTACATTTTTTCATAGATGTGCAGTTAGCATTAGTTTTCGTATTCAACAATCACTTTACTGTGGGTTACTACCTATGTGGCCCTCTGCAATTGTTGGGGTTCATTTGGAGAGGAATTCAGACAAGGCACTGACCGTCTACTGATGTCAATGTACACAACCTGGTAAGCTCCAGAGTACAGATCCCAGAAAGAGCTCTGAGGAAGCTCAAAGAGAGAGCGTGGCCTTGGAGAAAAGACTCACCTGGGAAATGACTGGAGCTGGTCCTGGGTGTTAGATGAAAGTTTACTAAACAGAAAAGAGATGAGGAGGCTCAGTGAGGGCAGAGCCTAGTGAGAGTCTCCATCGTGAAGAAATGTGAAATGTTATAAAATATTAAATTTAGCATGTGAAAGGCAGTGCTATTTAGTGTTAGATGGGGAATTCTCTGTAAGCAAGGACTGGCTTTTCACAGTGAGTTTATGATGGGGTAGAGGAAAGGAGGTGCAGGAAAGAGCACGAGGAACTGGTCCCCATAAGCCATGCATTTGTAGCGCACATTGCTGCAAAGGGTTTCCTTACACGTTCTTCTATGATCCTCACCATGGCCCTATGAGCTAAGAAAGGCAGGTGCAGGGTATTAATTCAACTATTTCATGGTTGAGAAAACCGAGCCATGAAGAGATTAGGTAACTTGCCTACGGTCAAATGATTGCTTCGTGATAGACTGGGACGAGGGTACACATTTCTCAACCCCTTGGTGGCACTCAGCTCTCCTGGCCCATGCTGCCTCCAGGCAAATACACACACTTGGCCTTCCTTTGGTTTCAAGGTAAATTTTCTTGAAAATCTTGAGAAAGGCCATGTATTTTTTTTTTGCACAAAGAAACACACACACACACACACACACACACACACACACACACACAATTTTACATATATTGTTACAGGACTCATAGAATCCATCCACAATCCACATTTCACAAAAGCCTAGCCTGGACAATGACGTCCTACATTCTATAATTGTGGATGAGGCTTTGAGGAGAGGCTCTAGGTACAGACATGGGCTCTATGACTGCGTGAAATCGTTTTGGTACCAACCCATGCCCTTCCCTGGGGCTAATCCCAGTGACACTGCAGTGTCGCTGTGACAGAGCCCCGCCTCTGCCCGTGAGCTGGCTCATGGCTCGTGTCTGGGACCTGGGCCATAGGCTTCATCTTGTATTCTGAATTTTGAAAGTTGGGAATCGAGATGCTGTAGAAATGGAGTTCTCTGTTCAGAGGATAGCCATTACATACGACTAGTGCGCTCTCGAAATGGAAATGCCCGTCTTATCGCCGTGGTGAAGAAGCCTGAGGCTGACTCCACTTCTCATCCACATGGCATTTCCAGACTGACGTTCATCACATCATCATTCTTTAGGTTCTGATTCATTCAAAGGCCTTTCTGCATTTCAGTTTGATCAAAAAAGTACTCCACAAAGTTTAAGTACGTGCATGTCACTGATGCTCTGAATGTTTTTAAAGTGGGAAAGTGAAGTTAGCCAGCAAATCCCATTCCCTCGATGTTAGCCATTTTGCCTGTGTTGACATAGGGTCCCAAAGAGCCTGGCCAGGCTCACCGCGGAGTGTTCAAACCCGAACTTTGACCTGGTGGAAACAAAGCCGCTGCCCTCATGTGGGAGAAGGAATAGGCTCTCACAGGAGAGGAGGTTCGCTTCAGCAAAAGGCCTTCGGAATGCTGAACCAGGGCCCTGAGGCCTGGGCCTTCTCCTCTCAGGTTCACGTTCAAGGCTAACCGAGTCCTGGCAGTATTTTCGCTCCCCTACGCCACCTGCTTGTGTGTGTGTTTATTCGCCCCACTTTTCTATTTCTGTCCTCCCTTTGCCAACGTCATGTAAGATGAAATGGGAATGTTCCTCAGCAGAGTTCGCCCCGAACTTCTTTTTGGTCCATGTAGGCACAGAAATGGTTCTTAGCAGGCGAGAGCTACAGCTTTAATTTCATGCTACTCTTTGCCTGCTGCACCCTGACCTTTTGAACTTCTTCTTATGTCATCAACGTGAACTTGTGAACCGATCCTGAGAGCCTATAAACCTGAAAGTAAAAGCTGCGTGAAATGCTTTTCCGAGGCCGCCCTGGGTGTCTGTCTGGAGGCAGTGCGCTCACCATTAAAGAGCAAGAGCGCAGCGGCATGAAAATGTCATGTCCAGCGGACAGGTCTAAGTGTTTTCTGGGCTTTCCGTCAGAGGCCTATCTTTCCCCAGCCTCTTTTTCTGTCCATAAACCCTGGGCTATAACCTACCCCTTTCTAATTTGGCAGAACGCATTTGGGGGTTGCACAGATGGACTGGGAATGAAATCCACACGGGGCTTTGCACTCCGCAGAGATCTCCATGTCAGTGCAATGATCTCATGGCTTCCCCAGGCTCCCACCATGTCTCCGGTGTCGCTGGTCCTACTGCAGGCTGGGGGGAGTGGTGTGCCTTTTATAATGGCCTGTTGACATGAGTGTGCATTTGACATCCTTCAAATTCTTGCTTAAGACCCGGCTCACAGAGACTCAGAGGGTCATGAACAGTTTTATTCACACTTCTTTATATTTCCAGCTTCACGGTAAAGTGCTCCTTGCCCCAAGGTTGACCTTGAACTTCAAAGGTAAAATCATTATGTAACTCAAAACAGCTAAACTGATATGGCAATGAATAGAAATAAAATAGTCTTCAATTACCCTGGGAAGATTTAGAAACAGCCTCGCATAAGGAATGCGTCCATGTGTGTGTGCTTGTATATTACATTTAATACATACGAAACGAGTTACATGTAGACCAGCGACGACACAGAGAAAGGATTGTGGGGAATCAAGATTCTAGCCTGGAGGCCAGTTACATAAACTGCTTTCTCTATGGGAGCTGAATAATTGTGAAGTGATGTCCTAAAGAAAGGGGAGGTAAAATAATCTGTCAGTACAACTCCATGGCAAACTCCTCATGAGCAGATGTTAATGCACTTCACACCCCTGTCGTCCTTTTGAGAGATTGCTGGATTTTGATTTTGGTAGGTTTCTTGAATTGAACATAATATTGAATACTCCTCTAGGCACCGAATAATTAATTGTCCTTCCAAACATGACTCAGATTTGGCCCAATATACTGGATCAGATAACTATGGAATTGGAAGGGGCACAAATAATCACTTGCTTAGAATTGATCAGTGACTACACGTACGCTTCCTGCTTGGAGAGTCTGAGAATTCACCTTCAATTCAGCCACCGTCTTCAACAGGTAACTAATGTCCATTGAGTGTTGTCTGTGGCAGGATGGTGCTGAGGCTGGATGTGCAGGTGACAGAGCAGAGCTAACTCCCGCCACCACGGGGCTTAGCTTCTCCTCTAATCATGCTAATCTTGGGGAGTAGTTCATGGTAAAATACACGGAAAGTGGTAAGGACTAGAGATACATCTCACGGACAGGTATCATCACATGTACTGAATTACGGCTATTTACATCACAAAACTGAATTGACCAGATTATTTCTATCTCATCTATACATATAAAAGGCTAATATGCAAAGTGTCCCCTTGGGAGTTCAACCAGGAGACTGGGAGTTCGACTGCTTGCTATGATGTGCACTGACCACCAGGGGGTGGTGCGGAATGAAGGAAGGCCCCAGCCAGCAGCTGGAAGGAAGGCCCCGATGGGTCCTGCTCGCCAGCCAGGCCTAGGGACCCTACCCGTGCATGAATTTCATGCACCAGGCCTCTGGTTCTATATATAAAGATATAAAAACAAGAATGTAGCCCTTTCTACTCAATTCCAATATGGCAATCTCCAAGCTTTTTACATGTTTATTAAGAAACTAGAGGCCCGGTGCATGAAATTCAGGCACTCGGGGGGTTCCCTCAGTCTGGCCTGCGCCCTCTCGCAGTCCGGGAGCCCTCGGGGGATGTCCGACTGCCAGACATCCTTAGTGCTGCCATGGTGGCGAGAGAGGCTCCCACTACCGCCGCTGCACTCATCAGCCGTGAGCCTAGCTCAGAGCTTCTGGCTGAGCGGCACTCTCCCTGTGGGAGTGCACTGACCACCAGGGGGCAGCTCCTGCATTGAGTGTCTGCGCCCTGGTGGTCAGTGCATGTCATAGCGACTGGTTGTTCTGCCGTTTGGTCGATTTGCATATTAGTCTTTTATTATATGGGATGTATCAGAATACTCAAGAGAAGTAGTCCATGTGACTTCGCATCACGGTTGGTGGCATTTATGGAACAGCCCGTCCAGCTCCCAGTCAATAGGTTGTGTTCTCAGTGGGTTTTTTCCTTCCTTGTAAAAATACCCCAACACCAGCATTACTCTCCTGGAACTTAAAAAAAAATACTTAGAAAATGAAATCAAGATTATTATCTAATGCTAGTCTTCTCTGAGTTTAATAACTTTCAAATTCAAATGATTCACTTACTTTCTCTCAACACGGACAACATATGTCTGCTCCCAAATATCCAAGATGATATGATCTTCCACAGAATGGCTTGTCTACCGCTCCTACTAACTAGAAATTATCCCATTGCTATTTTTTCAGTGGATTAAATGGCAAGGGCGATTGTATATATTTTTTTTTTCTGGGAAAAGAAAAAGATACAATTGCAAAATATCATTTTGGAGACCAGGCAGAACCCCAAATCTTGGCTGGGACTCACAAATTCAGAGACCTTCAGAGGCCAGAAGGTCCTGTCAACGAGAGGAGTAGGATGCCAGGAATGAGATAAAGTGGGTGATGCTGAACTTCGGAGTCCAGGGCCCAAGAAGGACGGGGGGACATGGTGAGCCTTCTCAGACCTCCCATCCCAGGCACCCTCACGTGTTGGCTGCAGGTGGGAAAGCCAGCCTGCTGCTGAGACTTGTGGAGTTTTCAGATGTACCCAGGATTTATGGGGTTTGTGCAAAGTGTCTTGCATTTAATTGTTAGGCCAAACAGAGCACATTTGTCTAAATATAGGGCTACCATTTAGTAAGGTGTATGAAGGATGATTTCCTCTGGCCTTTCCCTTTATCAAATGAACAGCTAGGGAGGGTTCCTTTTGAGACAACCTGAGGCCATGGGCCTGGAACTGGTACAATTCTAAGACTAGATGTAGGCAGTGGCCATCACTTAGAGGAGGGCAATGAGGAATGACATAGGTACCACTTTAAGGAACAGACTAAGCGAAGATTTAGGGACCAGAAGGACAAGAGAGATAGTAAGTTAGGGAAGTCATTTCCGGGCTGAAGGTGCCCCGGAAAGAATCCAGAGAGGGGGAGGAAGATGCTGCTGTGGAAAATGCAAGAAACCCGCCCCTCCCTTTTTTTTAAACATCACAGTTTTGCCTGGGGCTATCTGTGAGCATGTTAGTGTGAAAATAAGATCAGAAATTTGGTCTTTAAAGCACATCCCCTTAGCCCAGAAGCAAGAATGGCACTAATAGCCCTAGCTGGTTTGGCTCAGTGGATAGAGCATCCGCCTGTGGACTGAAGGGTCCTGGGTTCAATTTCGGTCAAGGCCACATGCCGGGGTTGTGGGCTCATTCCCCAGTGTGGGGCCTGTAGGAGGCAGCTGATCCATGATTCTCTCTCATCATTGGCATTTCTCTCTCTCTCTCTCTCCCTCTCCCTTCCTCTCTGAAATCAATAAAAACATACTTTTTTAAAAAAAACAATGGCACTAATAATCTACTTCTGGTCACACTGAAGGCCTCTAAAGGTTAGAGGTGTTTATTTTCTTTCAATTCTAGGTTTTTCATTGTAAAGGGTGATTTGGTATAGCTGCCAGGCCCGGGAGGAGTAAGGCTGGCGTCGTCAGCGGGCAGAGGGTGCTGAGGGGGGCCGCTGCTGCCCTCGGTGCTGGCGTATTTGTATGCAGCTCTGGCGGCGCCGCGGACAATGACAAAGTGCATTTTTCTGCTTGGGTGGTGAGCCCTTTCATTTTTACAAGTGACAAAATAAAAACCTGCTGAAGAGTGAACATGCTGCTTTCACTGTGTCATCTCAGCCCTGCGGGTCATTTTATTACAAAAATGTAAAAATCCAGTCAATTTTATTTAATCAGCTGAACAGGAAAAGTGTTTCCAGGTCATTAGTCAAGAGCTCCTTCTCGGGGGGACGTGTCTCTTCAGAAGCTGCCGCATGAATCATTAATAAAGCTGGCAAGGCTGTTTGTTAGCCAGCAGGTTTTGGAGAAACCTAGATGTTATTAATATAACCGAAGTAAAGTAATTTTAGGTCAACACATAAAGCGTCTGCAGCTACTGCCTCCCGAACTGCAGCCGTGTTATTAAACGCAGCTAATTCTTTACTTTCCAAACATTTAATTGTTAGAAATGTGGAAATGTTCAGCTGTTTAGATTGTGTATGATTATATATTCCCTAATTACATGTTTTCTTGAATGTTACCTAACCTTATATTTACAGTAAACTTTTATTATGTGAATTGATCAAAACATAATGAGACAGTAGGAAGAGATAATTACTACTGTATCTATAATAATAATGATGGTAGTAATTAAACACAGCAAACTGCATTCACAAAATGTCAAGCTTGTGCTGAAACTGTAAAAGCTGGTTGGGAAATAGAAGCTTGACATTCCCTCCTAGTGTTCTTTATGTTGATAGTCTTCCTGGGGGTTTATTTTTAAAAGGTGGTCTCTATGTGCGTGAAGAACTTTCCAGTATTTGACCAGCAGTTGCTGCATTAGAGATCATCTTCAGATTACAGCCACTCTTTTCCAGGGGATACCACTTCCAACGAAGCCAAATAAGAACGACAACAGAGATGGGAGAGGAGAAAGGGGAGCCAGGGTTTTGAAACCCTGGGAATCACCGTTCCCGGCTCTAATGGGAGTCAAGGGTAGAGAACATCAACAAATACGCAATTTCATTGAAAAATCCCATCATCTTTCAATTTGTCAATTACTTGTGGATGGAAAGATCACAAGGGTCACAGTCTTCCTTTTTTTCCTCGCTGTCAGCAGTCTTAGTCCACTGGTGTTGCTGTAATCCCATGGACTCGTGGTTTCTAAACATCAGGGATTTAGTTTTCACAGTTCCGGGGGCTGAGACACCCAGGATCAAGGCCCAGGCAGACTCAGTGTCTGGGGAGAACCCACTCCTGGGTCATAAGCTGCCATCTTTTCGCTGTGTCCTCAGAGGGCACCCGGGGCCAGGATGCACTCCAGATGCCTTTTTGATGAGGGCGCTAATCTCACTCATGAGGGCTCCACTCTCGTGACAGGCCCTCCCTCCAAATACCATTGTGTTGGGAATAGGGTTTCAGCATTTGGATTTGGGGGAGACGCATCCAGTCAGTAGCATCGATGCAACACAATCACACTAACATTTACAGGGAGTCGGCTGCTGCTTTGGATGTCCGCACCACCAGGTGATGATTACTTCCTATCACTTATGGGGCTGCGTTTGAGATTTACATTGATGTACTCATGCTCACACTCTCACAGGTTTCCTTGAAAAAGCTGTGATGATGACTCATTCATTTCATGTCTAAGATTATGATTCAATATTTAATAAATGTGCTCATTATCCATGTATAATCATGGAACTCCTTTTTATCATTCTAAAATCAAGTCTAATGGTTGTTTATGTCAAATATGCACTTGTCATTCCAAAAAACTCACTGTAAATATATACGTGGATACTTAAAACACATAATACACTCTTTCCTATCTTTAAGTCTCATTTGAGTCATTAGTCAAACAGTGTAAAGCCTCAGATGTACCTTTGAAGAACTTTGAACAATCAAAACAAATCTCTTACAGTTTTTGTAACTACGCAAGCTCCTTAACATAAGTGCCTCTCTTTACTCTGTGCCTACTGAAATAAGTTGACTTGCCTTGTAAAAATATGTTCTTGAATCTGAAAAGTAAAGACTTATAATTACTGAATACTTTTATGAAATTGAACAACCTATTTTCAGGTCACCTAAACCAAATCAAAGAAATATACCTCAAATAAAATGTCAATTAAATATTCAAAATGATCTTATGAAACATGTAGCATTTGATTTATGTCATAACAGCACTAGGGGAAAATACCAAAGCCCTCTTGATGAGAAGGGTTGGGCTCAATCACATATTCTTGGCTGAGGGAGGTTATGATTGAGCTGAGTCTTAAAGCACTGAAGAGTTAGCCCGGAGAACTGGAGTGAGAGGTGGGAGAAGGAAACCCATTTCCGACATAGGAAGCAGCACATTCAAGGTTCAAAGTATGAACAATGTGGCTAGAGCAGAGGGCTCAATAACGGACCAAAGGAAATAGTGACGAGAGAGCACTTGAGGGATGTGGAGGCGTACACATCACAGAGCTTGAGCATTGTCTCCATTTTGATGTCAGGGTCAGGGAAGAAAAGATCAGCGTCCTGAGGCCAGGCGTCTGAGTTCTCTTATTGCATCTCAAACACCTAGAACACTGTCTGACATGAATTAGGTACTTGAGATACAACTCTTTGAATGAATAAGGGAACTAAAAATAAATAATTACCTTTGGTGTCTGGGGAAGGAAAGAGAGAAAGAGGTGTCAGATCCCAAATGGTAATAAACACCATGATAATGTGTTTGGATTTCATGATGAAAACTATGAGTTCATATGAAACAATTTTAAAATCTGAAAATATATTAATAGATTTTCATTTCGAAAAGATCATTTTGGTAATTGCATAGGAAACGGACTACAGGAGGGTTTGGTAACCAAAATACATCAAAATTGTAAATATTATCTACTAGGTAGCTGGAGTTTAGGTTCAGTGGTCGGCAAACTCATTGGTCAACAGAGCCAAATATCAACAGTACGACGTTTGAAATTTCTTTTGAGAGCCAAATTTTTTAAACTTAAGCTTCTTCTAACGCCACTTCTTCAAAATAGACTTGCCCAGGCCGAAAACCGACTTCTGCGCATGGGCCACAAAGTTTCAATCGCACTGTACGTGTGCGCCCGCACGTGGTGTTTTGTGGAAGAGCCATATGTGGCTCGCGAGCCGCAGTTTGCCGACCACTGGGTTTCCTTAAAAGCAATCAGTTACCCACGCAATGGAGCTAAACGTCCTGGAAATAGCATCTAGGATCTGGGCAGAGGCCGCATTTCTGCATGTTCTCTGCTGTCTTTCCTCAGGCTTACAACCTTTTTTTTTAAACCTCTGGGCTAATGGAATACTGATTATGTTCATGATTATATTTCTCTTTGCCTATAAATTTTACATTATGATAAGTGAGAAATTGTTTAAGGGAGGTTTCATTTGCTAAATATTTTCATAGCTACTTATCTGCATGCAACTAATTGTTGACTCAATAAAAACGTTCAATTACTAAACTGAACTAATTACCCATAACAAAAGGCTGCACAAACTATCAGTCATCTGTGGAACGATTTTGTCTTCTGCTTCTTAATACATTCATTTCCCACCATTTTTATATTCTCTCATCTATTCATGTAATGTAGTTTATAATTACATTGATCTTTATAATCACTTAATATGCATTATCATTGACAAAACATGATCGTTTTTCCACAGTTTTATACATTTTCTAAAATTTATAAATTCATAATTTACCATGACACATGAACAATATCAGTAGGCAGACACCTATGTACTCTTTGCATTAGTTTTGGACTCGTTTTTACATAAGAATATTCCAAACACTTGGTTTCAGTATGGTTTAAAAAGCCATTGAACCATGATTTCAATATCTGTGTGAATTTGAGTAAATCAATTAACCTCTCCCAGGTCTACTTTCTCCATTTAAAAATAGGATTAACACTTGCATGGCTGTCATTTCTTATAGAATTTGGGATTAAATGGCAAGAAGCTTGGAAGCTCAACACTGTTCACCGAGGAACTGGAATTATTAACATATCATTTTTTAATCAATGATAAATAGCCATGCTGATCAACTGGAACAGTAAATTCTGACAGTAGCCCTCTTGCCAATGTTTTTGGGAAAGTTTGTTCATTGGTGCTTAATAATAATAGATTAAATTCTGGGTTTCCTGAGAAAAATATGTCCGAAATGTTTTATCTGCATCATCCATTATCTGTGTAGAGATTCTTTCATAATGTTGACAATTTTATTTATTCTTACCAAATTATGGTCATCACTTAAACAGGAAACTATTAGTTATTGATGCTAGTATTAATAATACAAATTTTCAAATATCTTTCTATTTTAAAAGGTGAAGTGATTATTTTATTTGATGCAAACAACATTCAGTATTATCAGTCTCCCTCGCTGCAGACAAGCTACTTAGAAAGAATGTTGTTGAATTCCCTCTACAGTAAAGGATGGATATGAGTATAACCTGTATTCTCTCTTCTAATCACCTTAATTCTGGAAATGAAAGAAAGCCTTAAGTGCTGTATTCTGCAGTAATAATCTGCACCATTGTGAAGGTGTGGCAGAAAGTTATTTGCCCCCTGATATTTATTCTCCCCTGTTTTATTGGCCATTGAATTTTAGATTTTTCAGCTGGGCACATGGCCAGTAGAAAAAGAAAAAAAAAAGACTTATTTTCAAGCTCTCTTTTCTATCGGGTCTGGCGAAATTCTGATCCATGGGATGTAAGTCACATGATCTTTAAACAAATAGCAAGCCCTCCTCTCTCTTCTTCCTGTGGCAGGGGTGTGGACCTGCTGCCTGGAACTCAAGCAGGCATCGTGGACCATGAAATGCAAGCTATAAATTGAAGGTGGCAGAATAATAACACGGAAGTCTGGGTCCCTGACGATTGTCTTACTGATTCAGGAGAGTACATTCTGGAGAGTGAGGAGAGGCACTCCTAGATGGGGGTTTATGCTAATTTTAGAAATGTATGTTTTTCAGTTAAATTGGTTTATAGCACAAATCGAAAGTATAAGTAAGATTGTAGTAAAATAGCAGAATTTGGATGTAACTAAAACTATATGAAATTTTACATTAATATAATGAAAAGTAAACTTTAGTAAAAAAAACAACAACTGGTGTTAATTATTTTTTAGATTATCCAAATAAACTATTTGAGTAGAGTTGTGAGAGTAGTAATAAATCATTCTTTTTTCTTTATATGTCACAATTGGCTATTGCAACCATTGGTTGGAATTAATGTGAAATGGGTAATGAACTTCCTTTAACTCTCATAAAGTCACTTGCACTTATTTAGAGTAAGCAACCCATAAAATATGCAAAATAAAAAATACGTCTATTCAAGCTGTAGAATAGAGAGGGGGAAACCCTGAGCCGAACTGACTTGAAATGAGGCTTCTAAGTCCTTAAGTGACTGCTTCCCAGCACCTGCTGAGTAAAAGGCACAGCTGGAGCTAGCGTCACAGCGGCCAGCACGTAATGCATGCTTAGCGCTGCAGCCACTGCCACGGCCTCCGCACCCTGAAGGTGGGCACGATGGGCAGCCCCGCTTTACCCAGGAGGACACGGGAGAGTGGATACGTACTGTGCACAATGCTATACAGGCAAAGCATTACTTCCGGAGCTTGGGTCCTCGCCATAGGCACACGGTTCCACCTTAAAATTCTGCTTAGAACCAACGTGGGCCTCGAGCCCCAAGGAAGTCCTCTTTGGAAGCAGCCCTTCTATGTGAATGCGCAGCAACCCAACCTGACCTCCTCACTGTGCGTCCATGGCATGGAGAAGGCCACAGCTGTAAGTGACTATTGGAAATGTTGAAAAAGTCACGCCCCTCACACTTGTGGCTTTGCCCCTGAGATGCAGTCAGCACCCTGGATGCCACCCTTGCCATCTGGTGAGTCTTCAGAATTCAGGTGGGAATCTTGGTGACTTTCCTGTTCACGTCAGGGGAGTTTGTCTCCACCCTCCTTTTCATCAGCCCCGATGATATTCTAATCAATATGCTAGTTTTGGGGTAGCTGTTTTCTTGGTCAGGGGAAGGGCTGAATCTGTAAGGTCCTGGGTCATTTGGTCTGGGGCCGCGGCCATGGAAATCGAACCACCAGGCAGCTGACGGTACACGGAAGTGTTGGGGAACAAAGGAGCAGACAGGAACACCTAGGACTACCTCCTGGGACAGCATTGGTGTGTGTGTGTGTGTGTGTGTGTGTGTGTGTGTGTGTGTGTGATAGAGTAAGGTCTTCCTACATGAAACATTCTTACCTTCCCTCAGTGTCTGTGATTTCTAAAAAGTCCTTTTCATGGACATGCAGCCGAGAGAAGAAACCAGAAAGAGCATCTAATATACGGGCATTTCTGCTGCCGGGACTCATCCCGCAGGCTCTCCGAGGTCCTCCTCCTCCTGCAGTGGAGGTCTCGCCTCCATGGTCATGGGAGAGTCCATCATGGGGTTGGACTGCGTTTCTCTTTTAGTTTGTGAGCAATTGAAATCTTCGGTGGCTTTCGAGATCTTTCCCAGCACTTAACAGAGGAAGGGAATGCCATCGCCAGGCCCTCCTTAAGCCTGCCTGGTGTGGGCGAGGCCTATCAGTTCTTTCTCAAACTCACATCCTCACTGGCACAAGGAGGACGTGGCTGTCGCCCGGAGGTCCCTCTTCCATCTCTTGGAGCATACTCTGAGAACTGGTGTTGGACTAGAGGGGCCCATTTGCCTGTGCGCATCAAAGCCCAATAAGACTCGAACGGAATTTTGTAGCAAAGAAAGTAAGGGCTTATTAGCTGAGAAAGTGGCCCCCACTAGAGACACAAGTGAGCTAATGCTCAGAGACCTGGCTCCCCGATGGCTTCCAGGGGATGGTTGTATGGATGGAAACCATCAATCCTGGTTACTAAGGGAGTTAGGGTGGTGTCAGGGTCCTGGTTGGCGCTAGGGGAGGGGTCACTGGTCATTGCATCTGGTCCTGATGTCAGCCATGGCCTTATTTTGGTTTTGCCGCCTTCCTGGGCCTGGAACTGAAACACACTGAGGCCTAGATCTTACCTCTAGTTTGACTGAAACTGTCTTGGGGTCGGCAGACGTCAGGCTTTGTTCCCAAGATTACTTCATGCTGATCAGAGCCTCATGGTCCTGATTACTTCATGCTGATCAGAGCCTCTTAGTTCTTAATGACTAAGGGATTGGACACGCAAGGGAGAAGGGGGCAGGTACTGGATGTGGCCGCTTTGAATCAAAAGGAAAGAAGGGCGAAGCGTTCATATTAAAGAGAAGAAGCTTCTACGCGATTACACTGGCGTTTTGGGAACGAATGCCTATCTCTGTTGCCCTACCTGTGTGTTGGGAGAATGTGCAACTTGACCCCCGTTCCCAGTTCCAGCTCACGTGGCTCCCTGCTGGGCAGGTCACTGGTGCACAGGATCATTGGAATTCACATCCAAGCCCATGTCCAACGCCCGGCATATAGGAGCCAGACCCTGAGATGTTAACAGGTGCCTGGATGTGGTGGTTATGAGTGTGAATGAATTAAAGAACACTGACATAGTAATCTGCAATCTGATGACCTTTTGGAATACATCGTCGTTTCTAAATCCTCTGGGGACAATGTCTGAGAAGAGAGACGACTTGGAAGCCATAGTTGGGAAGGCAGTCCTCCACCCACAATCCCCTTTCCTACCGGGCCCAGTGGCAGGATCCACCCCAGCAGATGAGAATTGCTGGGTAGACACTCCTGCTCCTTAGCATCTCAATGACTAATTCCGTATCTCTGGTGTTTCCCAACTATCAGCAGATGTGTTTCCAGCCAACCATAGTGTGTATTATTTAAGTAGTAGATGATACCTTTTCAATTCTAAGTTTTATAATTTATCCTACTTGTCATGTTCTCTATTTGCAGATTATTTAAACAACTGTCAACAATAAGTATCTCAGAATGTGAGCTTTTATTGTGCTTTTTCAAAGATGGATGGGCATGTGCTCATTTGTGCAAATATCACTCGCTCCCCCCGCTGCGTCTCTGTGACGGCGTGTGCACGGCCGTTCTTCTGCATTATATTCTGATGGGAAGATGCCAAACAGAAACTGGCAGTGATTTCATATACTTTCTACAGCTACTTAGAAACACAAATTAGCATCGAACGTGAAGATTTATAAATATGGGTGAGGAATGTGCTATAAAAGTGCTTTTTATTTTCTTCGTTTCTCTGAGCTTCTGGCAAAGTAGACTGGAACTTGCCTGCTGAATTTTTTTAAGGTGGTTGACGTGATTCTAGGGCATTGCTGTGTGAACAGAATCATAGTAAACTAAAATGCCTAGTCATTAAAAGAAAAGAGCATATAAGAATCAAGACTACCCCCACCCCATTTTTAGACTTTTGGTCTCTATGAGAAGAGTCACGCTTTAATTAAGTTATTTCTTGACTTATAAACTCAGAGAAAATTTTCTACAGAAAAATAAATGGCCAGACCATTGCCCCGGGTCTTAGAGGTCTCTTGGCTCAGTGGTGACCACCCTCAGGCAATGGGAGAGGGCCTTGCCTTTGTTCTGTTGGGAGGTGGGAGAGGCAACTTCCTGACAGAGACAAGTTTCCGTGTTCTATATCCTCGCCATTTGCCCTTCCAGTGGGTGTCATTTATAAATAGCAAATCATTAATATGCTGAGTAGTTTAAAGAGCTTTTAAAACCACTTGAGAATGGTACAAAGAGGCTGTTCTTGTTTTCTTGCTGTGACAAAGAGAGGAGGGGGCATATTAGTCACTGGCGTGTTGCAAGAAGCATCGTGCACTTCTTACCGTTCTCTTCCAAATGGATGGCTTGTTCCATTCCAGGGAGGAGTGGACACTGTCATTCCCAAGTCACATAATGAAACGCGATCCTCTAGTTTCTCACACACAATCCCTGAACGTTTTTCACAAAACTTAATGCTTTCAGGAAAGGTGACATGACTAACACTTAATGAGCCCTACAATTTGTAAGTGCTTTCACTTAAATTTCTAGCATTGTTGCAGTATGCTCAGGTATATATTTTTACTGAAAAAAATCAATTACGTTCTTAGTTCAATGCTAGGTGATGAAACTGTGACCATGTAAATTACAAGGAAGAAGCTGTCTTTTTCTGTAGGGAAAATTGCGGGTGTAACCCAAGGACACTGTTACAGGCTACCCTGACTCTCTTTCTGTGGAATAATCGTGGCTTTGTGGGGACTCGGATTCCTTTGTATAGTGTGATTCAGATCACGTAGATCTGTAGATCACGTAGATCTGTCTGATCTACGTGACAACAAAAGCATTTTCTAAGTTTCCAAGCTATCTGAGTTTGAAATGAAGAAAACCCATGCCGTGCATGAGGACACCTCTGAGCTCAGGGTGTTAGTTTGTTAATTTTACCTCTTATTCCTTTCATGTGTTTGTTTCGACTGCTTTGAACTTTAGTCTCATTTACCCAAGTTTCACTTACCTTGGCCTCACATACTCACTCTAGCTCCATTCCAATGCATTCTCCAGCATGCACCTAAGTGGGCTCATGGAATGCAAATGGAACCTCCTTCCCTCTTGATTAAAGGCCTTCGATGACTTTGTACAGCTCCCAAAGATCAGAACCTCCCAGGTCCTGTTAGGCTGGTACCTGGTCGGCCTGGGTCTTCAGTCCTGTGTGTCACACACACTTCCTCAGCCGAGGTCTGTGCTCCAGCCGCACCGAGATTCCTCTAGCTGCCCATAGGGGTGGGACACGTCCTATTCTCTGCCTGGGATATTTCCGCTGTTCACTCAATGTCTATGGAACTCCTCCTCCTCCTTCATCTTTAGCTCAAACGTCACTTCCTCTGGCAAGTCTTCTCTAACTCCCAGGTGAGGCAAGGTTCTTTCACTACATGTTCTCTTTCTTCAAAGCACGTGTCTGAGCCTGTCATTGTTCACCTGCCCCTGCAAGGACAGTGACCCTTGAACAGCACAGGATGAACTGCGTGGGTCCACCTCCATGGGGGATGTTTGTGATAAATGCTGTAAATGTAGTTTCTCTTCCTTATAATTTTCTTTTTCTGTTTTTTACTTTGTTATAAGAACACAGTATATATAATACATATGACATACAAAATATGTCTTAAAAGACTTTGTTACCAGTAAGGCTTTTGGTCAACAGTAGGCCATTACTATTTAGATTTTGGAGAGTCTAAAGTTTTAGGTAGATTTTCGATTTCAGAGGGGTCAGCGCCACTAGCCCCCATGTTGTTCAAGAGTCAGCTGTACTGACTCATGTCTCCCTATCCAACTAGATGGCTGGACATACGTCCCATAGGGAGAAACCAGGCCGACACTCCGTTTTTCTCCTTGCATCCATATGCCGTGTTTTGTACAGTAGTAGAACTGAGTAAATATCTGTTGAGTAAATGAATGAATGATTATAAATACATAAACAAGTTCCTGAACCAAGGGATCCATCTCTCAGAAGGTAGCCAGACAAGAGCTATCTCCTGGAGTCGTTTTGAAATAAGTTGTGCCATGAAACTCATGCTAAGATCTGTGGGAAGCACTATGGCAGTTTGGTGAAGAATTCAGGAGATAGTGTGCCGAGAGCTGTCCTCTGGCATCAGTGCTGAAGGAATTACCCTGAGGTCTCCAGAGATCAAAGGTGAAAATTCACTAGAGGGACCACCAGGGGAACCCTTGAGCACCAGGGTCTTTGGCAAGAGCCGCGTCACTGGGGAGAGAAAGGTGAAAATGTGAAGCGGAACAATTTTCCTGAAAGAGAGAAACTAGAATCCAAGGGTAATAGGTTGAGAACATCTGCCAGAATGAAATCGTGGGAGCAGAAGACTTAGAGCCGAAAAGCAAAACTGTGTGTGTGTGTGTGTGTGTGTGTGTGAGTGTGCATGTGTGTGTGAGTGAGTGTGTGTGTGCGTGTGTGTGTATGTGCGTGTGTGAGTGTGCATGTGTGTGTGAGTGAGTGTGTGTGAGTGTGTGTGTGTGAGTGTGCGTGTGTGTGAGTGTGCGTGTGAGTGTGTGTGAGTGTGTGTGTGAGTGTGTGTGTGAGTGTGCGTGTGTGTGAGTGTGTGTGAGTGTGCATGTGTGTGTGTGTGAGTGTGTGTGAGTGTGTGTGTGTGAGTGTGAGAGTGTGTGTGTGTGAGTGTGAGAGTGTGTGTGTGTGAAGAGACAGGAAATGGGCAGGATCTTCTTAGAGTGACAGAAGAAACTAAGGAGAAATAAACTTTCTAAGTGCTGCCGTAGACTAATTATCTTAGCCATTTGGAGATAAGGAAAGATGGAGGCCATGGGAGGACTGTACAGATAATAAGCGCCCCCTAGGCACAGGGTGGTGTTAGGAGTCAGTAGAGTTTGATTCAGTCAGAACCTTGAATCAATTAGAGCCTTTGAACTGAGAGCAGGTCTTGGACTCAGAGCAGTGGGCCAAGAGTGAGGCGAGTAGGAAAGATTACATCAATAACCAACAGGTATTTCCAAGCAGAACACTATGGCACAGACCACAGGCTGGCTAAGGCCTATACATACATTTTGTCAGTTCCTTCGGGGACCTCTTAGGGTCAATGCTGCAGAGCCATTGTTTTCTATACCAAGATACCAAAACACACACAGAAAGGTTCCGTGAACTGAACTGTTCATCCTCTTCCCATTCAGCTACGCCCTTCAATACTCTCCACGTGACTTAGCAAGATGCTAATGAAGCTGGGAAGAAAACTGAGCAGCAGAATTCTCTGTAGTCAGTGATAATTTTTGTTTGTTGATTTGTTGTTGTGGTTCAAAGAAATCTAGAATTTCAAGAAATGTTTTGGCCAGCTTTTTTATAGAAAGAATGATTTGCTTCATGTTACCTCAAAGTATAATAGAATTCATGAGACAAAATTTGAAAGTGGCGTTCCTTCTCTCCAGCTCTATTATACTCTAGTGTTTCTCTGCACTTGACTGGTCCGCTTAATCTTTATGAATGTGAGAAGCTGTGTTAATAGATACGTTAACCATAATTTGATAGAACAAAGAGCACTCAGGTGATGCAGCCAGAAAGTGTTCCTCGGGTAAGGGAGGAAGGAAGCCAGTATGTGCAAGCCCTGTCATTTTTCATTTGACTTAATTCTTCAACAACCTACGGTGTTATAATCATCCCCACTTTACAGACAAGTAAATAATGCTCAGGTATGCTAAATTGTCTCTTGATAGATACACTGAGTGGCCATATTATTATGATCTCTGAACGCATAATAATCTGGCCACTCAGTGTATATTCTATATCAGTGGTCAGCAAACCATGGCTTGCGAGCCACATATGGCTCTTTGGCCCCTTGAGTGTGGCTCTTCCACAAAATACCACGGCCTGGGCGAGTCTATTTTGAAAAAGTGGCATTAGAAGAAGTTTAAGTTTAAAAAATTTGGCTCTCAAAAGAAATTTCAATCGTTGTACTGTTGATATTTGGCTCTGTTGACTAATGAGTTTGCTGGCCACTGTCCTATATAATATAAGGCTAATATGCAAATTGTCCCCTCGACCAGGAGTTCGACCAGCAGGCAGGCCGAACAACTGCCCATGTCCCCTCCCCCTGGCCAGGCTGGCCGGACCCCACCCATGCACGAATTCATGCACTGGGCCTCTAATATAGGTGAAAATGTTACAAAGAATATGGAAGTAGACAAAATTAGGTGGAAATTCCAGTTCTATTATTTATAATCTACACTGAGTGGCCAGATTATTATGATCTCTGAATGCATAATAATGCATAATAATCTGGCCACTCATATACATATATGTGTATATATATATATATATATATATATATATATATATATATGAGTGGCCAGATTATTATGCATTCAGAGATCATAATAATCTGGCCACTCAGTGTAGATTATAAATAATAGAACTGAAATTTCCACCTAATTTTGTCTACTTCCATATTCTTTGTAACATTTTCATCTTTTCTTGGTTACTGAGCCAGGATAGGGGCGGAGAACTTGGGATAATAAAATGAAGAAACCAAAAAGTAGCATTTCCATTGTTTATTCATTTTTAAAGTCCGTCATCTTGGGGGATTTTCCTGATGATTTTTCCATGACATGCTGGCCTGGAGAAGACCCTAGGTTCTCTGGGAGGTAGTCTTAGCATCCAGGATAGAGCATCTGAGGCCAAAGAGGCAGTGAAATAACAGCGCTGTGATGGCCTGGGTGTGAAGCCAGGCTAACCTGGAAGTTCCTCCCCAGGCGGAAGTGATGCCTGAAAAGTCACTCTTGCCAACAGAGGCTCCTCAGTCCCCAGGGGAAAACCAGGGGCTTCATTTTGGACATTGAAATATGTCTGCTAGAAGTCATTACGGAGGTTGGTATACCAGTAGGCCACTGAATATTCCAGATTGGCATTCCAAGGGAGGCTTAGTCCAGAGAAATACACTCAAGATCACTGGCATACATGCAGGTGTCTGTGATCACGGCACAAGGAAAGGCAACCCAGGAAAAGCACCCAGTTGGAGGTGAGTTGGGATACCCTGCGGGTTGTGCAGAGTATAGGGGAATGCAGAGTGCACATAGCACTACAGGGTCACCCCAGCAGGACACAGGTTAGACATTTCCGGCGGCCTTTTGGGTAAATCAGGCCTGTCTACTTTGACCCACCTTAATGTCTCCCTAATAACTGAATATGTGTTTAAACACACCAATATGTGAATACATAAAATATGTATTATAACTAACGCAATACTTAGCAGTCGTATACATTTCCTGAGATCACAGTCATAAAAGTCAGCCCAATCACACCTATGCATAACCAAGGACACAGACAATAGGGTGGTGAAGGCCTGGGGCAGGGGCAGGTGCAGGCGAGAAGGGGTCAATGGGGGAAAAAGAGGATATCTGTAATACTTTCAACAATAAGAGTTTTAAAAAATCAGCCCAGTCAACGCTAGCACATAATAAAAGCCTAGAAAGTGATTTTTCATTAACATGTCCTTACCTGAAGGGTATATGTTTTCTTCTGATGCTTTGACTTTTGCTAACTCTACAGTAACAGGTAGAAACTAGACATCAGTTGGACAGTTTCCAACAGACTCTATTGACGGTTAGTTGTAACAAACACACACGCAGAGACACAGGCATGCACGAGGCCGTTTTGTAAAGTGGCAATGGGCCAAAACACAGTAAGATTAGGCAGCATCACTTACCAGCTGCATTATAAAAACTAATGTGATTTTAGTGTGTGTGTGTGTGTGTGTGTGTGTGTGTGTGTGTGTGTAACAAGCTAAGATTTTTTAAAAATTTGTGATTAACATTAGCCACGGTCTTAGCATTAGCAGCTCTTAAGACTGATTATGCTTCGGACACCTTGGGATGCCAAGCCTCTCCTCAGGCAGTCTGCTGGGTACCAGGGAGCCAGGAGGAAGTACCTTGATTATCACGTTACCCAGGTTATTTTCAAATAATTGCGAGTAAACAGGAAGCAGCGAACCGACATTCTCAAATATTAAAAAACCCTGTGGTCCTATTGTTTCTGTGATTTGCAAAGTTACTAAAGCAATCACTGCTTGTTTACTCCAGGGGCTTAATTTACAGGAGCAAACTTTCTTTTCAGGCTGATGAGACTGTTCCAGTTTTGACCAAAGTGAGTCATTTGTCGTCAACCCTTACTATGCAAAGGATGTCACCAAATGCAGTCCCTGCACATCAGGCAGGGTTCGTCGATCCCCCCAACCCCGGATCTCCTGCACCAGGATGTACCCGGGGTTAAGGTCAGATGGCATTGATTTATACTGGGGGGAGCCTATGGAATGTCATCGAAGTGCTGGCTCACCGTCCCCATGGGTTCAATGCCTGTCGGTGACATGATGGTGACATGCTGCCAGGAATGCAAGCTGATCTGAGACAAGGAGATGGGAAATACACACCCAGGCTGAGACCCTGACCTTAGCCTTGACTATTTCATCACAGCTGTGAAGTACACACTCTTCAAAAGTGCTAGGACCATTCATAAGAACCACACTTATAAGAATACTAGAGGCCCAATGCACGAAATTTGTGCAAGGGGCTTGGCCCCCGCCACAGTGGCTGCCTCGGCCCCCACCTGCCGCAGCTTCCTGCGGAAGGATGTCCGGTCTAATTAGCATATTACGCTTTTATTATTATAGATAGGCATTTCAAGTGCTTAGCCACAGGAGGTAAGCTCTGCTATGAAAATATTTTAAGTGACGTGGTGTTCAGAAGGAAATCACATTCTAGTGTCCATCTCTACCTGCTCAGGGCCGGACACGCTGCTCACACTCAGACAGTCGAATCTGAGGTTCAGTCCTGTCAGTTCTTGACTAAGCTGCCCCCTGACAACCCTGGGGTCCTCCTTTCCCTGGCCAGCAGGCATCTGGAAAGCCTGGGGGAGTCCAGTCCCTCCTACATGTTCCCTCCTCACCTCCACCTCAGCGGGGTTGATTCTGTTTGAATGTGTCCTTGGTTCCTGGCCCTGTTATTGGTGAGGTCTCCAGATCCTCACCGTAATTTGACTTATATCCTGAATCTCCACATGTAAGGCGCCTCTGCTCTAGCTCACACAGTCTATTACTTAATTTCTCTATTTGAGATTATCACAGTGCTAATACCACCCACCTGATAGGTTCTGAGAGATCCATGGGATTGTATATAATGTGCATAATGCAGCACATGCCACGTAGTAATTGTCTCGTGCATGATGACAATTATTCTCTCGTTAATGACAAAATGTGACTTTTAGGGAGGACCAATTGAGCTTCTCCCCACAGCGCACAGACCCACACAAAGGAAAAGAACGGTGGGGTACCTGAAGGTCTGCATGATACAGAGATGGTGGAGTCAATTCAGAGTGATAGCAAAAGGTGTTAGTGATTTTGCACCATCCTTCTCGGAGCTGCCCAAGTATAGCTGTCTCTGTTGCATTAGATAGTGGAATCTAGGTCTTTATACTTGATATGCCTCTTTTCATACTGAATCTGGAATAGCAGGGAAATAAATATGGCGCTCTTTATTGAGAGCAAAATATAACAGTTTGAACATAATTTATATCTGATTCAAATGTAGAATAATGTTGCATTCAGAGAACCTCATTTCAACAGCCACCTCCTCCTGCCAGCATCTTCAAGTCAGAAAAGCAGTTTCATTCTTTAGTGACAAATCTTGAGGATCCAACTGGTAACTGCTAGCAATGCTTTCCACTTTCTGTCCTACCTCCTTCCCGTTCTCCAGAGACCAGCTTGCTACCGTTCCCCACACAGCAGTGCCTTCTCTGTGTTTCCTCCTCCTTCCTCTTCTTTCACATCTGTCGTGACAGCTGAGTTTTGCATGGTTTTCTCTCCCACCTTCTGCTTCTGGGCTCTGGCCTTCCCTGTCATTCCCTAAGCCAGGCGTCCTCAAACTGCGGCCCGCGGGCCACATGCGGGTGTTTTTGCCGTTTTGTTTTTTTACTTCAAAATAAGATATGTGCAGTGTGCATAGGAATTTGTTCATAGTTTTTTTTAAGCTATAGTCCGGCCCTCCAACGGTCTGAGGGACAGTGAACTGGCCCCCTGTTTAAAAAGTTTGAGGACCCCTGCCCTAAGTCTTCATCATCCAAGTCTAGTATCTGGTCTGACAGCTTCACACTGAGGCCACAGGGCAGCGAGGGACATGTAGGATGATCAGGCTGTCCATCACAGGACCCGTCAGTCTGGCCTTGCAGGTCATGAGGGGTGACCTCTGTGGGGAGGGGAGGGATGAAGACGACTGCGTTGTGGTGACGCCATTACCATGCCAATAACTTTGAGTCTCTGTTGATCTCTGTAACTTGAGTTCATATCAGTTTCTGACTCATCAATGTTTGTGTTTTCAATTGGTCAGAATTTATATAATGAAAAATGATGATTTCTTTCATGATTGCATCACATAGAATTTACTGAGTGAGTTCACAACATACTAAGAGACCGTCAGGGCAGGCATTTTGGCTTTGACTTGACGAATGAGAAGGAAGCAGTGTGTCGATTGGCCAGAAGGAAGGAGTGTGTCGATTGGCCGACCTGCCCAAGTCCACAGGGTCAATCAGAGACCTAGACCCCCGATCTCCTTCCTGCTAGTCTAGTTGTCTCTCTGCCTCCTGCAGTGGCCTCCCCCTCGGAACAGAGTGGAAAAGGAAGTGGAGTGACGCCCAGGAGTGAAGAGCGTGCTCCTGTGGTCGAGTCGGAAGCACGTCTGTAAAGCAGCCTGTTGAAAGCGTGGCTGCATCCACCTGGACTTGAATTGAAGAGGATCGATCTCCTTCCTGATAGAAAGCTCACCGAGGACCTCGTTCTCATGCTATAAGGGCCCTGTGATGGAGCGTACATAGGGGCTCACAAAGCCTCCCTGCCCTTTCACACGTGGGGTTCGGGCTCCCAGTGTTGAAGGCGCTCCGGGAGGTTTAGAAGCAGCACCAGGTGCTCACTAACATAGTTCCCCGGGATCTCCTGGGAAACAGGGCAAATGGCTTTGGCAGCTCTCCAGCTTTAATAGTAACCGTTTATGTTTACCTATAGGATATAAAGCACACAGGTATTTAATAGTGTGATTTAAAATGAGGCAATACATTTTTTAAAAATGAGCATGTATCTATGTTACTGAGTGCCATTAGTTAATTCCCAATGAAAACGAAATAGGAAAAGGTTACTTAGTAAACATACACTCACAAATTATTAGAAAACTTCTGTTTAAATAATAGGTAACAAAGAGTGGTTGGCTATATGTGCCTCTGTGAGTGTGTGTGCGTGTGTGTGTGTGTGTGTGTCTTCCAATCAAAAGTGTCTTGGGTTTGGTGTGAAAATTTCCCATCTTCTGGTATTTGTAAGAATTAATTTATCAGATTAGTTGTTCTATGCCTCAAAAGACTGAGCTGGGGGGGGGTGGTAATTAGGTAACTGGGCAGTAACCTGCTAGCTGGAAACAAAAGGCTTGGAGCATGGTGACTAGACTTAGGAATTTAGAGCAGCAATCGGGAGCCCTTGAGCTCAGGGACAGGAAGGCCAAGGCGGTGCCTGGAGAGAGAGATGCTGGACAGCAGCGATGAAGACAGGCGGGCTTTCTCCTTCAGCCTCGGGCGGGGCTTTGATGGCGGCCAGGAAAGCTCAATACGCCTTTCTATTTCAATTCTCCTCTCACTGCCACAATAGCCGTCCTTCACCTTGAATGTGCCCGGGCCTGGGAGAGTGGGAGGAAGGGCACTCGCTCCGGATCGGAGCTTGGAGTCTGAGTTCAGTCCCCCCTTCAAAGCCTTCTGTTCGCTTCGCTTCCGTTGTGCTTGGGTTGAGCTTTCTAACAATTCAGAACACTTGAACCATATATATTTAAAACTCGAACTATATATATATATTTTAAAATCATGCTTAACTTAAATTCTGGACTCTAATATAAATGTTAATCAAAGGATCATTTTTTTAAAGCTGAATAGCATGGAATGTGTGTGTGTGTGTGTATGTGTGTGTGTGTGTGTGTGTGAGAGAGAGAGAGAGAATATTACCTTTTAATTTATCTTTTTCATCATGCATTGGAATTATGTCACCACTGATTCAATGTAGAAATTAACATGGATAAACCTTGAGAATATTATGCTAAGCGAAGTAAGTCAATCAGGAAAAGCTAAGAATCACATGATTTCACTAATATATGGGATATAAAACTGAAATCCACAGACACAGACAACAGAATGGTGGTGACCAGAGTGAAATGGGTGTAGGGGAGTAGTAAAGGGTAAAGGTGATGGAAGATGATTTGACTTTGGATGGTGGGCACACAGTGCAATACACAGATCATGTATCATAGACATGTATACTTGAAACCTACATAATCTCATTAACCAATGTCACACACAATACATTTAAAAAACAAAAATTAAAAAATGAATTATTAAATATTAAAAATATTTTGTTTTAATTTCCAACTTGTTACATGTCAATAGACGTGATCCACACAACCACACGCTCTGTAGGGTCCTCAACATATTTTAAAAGTGAAAGGGGCTCTGATCCCCAAATGTTGGCAAACCTCCGGTAAGGTCTGCGCCTGTCCTGGGAGCCGCTCCCCCAGGGCGGGTATGGAGGCTGGTGGTCTCGCCTCTGTGTTCTGCTGTGTGGTGTCATTTGGAAAGAGCCAGTCCCTCATGCCCAGGCCACCGGCATGGAGCTGGCCCTTCAGAACTTCCTCTTTCTAAAACAGTGAGTAAGTGGAAATATTTAAGGGACGCCTTCGGCATCAGTAGGTAATTAATTAGGTTTCTCCTGTTGGAGGGAACATTCTCAGGCTACAGGTTTTTAAAAAGTTGTGTTGGAACACATGTGCTCCTTGGGCCCACTCTCATGTTGTAACTGGAATTGGGAGGGAGAGTGGACTGTTTGAAAGACCCCTGTGAGTCCCTCTTGCCCAGGAATTACGCTTGCTTATTGTTGTCACCGTTGACTGTGTCATAAATGAGGTCAGAAAGTTGGGATGGGAAACCACCTCTGGGCCTTCTGTCTGGCACTGGGACATCACCCATCTTGGATGCCATTTGCTTACTTGTAAATTCTTCCTTAAAGGCCCCTCATCCAATGGTCAGAGGGGTGCTAGAATGCTGGGTGTTCAAAGAAACCTTTTTAAAAATTAGGCAGAGGTGGAGTTGTTTCAGACGAGGTCTGAACACGTGGGATAGAAGAGGCAGGCACAGCCGAGCCGGCTTGCACTCCATCTCCTGAGGTCAAGAAACAGCCATGTTATTGCAAAGAAAATAATCAAATTAAGGCATTTGTACAGGAAGAGCCCTCACTAATTTTTCCAGGTCCTAAAATAACTCTGTGATCTATTAAAATATATAGTTAACCTGATTTCTTCCGTAATACAGTTTTGCTATTTTGATGTGTGAAATACGGGATGTTTGTTTTAAGGTGACTGGCTCAAGTTGTAAGGGCTGACAAGCTATGAGTTGTTAGGTTGTTTTGTTTGTTTGTTTTAATAATGCTGGTGATTTTATTGTACTTAATTTTTACTGTATCGGATGCATTGGCTTTAGGGCTCCATCTTATAAAATTTACATTAAAAATATATTTTTTTCTTCCTCTGCACAAGGCATTCTTAGTGGAGGGGAAAAGTGTACAGTTTGGTATCTAGGAGTAGCCTGCTCCAAGTCCTGAGCCTGCTGGGCCCAGACAGTGGGGTGTGGGTGTGAGAGGGGCCTACAGGGCAAGGGACGCCCCACATCAGGTGCTTTGGGAGGTCCTCCCAGAAGGTCAGGCGCACTGAGTGTGTAATAAGCGGGGGGCAGCGCAGCAGCCATTATCTTCCCGGTGACAGCTGCTCGCTGACCTGGCGAGCTGGCAAATGGAGAGGAAAACTGCGCAGCGAGATATAAATTCCCCATCCAGGCCTCATGAATATCTTGTCTCCGGGATTCAAGCCAGTGACCTGGAAAACAAGGTTCCTCCCCGATCGGAGTGACAGGCAGAGCTGGTTTCCTGTTAGGAAGACTATGAGGTGTGTAAAAGAATTACGATTTCCGAGGGGAGAAGAATGAGATGTCACACAGAGCAAAATATTACTTTCAAATGCTCCTCCGCGGGCCTTTTGAATGGCAGCTGTTAAGGATGCAGCGTGTGACATGCGGGGTTCCGGAATGGCAGTTCTGCTGGGGCAGGAATGAATAGACATTTTTTTTTTAATGCTCATTTGAGAATATTTGAATATCTGCCATTCTTTTTAGCCTAAAAGGTTAATTCTTGAAAAAATAATTTCCATTAGCAACACAAATTTTAACCTTGTCAAATCTTCTTATGTAATGAATCGGGGCTGAAAGGCCTACTCTTGCAACACTGTACCATTAAACACAAAATCCGGTGTCAGGACAGGGTTTGCTCTGGAGTTTTACTGATTTGTTAGTTATTTGCTTCTGGGAAGTTCATTATGGTATGTTCACTTTTATGTCCACTGTAAAATAATCATGTATCATCAATTTTTTTTTGAATTATGGAAAATACTGACATGATATAAAATATCCAATGGTATACATCTTGATGAGGTGATGTCTTAATTTATATAGAAAATATGGCCATTTCAAAGTATTATATTATGCAATAATATGCATAGTAAAACAACGCCTTAGAGTTTGGCTCAATTTTGAAAGCATGTTTATTTAAAATATTATACTTATTTCTAGTAATATATTTTTTCTACTTTTTATAATAATTTATAAAGCTCTAAGTCAATTAAGACAAATGATCAATGACAGACAATTGATCATATGAAAAATAGCATGCAAAGTATGTGTATTCATAGCTCCCTTTCTGCCTTCCGAGAGCAGTATTTACACTTATAGACATTAAAATAAAATATAAAAAAGATATTGTAGGATTTCTCATTTACATAGATTTATATAAAATTTTTTCTCAGAGAAATAATATTTTTATGTATTTTATTTTAAAAAATGTTTGCTAATGTTATGACATATAAATCATTTTTTAAAAGCCTCTTTGAATTAAAACAAATTTTTATATGAAAGATAATTTTACATCCCCCTGCCCACACACAGATGCTTCCCCCTTGTTACTCTGTTTATATATTGCAGGTTTCTTAAACTATTGTATTCAGTATAATATGAATGCAAATTATATTCAGTATTATTATTATTATTTTTCTAAAGTTGGGAATTGTCTTCCAAAAGATTTGTTTATCAGTCAGAAGTCTTCAGGCTCCACCATCGGTGCTAAAAATGACTGTTTTGGATGTCCGGGGGTTGTTACGAGCCATTTCTGGAAAACTACAATTTAAATTTGCACACAGAGCTTAGGCAGAATGAATATGGTAATGAGTTCCGCCATGAATTGCACACTCAAATTATCATCAATTGTGCATGAAATTCTTCCAAGCTATTTGTTCAGAAAATAAGTACTAAATTATGCATTCAACTTAGATTCAGGCATAAAAATAGGTTTTCACAAATATTTTCAGATGGCAATTTTTGTGTGTGCAAATACTATACAATCTTGTTACATGCCATTTTCCCTTTACTAGATCAGAGTCAACAGAAGGCCAGGCCAGGCATTGCCGCAGAAGCTTAGGCGGGCTGTTTTGCAGCTCTTACATTACACCTGGAATAATGCCGCTCACCATTGTGCATGAAACTGCCACAAGTATGCCTTCTCTTGCTTCTGTCATTGAAGCGGCCCTCGCTCTAAGGAAACCAGAGTCAAGTATTCATTTTCCATCGCCGCTATAGTGGCCACAGGAGTTCCTCTGGATTTTACATTTGATTTTTCGAAGGACTTTAAAATGTTAGAGCTACATCCATCTGTCTGACTTCTACAACAAAGTAACTAATAATTTCAGGTGAAAAGATTATTTTAATTATTGCAAAATTTAATATTAGGAGAAGAAAAATACAAATGAATGACCTTTCTGTGGCTAGCACTAACAATTTCCTACCCCAAGGTCATTACTCTTTTACTGAGGAGTTCGTTAATTGATCAAATAAAAAAAATTCCAAGAAGCAGATTGCAGGGCGAGTCTTCATTTCTGACCACAAGGATGCGAGTTAGAGAAAGTGTGAGGGGATCTGGTCTCCTCCTCAGCATTGTTATAATTATGTTTCCAAAGTTGGGAATTGTCTTCCAAAAGATTTGTTTATCAGGCAGGAGTCTGATTTAATTAATATATTTAATTTTAAAAAAAGGCATTTCATACGCTCAGGGATGGCATCTGTTAAAATTATGAAGAAGGTGAAATCGGTCACCAGTGTCATCACTTTCAGAAACTGCACCCTCCTCTGCCCAGACTTGCATTCCATGAGGGTGAATCTTCCCTTGATTTTCCCAATTCACACGCAATTCACACCCCCCTCCCCACAAGTTCATTCTAGGCGCCCCCTCTCTCTATGCACTCTCTGGACCCCCCTCCAAAGCCAGCATATTCTGCCCCGTCCTCCCTCTCCTCCATGACTGAAGTTCATCCCTAGGTGGCTGTCTCTGCCAGGGAGTGTTTGGTTGTGAGAAACAAACCCACTGCAATGAATCCGAGCCAGAGAGGAGGCCATCTGTGCCGCCCGAGCAGAAACCGGAGCCCTGCCCTCTGTGGGGCGGAGGCCGGGCGGGGGCATCTGCCCCAGGAGCCCCTCGCCTCCATCTGTTTCTCTGGGGCTTGCTGTGTGTGTCTCCCTTCTCCCGTGCACCTTCCTTCCTTCAGAGAGTACGCTCTGCTTATCTGCTCATCTTGGGCTTCCCCAGACAGTGACCTCTCTGTGTGGTGCTCCTCACGTGGCCAGTCTAGTTCCCGGATTTGACTGACTCGATCTGCAGGGCCCAGGCTGTCATGTCCTCAGAGAGAGGATCCCAGAGGTGACCCCAGAGGTGATCCCTGCGGCTCCCAGGCCAGGTGCCCCGCTCCGAGCCGTCAGTGTGCGGAGAGAAGAGGCGTCTACGCAAACACCGACGTGGGGAGAGGAGAAAGGGGGCCGGTTTGAAAGGTGCCTGGGTTTCCTCTCGCCTCTGCAGGGTTGGTGCCTTATACATTAGGGAACTGCTGGATAAATGGGTTACACACTCCGTGTCAGTGTGTCTGAAGGTGCCAGTGAGTGACACACTGGTCAATAGTTCTGCCTTTCCACGGCTCTTGTGTGCCTCGGTCATTACCTCAAATGCCTGCAAGGGCTTGGACTGGAAATGACATAAAGGAAGACGTGGTGTAAGGATGGTTTGTGGAGGAGCTTCTGACCGATCGGAGAGGGCGGGCCGGTGTGAAGGCATCACAGACCATCAGGAAGTGGTGGGAGGACGAAGAAGCCGCGTGGCCTCCGGAGCGTCCCCGCCTGCTGTCTGTGCTTCCTGCTCAGGCGCTGTGTGTCACCGGAGGGGACCGGACCGGGGCTCTCACTGGCATGCAGTAGCCGGTGGGAAAGGCCAAATGCCTTCTGCCGTTCCCAGTCCAGGTGGGAAAGTGCTGGTGGGGTTGTTAGAAGGCCTGGTTCCGCTTCTCATTTTGTCACTTACTGATAAGAGTTTCTCCTCTTCGGCCTGGCCGGTGTGGCTCAGTGGTTGAGTGTCCATCTATGAACCAGGAGGTCATGGTTAGATTCCCGGTCAGGGCACAGGCCGGGGTTACAGGCTGAATCCCCAGTGTGGGGCGTGCAGGAGGCAGCCGATCCATGATTCTCTCTCATCATTGATGGTTCTCTCTCTCTCTCTCTCCCTCTCCCTCCCTCTCTGAAATCAGTAATAAGAATATATTAAAAGAAAAAAGAGTTTCTCCTCTTCGGGCTGGGAACAAGGGTGGCGGCTGAGAAGTGTGCGGACGTGGCACTCAGGAGAACGAGGTGGGGTCCCGGGCGGTGTGTCCAAACCAGGAGGCTCCGAGGTGCTCCCTAGACCAGCAGCCTCGCTGTCCGGGAGCGCGGCCCGGGAATGCGCATTTCACAGGCGCCCGGGCCTTGATGCAGGGGCGGCGGTGGCTGCCACGTGGGCACTGACCTCGCTGCTCTGGCTCTGAGCCCCTGAGAGCCTCACGGCTGAGAGGGACCTGCTCGGGGCTGCTTGGCTGGTGGCCACACTGAGTAGGAGCAGCTCCCCGGGACAGGGCCGGCACCTTCTCGGGGCTCACGGGAGGGAGTGTGTTCCTGCCGTTAAACTCGCCTCAGCTGGGACCGAGCCATCCCCCCACCATGCTCCCGATCTCTCGGGGTGCCACGCCGTGCTCATTGTCCTGTTTCGTGCGTTTGCACCTTCCCCTCTGCGCTCTCCGCTCTGCATCTGCAGGTGGACGCTCTGGACTGGAGTCTAGAAGGATCTCGCACACCTTGGCCTTTCCCAGCGCGTTCCTCTCAGCGCCCACCCCTCTCCCAGGCGCTCCTGTCACAGGCTGCACACACTGGGAGCAACGCACCCTTCTGACATGGAACGGAAGAGCTTGGCTTATTTGTCTGCTTTTTTCCCCATTAAACTTTATTTTCATTTTACAAAAACGCTACCTTAGTTAGTTCTCTGTGTGTAGGGCCTAACTCAATGATGAAATAACATAATGTCCATGTAATGAGTGAATTAATTAGTGGCCAGAAAACTGCTGCTGCCATTGCTTATATCACTCCCCCCCCCCCACCTCCCCACCATCTCCATCACCTCACCACCTCCATCACCTCATCACCTTTGTCATTTCATCTCCACTCCGCCTGGGAGTGCTCTGCACAGTTTCCTTCATTTTTCACGGGACACGAGCGGAAGCTGCCTATTTCGGACTCCCTTGTTTCGGATGAGGCCTCTGGGTGCAGCAGAAAATAAATGGGCCCAGGGCAGTGTGCAGAGCGGCAGAGCCGGAGCCTGAAGCTGGGCTGGCTGTGGAGCCCGGGTCCCCCCCTCTACCCCTCCCCGCCCCATCTAGGCTGGCTGTGGAGCCCGGGTCCCCCCCTCTACCCCTCCCCGCCCCATCTAGGCTGGCTGTGGAGCCCGGGTCCCCCCCTCTACCCCTCCCCGCCCCATCTAGGCTGGCTGTGGAGCCCGGGTCCCCCCCTCTACCCCTCCCCGCCCCATCTAGGCTGGCTGTGGAGCCCGGGTCCCCCCCTCTACCCCTCCCCCCCATCTAGGCTGGGTGTGGAGCCCTGGTGCCCCCACAGAGACACACTCCTTCCAATGCTCAGCAGGGCTGCTCCGAGGCTGGAGGGAGGATTTGTGGGGCTGCTTGCGGGCCAGGTCACCAAATGACTCACGGGAAGAAGGGGAGTCAGACCCGTGCTGCTTCCCAGCGGCTGCTGGAGCCTGGCGTCTGTGTCTCCTCTCCTTTCTCCTTCGTGGCTGCACCTCCGTCTGAGCTCCGCTCACGGCCAGGCGGGGCCTGGGGTTTGCGCCGGGAAAGCCGGAGAAAACACGCTTCTCTGCCAGAACCAGTCCCCCGCTCAGCGGGAACAGAACAAAGCAGAGCGAGCGAGCCCGAACTCCGGCTCCGTGTCCCATCCCAGCTCCCTCGAGCCCGGGGAACACACGCAGCCAGGTCCCCGTGTCAGCAGCGGGTGGGAAACGCAGAAGAAGTTTGCCTGCATCATGCTCTTTCCATGCGCTGTTTTATTCCATCTGGAAACTGGCCCCGTGAAGAGCAACACGATGCTATCTCCACCTCGCAGATACAGAGCCCGCGGCCTGGAGAGATCACCCCCTGAGCATGAAGACGTAGCCCATCGATGCAAGGAGAATCCTGTCTCATTTCACCGCCTGTGACATCACCGCCACTCTGCCCTCACTCCTGTTCTTCCAAGCGTTCCACGCCCTCACAGCTCCGCCCCAGCTGTTCCCTCTGTCTGGCTGCCTTGCCCTCCCACCCACCTGGCTGTCTTCTCCTCGTCCTTTGCAAATCAGCCCAGACATCGCCACATCTGGAAGGCCTTCCTGGCCTACCCTCCCACCGCCCCTTGCATCCAGTCAGTGGGCTCTTTTACTCTTTTTACTGAGCAACTTCATCACTACATTTATAAAATCACTAGTGGCCCGGTGCACGACATTTGTGCACGGGAGGGGGATGTCCCTCAGCCCAGCCTGCACCCTCTCCAATCTGGGACCCCTCAAGGGATGTCCGACTGCCAGTTTAGACCTGATCCCACCAGCAGTTGGACATCCCTCTCGCAATCTGGGACCGCTGGCTCCTAACCACTCACCTGCCTGCCTGCCTGATTGCCCCTAACCACTTTGCCTGCTGGCCTGCTCGCCCCCAACTGCCCCCCCTGCCAGCCTGCTTGCCCCCAACTGCCCTCCCCTCCTGGCCTGATCGCCCCTAACTACCTCGGCCTCGGCCCCGCCACCATGGTTTTGTCTGGAAGGACGTCCGGAAGGTCTCCCAGTTTAATTAGCACGTTATCCTTTTATTAGTATAGATGCTTAATTTTTCCTATGATGTATTGTGAAGGTGTGTGTTTATATTCCCAAGGCCTGGAAAAGTCACTAGCTTGCTGTGGGCATATAAGACATGCTAAATGGGCAAACAAATGGACTCAATTGCTGAGTTAAAAATTCTTTTAACTTCAAACTAACAGAAAAGTTGCAAAAATAGGCTAAAGAATTCAAGTCTACTCTTCACCCAGGTTGATCAGACGCTGTTTGCTATATTTGTTACCTTTCTTTCTCTTTCTGTCATTCTCTCTCTCTCTCTCTCTCTCTCTCTCTCTCTCTCACACACACACACACACACACACACACATACCTTCATGTATAGATAGATCTAGGTACCATGCTCTCTTATATGAGAAAGAGAACAAATTGCAGGTACTATGTGTTTTCCCCCCCTAAATATTTAGTGTATATTATCTCAGAACAGGGACATTCTCTTCTATAACTACAATACAATCATCCAAGTAGAGGCATTTAATAATGATGCATTAATTACCGAATTCACAGTCAATTTTCAAGTGTGACTAGTTGTCCCAATAGTGCCCCTTTAACTCTTTTTTTTTTTAAATATATATTTTATTGATTTCAGACAGGAAGGGAGAATGAGAGGGAGATAGAAACATCCATGATGAGAGAGAATCATGGATCGGCTGCCTCCTGCACGCCCCCTATTGGGGATCGAGCCCGCAACCCTGGCACGTGTCCTGACCGGGAATCGAACCGTGACCTCCTGGTTCATAGGTCGACACGCAACCACTGAGCCACGCCGGCTGGACCCCTTTAACTCTTATTTCCAGTGCAACATCACACATTGTCTTTAGGCATCATCACTTTTTTTAGGCTCATTTAATCTGCAACAGCTCTTCACTCCCTCCACCCCCCTCGCACTCTTCCTACTTCAACATCCTTCAGAGTTCATGTCAGTTACATTGGAGAATCACTGATGGCTTTGTCTGACTTTTCGTCATGATTTGATTCGATTCATGCATTTTCGTCAAGAATTTCACTGAAGTCATCCAGCAGCCTGCACCGCGCACTGCCCTGGAGGCGCCTCTCGGTTTTGTTGGGGTTGCCTGTTGGTTTTGTTTTCCCGTGTTACTGGTGATGTTAGCTTTTGACCATTCCCTTAAAATGGCATCCTCTGTCCACCTCCAAGAAGTTGGTAAGGAATATGTTACAGGTGAGAAGATCATTGAGACCATGTAAATATTCCTTTCCTCCTACAACATTCCCCTGCCTGCCTAAGTCGTACTAAGAGTATTGGAAAATGATGAGCTCCTAATTCCATTATTTCTTGAGCATTCATTAGTTGGCACCGTATTGTAAGGAAGATCTTTCCTTTCTTCTTTACTTGTTTATTAATTATTCGTTTGTTTATTTTATTAGGGACTCATGAGTTTTTCGTTTGTTTAATGGTTTGTACCGCATACAAACATTTTGTAAAATCATAAAATGCTCTTACATTGGCCAGGGGCCCCTCGTACAGCTGTGTTTCTTTTGCACGGTCTCTTGGTGATAGTTGGGACACGTTTCTTTTGGTGCCTTCGCATATAGGAATTGTAAGAGGCAGCAGGGTTTGAGTGTTCAGACACAGGCGCTGTGGGATGCGCAGCATGGATTCCTGAACTGCAGGGGCCACACTCGGTGCAGCTGGCCTGAGAGAGGCAGTCACCTGTGCCTCAGTCCCTAGCGCCCAGGGATGTCATCATGTTGGTAGCTTGAAACCAGCAGAACCACCAAAATGATCAGGCTCACCCCCCGCCAAACTCCCCTGAGAGAGGCTTTAAAAATATACACTGAGTGGCCAGATTATTATGATCTCTGAACGCATAATAATCTGGCCACTCAGTATATTCATTTATCTCAGGTTGATAATATATATTAGAGGCCAGGTGCATGAATTTGTGCATGGGTGGGGTCCGGCCAGCCTGGCCAGCGGGAGGGGACATGGGTGGTTGGCTGGCCTGCCTGCTGGTCGAGCTCCTGGTCAAGGGGACAATTTGCATATTAGCCTTTTATTATAGAGGAAACACTGAGTGGCCAGATTATTATGCGTTCAGAGATCATAATAATCTGGCCACTCAGTGTATATTTATATTGATTTCAGAGAGAAAGGGAGATGGGGAGAGAGATAGAAACATCAATGATGAACGAGAATCATTTATTGGCTGCCTCCTGCATGCCCCCTACTGGGGATCAAGCTTGCAACCCCGGGCATGTGCCCTTGATGGGAATCAAACCTGGGACCCTTCAGTCTGCAGGCTGAAGGTCTATCCACTGAGCCAAACCAGCTAGGACGAGAGAGGGTGTTAAACACTCCCCTGACACACTGCCAGCTAGATCCAATCTCAAGTTTGCTGTTGCTTCTTCTGGCTACCTCAGCATCCTGAGCAGGAGCTGGTGGAGCTTTCCTGAAATCCCTAGTGTCACATTCTGCCCAGAACAGGGGCCTGAGCAGCGGCTGGCAGAACGCATGGG
Organism: Cnephaeus nilssonii; assembly: GCF_951640355.1. NCBI lineage: Eukaryota > Metazoa > Chordata > Mammalia > Chiroptera > Vespertilionidae > Cnephaeus > Cnephaeus nilssonii. The sequence continues at coordinate 112,915,005 of NC_137073.1, read as the reverse complement.
AGGTCAGCAGTGGATGGGAGTGCCTTTCCCCAGCGGCTGTCCCTCCCAAACGCATAACAGGGGCATCCTCACCCTGGAGTCATCGGCCCAAGGAGGTCACACAATTCTCGGAGCTTGGCTCTTGGCGGCCCCAGAGGGGTGAGGGCCTGGGCTGAGGAGGTCCCTTCTGAAAGGACAAATGCAATTACCCGGCTTCAGGACGGAGCTGCCCCTTGAGGTTCCCGGCCTCCTCTTGCCCCACCTCGCCGCCCCACGCCACGTCTTTGTCTCCTGCAGCTCTCAGAGGGAGCTGGCCCAGACAACGGCAGGTTGCAAATGCTGGGGTGAACTTGTTCTGGGAAGTGGGGTCCCTATCAGATTCCTATTTAAAACCGTGTGCCCAGCTGGAACGTTTATTTATCTCAGGTTGATAAGCCAGCGCGGGCTTGTTTTCAGCCGCTCCCCATGTGCTTTGACACGGGATTGTTGACTCGGCCAACCGGGCCTCCGGTTTGATCACATGCTTTCCCGGCAAGGGTGGCGTGGGCCGCTGCTCTGTGGGCCAGTGCTTGAATGTCCTCTCGGCTCCAACTGTAATGACGTGTGAGAGGCTGCCCGGTGGCTGAGAGGCTGCGCGTTCCTGAGCAGATGCCACTGTGAGTGCTGCGCCTGCTCTGGGGGCACGGGGACGTGGCAGCGGTACCTGTGCCCGCATCCGCCGAGGCTCACGCGGAGCATGGCTACCCCGCCCGCCTCTGCCTCTTTCCTCTTTGTCTCGTGTCGTCCACGATGGTTTTTATGTTTGTGAAATAACTTAAAGATGGGAAATAAAAATGTTGTCCAATTGGCTTTAATGTTTGGGGGCCGGTGTTGTGACAGTCTGAGTGTGACAAGCAGCGGACTCTGAGCGCCTGACAGGAGCTATTAACTTGGAGTTCTTGATGAGGTTCAAGGATGGGTCTCCGTGACCTGGAAAAACAAATCGGGGTCACTGATTGACTCGTGCCAAGTCTTCCCGGCCATTTCTATTACAACGTAATTATAGCAGACGCTGGCCGATTCTGGAAGAGCGATCACCTAGTCACATCGCTGCGGACGCGTTGTCTGGTGACTAAATGGGAAGAGAAAAAAGTGGTATGCAGGGGCAGCTGCCTACACTCTTCCTCACGAGGTGGCTCTGAATACGGCACATCTACTGACGCAGGATCCGTTTCTGGCCCCCGTTCTGCAGCAATAGTCAGGTTGTCTTGATTGACTATGATTTTGCTAGTATTCACTCAGGATTATTATTATTTGCATTTAAAACACAGCCCTATGCCTTAACATGGTCTTAGAAATGAGTGCTATCTCAGAGCTGAAACTCTCCCAGATAATAATATTGAAAAAAATCAAAGTATTCTGGTATATTTTGAAGCAACATCAAGTCACAGTGTGTATTGAGGTTTCCTGTGCTGCAGTAACTTTGGGAAATTGTGGGAGGAGAGAAATGCTCATATTTCTAGAAGCTTCTTCCTCATTAATCTCAAGTTTAGACACAGTACTGTCAGGTCAGCTTTTCACCCCCTTGTCCAAGAATGGTAGTATGAATGTGCAGAGAGGGTTAGATGGAGTTATGTGTGTTGGGGATACAAATTCTTGTTTGCAATGTTTTCTTTGTTGGATGGAAAAGAAAAAGTGGATTGGCAGGTGCATTGCCTGCAGTAAAGAAGAGGATAGTCAAGAATTTGTTGCTTACAAAAGTATAACCTGTGTTTTTATTTAATCCTTTTCGCCCTTGATCCTAATCAACAGCAGCTCATTTTCCTACTTGTTCTTTGGAGGAAAGAAAATAAAACAGAAAAATCTCCATAGCTCTGGCTGAGGAGAGTTAGGACAAAATCCCTGTACCGAGAGAATAGGAAGAGAGGACACAGGTGATAGTTTTCTTTCTAATTCCAGGAAATTCTCATGCACTGTTGTTCCTCACAAAGACAACAGCTATGATACTTAAACACAGTGAACATAGGTAGCCCAGTTTTCATAGATCAATTCCTTTTTACAAGCACAGGGAAAATGTAGGATTGAAAGCAAAGTTACTGTTTAAAGGGATTTCTTTTGTCAAATATGCATAGACTTCATGAATCTGAGTTTCTCACTTTGTTCTTTTAGACAGTGTTCCCAAAAGTTTTACACAGCTCCCTTCATCCAATAGAGCATGGAGTTTTCTTACTTAGTTGGTATTATAGAAACTATCTGTATCTGTATATCATATACCTATAGCTATACCTATCTATCTATCTCTATCTCTATCTCTATCTCTATCTCTATCTCTATCTCTATCTCTCTCTCTATCCTCTTTCTCTCTCTCTCTCTCTCTCTCTCTCTCTCTCTCTCTACCTTCCTCTATCTCTATATTGAGCTACCTGTCTAGCTATCTAGCTCTCTCTATATTTAGCACATTATAATGCCGTAATACCCTAGCATGACCTCCTTCTTCTAGAATATATTATTTGTCATTCTGGGGATATTCTTTGATGTTTTCTCTAAAACCTCAATTAAGAATCACTGAATTAAAGTAATCTTCTTATGACTCTTCTTGTAAAGGCATTTTTTAAATTAAAAAATTGCTATTTAATTTGCAAAGTAACCGATGTGAATATTTTCAAGGAGAAGTCGGGGTTTTTAGGAACACTTCTGAAAATTACTTTCTATAGAAATCAAAGTTACCGTCTATGGAACATTATAACCAAATTCAAAAGTTATGAAAATAGAAAAATCATTTCTCATTGATTTCCTGCTGATTCAAACTTGGTGGCATGTCCCCCTTAAGACTACAGCCTCACATTCGTGTATTTCTTCTCAGGAAGACTACTGGCGGCTCGGGATGCCCTAAAGATGATCTAGCCACGCTTGACTGGCGGCCAGAGGCAGCTTGCTTTCGCCAGGAGATTCCTACTTCAGCAGACACCGCAGTAAACTTCGGGACAAAGGGATGTGTGTCAGCGAGCACAGGGAATCCCCATGTCCATGAACACTGACGTTTGCAGGACGTAGGACGTCGGATGCCCTAAGATTTGACTGAAAGAGGCATTTGTCTCCAGGTAAGCGGGAAGGGGACGCAGACACACATGTGAGAGGCTGAAGAGGTTGCAGGAACCCCATCAGCCGCTGGGCCAGTGGAGAGGGTTGGCCCCTGCACTCTGCGGCATTAATATGCAGATGGGGCACTTCTGCGGGATTACTGGGCGCCTGCTCAGGCCCAGCAATGTCCCTATGGAAGCTCGGGACAGTCGCATAAGGAGGGATTAACATGTTCCCACATTCACTTTAGTATGGACCTTGATGCCTGATTTCTAGTATTGAAGAAGAAATCATTCCTGAGGTTACTCACATAGACCAGTGATCTCATCCTAAAGACAGGGAAAGTTGTAGATGTTTTTGGTGTAACGAGCCTATTTAGTAGCTTAAAGAAAAGGAAAAAGGATTCTGTTTTACATCACTTTGGCATGATTGTTTGGTATTTTTGCACAAGTGGTATTTTCTGGATACAGTGGGTGGATATTGGCCTTCTTGCTAATATATTAAAATACCACATTTAAAATGCTATTACCCACCCCCCTCTCTTTCTTTTCCCCCATCTCCTTTTTAGATAAGTAGGTATAACAAGAAAGCGCATAGCGCCCTCCATCACGCTGCCTATAGCGAGTTCTGGCCTGCTGTGCCTGGCCTGCCACTTTCCTCTTGAAATTTGGCAGGATACACATGGAAATTAGAATATCTGCCACTAATCTTGTAGGTTCTGCCAGCCAGAGCCATCAACATGAAAAAGGGGGGGGGGGGGAAACGCACACCACCGAAGCCTTTCACAGATCAGCCCTCAAGCGTCGCGGTGACAAAATAATTGTAGGACCAGTAAGCTCAGCCGGGCCACTGGGCACAGGACGCGCGTGGGTGTCAGCGCAAATGTGCTTTTAAGAAAGTGGCCACGGCAGGGCGTGCTGTTCTGACCCGGGGGGCTGCCCGTGATGCGGCGTGCCCCCAGCGACTGTCAGGGCCCCGGGCACCTCAATTAGCGCCACTGCGGCCCCCCCTCTGAGGAAGGGCAGCCCGTGCTCCGGCGTGGAGTCACTCCCCGGCGGCTGGAGAGGAGACCGAGACCCCTGGGCTCCAGGCAGCTCTCCCTTCCTTCCCGGCCGCAGCCCCGGAGGCGCGGGCCCGTGTTCTGCAGGGAAGCTGCGCAGCATTTCCCCTGGGCCTCCCCAGCCGGCCGGGCTGCAAGGTCACAGGAAGGACGAGCACAGAAGGTGGGGTTGCCGGGCATCTCAGCAGTGAGCCCCGGGGGCTGCGATGGGTCCCAGGCCCGACCCATGGGGGGCTGCGTGTGCCGGCACCTTCCCTGGTGACGAGAGCGGGTCTAGCTCCAGGACCTGGTTGATTAAGCAAAATCCACTGGGTAACTCGCCTCTTGGCCTTTAAAATTGGCTTTTTGGCACAAAGGAAACGTTTTTTTTGTTTGCTTGTTTTTTTGTAACAGACGAGTCTAATATGAAGTGATGGTAATGCAACCTGATAGTTCATTTACTAAGCCAGGAGAAGACATTGCTTCGTTTTCCACGGATGGGGTTGTCCGGGGATACCTCTGGTCTATCCTGGGAGGAGAGACAGCGCCATTTGAAGCAGTGGCCTGCTTTAATAAAGTCTCCTCGAAAGTGTCCTCCCTATAAAATGTAAATTTATTTCATCTACAAAACTTACATGTTTAGAACTAGAATTTTTAAAAATGCTTTATTGTTGAGAGCACTACAGATATACCTACCCCCTTCTCTCCTCCCCTCTCCCCGCCCACCCCACCTCGCCCCAGGCCTTCGCCACCTGTTGTGGGTGTTCATGGGCTAGGCATGTATGCTTCTACGTTCTTTGGTTACTCCCCGCTTCCCTCTGAGCGTCATCAGTCTGTTCCACGTCTCCCTGCCTGTGGTTCTATTTTATTCATCAGTTTATTGTGTTCCTTAGATTAATAAGCCAAATGAGCCAGACAGAGAAAAACAAATATCACTTGATCTCACTTACATGTGGAATCTAATAGACTGGAATTATAAAAGACGTTTTGGGGAGAAAAAATGGTTTGCCTTTTCATAAAAATTAACTGACTTGTTCAACACGTCTTTACTGAATGCCTGTGTAAGTGGCCACCCAATGGGTGCTGACTTCTCCGAGGATGTATTTCCATCCGTTGCAGGCACCTCTCTGAGGTCACAGTGAACTGAGTCCCACGAGCATTCGGTGTGTGGGACCAGCCCAGCCACGCTGCTTGTTTCTTCCTCTCCCTCGTCGCTCCCTTGGCGAGTGTCCGAGCATCTCGGTGAGATGTAAATGGCGATGCACAGTCTAAGCACCAGGCATGTAGCAGGTCTCAGCCAGTTCACGGAGGAGCAGAACACAGCACTGCTGTTTGCTACTTCAAACTCATTGCAATGCAAAATTAGCTGTGAAACCAAATTGTTAAAAGGAAAAAAATATTAAAATTATAGTTAAATAATATTTTATATACCTAAAGTTTGCCTCCATCCAGATATGCTTAGATCTTGGTATTTGTTTATTTTTAAGAAGTGTGATTGCTCTATGGCAAAGTTCTTAAATGTCCTATCTAATAAAAGGGTAATATGCAAATTAACCATCACTCCGTCACAAAGACGGCGGTGCCCATAGCCACAAGATGGCGGTGCCCAGTCCTCTCAGCCCTGCTGGAGTCCCCCAGTCCTAGCGGGGGAGGGGCAGCCACTGAGAGCAGGCAGCGTGAGTTTCCTGGCGGAATGCTTGCTTCGTTGCTGCGGCGACAAGGCAAGCGGTCCATGCCTGGCCACAGATGGGCCTCTGGCCAGGCCGGGGCACGGAACACTTGTGTCATTGCCCCTGGCGATGAGGCAAGCATTCTGCGCCCGGCCGTGGATGGGCCTCTGGGCTGCGGAGAGCCTCTAGACAGCAGGCATGGAGCGGCCAGGCCCTCAGAGAGCTATTGGCGCCCGGATTCGTGCGCAGGGCTACTAGTATATATATGTGTGTGTGCACGTGCACACACACACACACACACACACACACACACACACACATATATATATATATAATCTTTACCCGAGTTCATGTTTTTATTGATTTTAGAGAGAGGAATGTAGACAGGCAGAGAAATATCGATGTGAGAGAGAAATATCAGTTAGTATGTGCCCTGGCCCGGGATTGAACCCACAACCTTTTTTGGTGCATGGGACATGATGCTCCAACCAGCTGAGCCAATGGGCCTGGGCTCTATGGGAAAGTACTTTAATAAATAAATCTAAAAGAGTAAAGTCTAAGTTAACACAATATTATTGTAATAATTTTAGGAAAAACTCATAAATATTGGTATTTTGATGAAACAGGATTATTCCTGTTTGACTCTTGGAGTTACCAACCTAATATTCTGTTAGAGATATTACCTTAAAATGGCAACCACCCTCAAGTCAGCTAGAACTTAACAATGGGGTTTGGAGAGTTTGGCCATGTGTTGCGCTCTGCCAATGATTGCTTTTTAAATTCGGCATTATAATACTAATATCATTCATATAATGCTATTTAATATGAAACAAGATGTTAAAATAAGGATGAACGCATTCAGCGCACTTCTGGAATATTCCCCATCTGTGCATGCATTGGTGTCGATGACAACATAGTATCTCTGTGGGATTGGATTTATAACTTTGCTATCAAATTTTAGCTCACAGCCCTAACCGGTTTGGCTCAGTGGATAGAGAATCAGCCTGCGGACTCAAGGGTCCCAGGTTCGATTCGGCCAAGGGCATGTACCTTGGTTGCAGGCACATCGCCAGTAGGGGGTGTGCAGGAGGCAGCTGATTGATGTTTCTCTCTCATCGATGTTTCTAACTCTCTCTCCCTCTCCCTTCCTCTTTGTAAAAAATCAATAAAAAATATATTAAACAATATTTAGCTCACATTTGGCCAGAGCTCTTCCACAGCATTGGTGTTGAAGCTTTCCTTAAGCAGAACGTCGGTGCACTCGACAGCGTGTCAGGTGACAGAAGGTTGAAGGTAGCGCATATGCACCCCTGTCCCTCCACCAGCATCCCCAGTCCCACGGCGAGGGCTGGCCGTCCTCCCCGGCTGAGCTAGTTTTCTCTGGGCTTCATTTTTCTCATTTGCTGCAAGGCCTCGTGGGTGCCTCCTGTCTCACGCCACGTCTTGTCGTGCTACGCAAGGGCTGAGTGTCCTGATATGAACAGATCCCTGGCCCTGCTGCTCCCGGGGCTGTTGCTATGGTGGCTCTTGTTTTCTGAGCGACACTATTCCACTTACTAATTTCTTCACACAGTACCAGGCGCCATGTTCATATATAGAATTCTTTTGTTTCCTTTCTTGAATTCTACCCCAACTTATCCATTTGAGTTTTCTTCTTTTTTATTTTGTCTTCTTTTTGAATTAGGTCACTATTTTTAAGATCAAATTTTTGTATTCTTTCTGTATTTTTGTTTTCTTTTTGTTCTGTTGAAGGACATGTGCTCATTATAAAAATCTATACTAGTAAAAGGGTAATATGCTAATTAGAGTGGACATCTTCTGGACGACCATCCGGACATCCTTCTGGACAAAGACATAGCAGCTGCTGTGAGGGCTGGGTTGAGGATCAGGCAGCCTCGGGTGGCTGAGAAGTGCCCAGGCTCAGGCAGCCACGGGCGGCTGCAAGGGGGCCCAGGCTCAGGCCGGCAGTGGCAGCAGCAGCAGGGTAATGGAGGCGGCGCCTTCTCCTGGTCCACCAGGTCGCTTCCTGCAGAGGGAGGCCAGATTGCGGCTTAGACCAGGGGCCAAGGCAGAGGCAGTTAGGGTTGATCAGGCTGGCAGGGGGACAAGTTAGGGTCAACCAGGCCAGCAGGCGGCAAGGTAGGGGCAATCAGGCCGGAAGGGGGGCAAGTTAGGGGCTATTAGGCTGGCAGGCAGAGGCAGTTAGGGGTGATCAGGCAGACAGGCAGAAAGGTTAGGGGCGATCAGGCAGGCAGGCAGGTGAGCGGTTAGGAGCCAGCGGTCCTGGATTGCGAGAGGGATGTCTGACTGCCGGTTTAGGGGCAGTCAGACATGGGATAGGGCCTAAACCAGCAGTTGGACATCCCCCGAGGGGTCCTGGATTGGAGAGGGTGCAGGACGGGCTGAAGGACCACCCCCCCACATGAATTTCGTGCACTGGACCTTTAGTCTAATAATAAAGAAAAATAACAGAGTATAATGATCAACCTAATTCACATCCATCACCCAGTTTTAATATCAATTTTATATATAATATTAATATTTAATATTAATAACATATAAAGTAAATATATAGATAATAATTTAATAAAATGTAATATTAAAATCAATATTTAACATGTATGCATATAACAATATAAGTATTAATAATAACTAATAACAATAATATAATATTAATTAATTATAGGTTTCTTTACATATATGTATGTATATTAATTAATTATAGGTCTCTTTACATATATGTATATATGTGAAAAGGGAGATCATTGGGATAATACAATTTGACATATAGATTACAAAAATAATTCTATAAGAGTACAATCATACTATAAAAACTTTAAAAATAAAGCATAGTAAAATTTTACACAAGTGTAATATAAAAATAAAACCAAAGTAAAACTGAAGGAACTTCCATACTTCACCAATGTTTTATTCTGATATTTTTTTAATAACCAAAGACACATTACCTCTAAAAAGGTTCTACTATTAATATACCACGCCACTAAAAGACGGGGTCTTTTTTCAAACTCCTTATTTCTTAGGGGACTCCCAGTGGAATCTTTCTAGACTATCTTTCCACGGAGCACTGAGCCCTTCACAGGTGGTCTTTTTGCAATCGCCTCTTTTCCAGCGCCTGCAGGGCCTTCGCACTTCCGGCTTCTGGGGTCCCCACGTGTGTAACCGCTTCGTGTTTTCCATTCGGTTGTCATGCCCTATCTTGATTTTCAGCCCCTCAAAAGAATGTCACTGTTTGGCTTCCAGCTATACATTGGAAATGTTTTAACTACCTTGCGCAGCGCTCCTGTACGTTTGAGAACAGGAGAATTTGTCAGAATACTTAGCCCATGATATTGGTAGAAATGAGATCCTAGTTGGCATTCTCATCTCAGCTTCGTTTCCACCCTCTCCTCCCCCCACCCGCCCCCGGTTTTGGGGTTTTGTTTTTGTTTAGATTCATTACTTTTAAGCATTTGCATATTATCTTGTATTTACATGAGGTTTTTTTTCCTCTTTGTAGTTGAATGGTCTTTACATTTTCAGGAGAGTGATCCATTTCTTTAAATCCCACATACAACCTTTTGAAATTAAAGTGATCTCCACTGGGAGCGGCAGAGATGCAGAATGCCAGAGCCTTAAGCAAGACTGCTCTCTCCTTGACGGGCTGGAGGGGTCCAGGCTTGGCAAGGCAGGTCTCCTCCGAGACCTTGTTTCTGCCAGTCCAGCTGCTCTGGCACGAGGTAGTGGCTCCTGCTCCAGCCACCACTTCCAATTCGAGGACACAGGACAGAGAAAGGGACAAGGAATTTCTAAAAGGTGGAAAAGGCATTCGCCAGTAATTATATAAGAAAGGCTCATAGAAGAGGCCAAATGGTACGTAGGTATGCGTGTGTATATTATTGGCCAAATCATATTCCTATCTGCTGCAAGCAACACAGACAAATGTACTCTTTATTCATTGTCTAGCTAAGATCAGTGTTCTGTTACTGGAGAAGAAGTGAAAAACAGGTTTTGGAAGTAGCAGCTTTCTCTGTCTCATTACTCTTATGAGAATGAATGTTTACAAGAGTCAAGGACTCATTAGCTTAACTCAGGACCTTCCGACTAATCATCTTTTGAGAATAGCTCTTTAATGTCTTCAAACTACAGGCCTCGTTTTGATTGTTAACTAGCATTTGTTAAGATTGTCCCAGACAACATGTATGTAACTGTAATCCTCAATGAGTACTTCCACAATGATTTCCCTTGATATTTCTGGACCAATATTATTTGAATTATTAGAGCAATATATCCCCAAATTTAATTTGGAACACCGATGGGACACCTTTTGTTTCCCCGTTCCCCATACTCTGTTCCCTGGCATTCCAGTGTGCTGATGTGACTGAATTTATTTCGAGAAACTTCCAAAAACAGATCCAGGACGGTTACGAGCAACTTCTTTCTACTTTGCTGAGTCAGGAATGAAGCCAACCTTCTTTAAGGGCCATAGGTCTGCTTCTCCTTCGTTTCAGATGAAGACGTACAGAAATGAACATGAATCAGCCACAAACCGAGATTCTCAATTCATATCTATATGTCTACTATTCATGGGAAAGTCTCCCAGGTATATCAGGCACATGCCATTTTTACCAATGTTTTAGGGAGTTGAAACTTTTACATGCCTTCTTTGGTGTACACTGAAAATTAGGGAGAAGCGAGTTGCTAGGCAGATATAATTTTACAAGTTCTTCAATTATCAGTTATTTCCGAAACAGCTAACATACCAATGCCTATGCCCAGCACCAGGATAAGTGCTTTCCATACATTATTCCTTGTAACCATATCCCAACGTCCCAGGACAGGTCCTGTTGTCCTCCTCGCGGTGGAGGTGGAGAAACAGAGATGAAGGGAGACTCACTTGCTGAGAACCACCGAGCAAATGGCCCAATGACCACTCATTTCAGGAAGTCGGAAGCCCCGGCTCTGAACCCCACATGAACTGTCTCTTTCTACTAGATGTTATGATTCTAAGGTCTACAAAATAATGAGACTTCTGTACATATTTGAACATGGTTCTTGTTATGAACATGCCATTATTTTCTAAAGTTCTATAACATGTAAGAAATCAGATGTTTACTCAGCTTCCTAGCTCTGAGGAGAGAGAATAAACAAACAAAGAACCTTTTCAGTTTTGATTAGTCAACTAGAGGCAGCTTAAATAGAACAGCTACTCAGGGGGCCTTTTTTAATGTACCATCTTCAAATGATTTAATGGGTTTTCCATGATTATCTTTGACACTTTGAATTATTAACAAAAACATTTATAATTTTTAAAGGGCAAGGATACTCTGTTTCCTAGATAATGAGACAATTCGAAAGGCTTAAAAGCCTGACCAACATCTCACTGGCTAGTGACCATTAAGTCATCTACTTGGGCACCACTTGATAGGAGAAAAAAATTTATTAAAGTATTTCTTCAGACTTTTGATCAACCTTATTTTTACTTATGAATGGAACATATTTGAAAGCTTTATTAGCATCTTAAAATAATCAAAATATTGCTCATTCAATAGGTATAATTATCTAACCTAATAATAGACAAACATGCAAATTGACCGCACCTCCGCTACGCCCACAGCCAATCAGAGCGAACAAGATGGCGGTTAATTTGCATATGCGGGCAGTGAGCGGCCTGGGTCCCATAAACATCCTCTGGACCCAGGCCGTTCAGAGCCTGTAGGCCCGCGCTTAGGTCCTGAGCGGCAGGGGCCCAGAACGCCCCCTGGCCACTGGGAGCCTTGGCGACGCGGGAATGTTCCCGCCCCCAAACACTTGCAGAGGTCTGGGGTCTGGGAAACATCCTCCAGACCCAAGCCGCTCAGAGCCTGTAGGCCCGCGCTTAGGTCCTGAGCAGCCTGGGTCCCATAAACATCCTCCGGACCCAGGCGGATCGCTTAGGTCCTGAGCAGCAGGGGCCCAGAATGCCCCTGGCCACTTGGAGCCTAAGGGTGCAGGCGCCAAGGGGCTGGGTCCCACAAACATCCTCAGGACCCAGGCCAGTCCAAGCCTGTAGGCCCCTTGCTTAGGTCCTGAGTGGCAGGGGTCCCAGAACGCCCCCTGGCCACTTTGAGCCTATAGGTGCAGGCGCCAAGGGGCTGGGGGCGGGGCGGGGCGGGGCGGGAACATCCAGTGTCACCATAGTGCCCCCAGCCGCTTGGGAATGCTCCAGCACCAAGAGGCAGTTTGGGTCCACGCCCCCAGCCTGGCGCACACGATGGGGGCTGGCTGCTGGCCTCTGGGGTGTGTGGAGACCCCCAGCGGCCACCGCTGCGTGCGGCCCAGGGGTCCCTGCATGCCCCCCAGCCTGGCGCCCATGGTCAGGGCTCATACAGGAGGCAACCAATCAAAGTGTCCCTCTCACATTGATGTTTCTCTCTGTCTCTCCCTCTCTCTTCCACACTCTCTAAAAATCAATGGGAACATACCCTCAGGTGAGGATTAAAAAAAAAAGCATATCCTATGAAAGACACATCTTGAAAATGCCTAAAGAAAGTTGTCATTTTTTCTTGGTGAAGGGACTGGAGTCCGTGTTGATGCAAACACCTTGGTGGCTGTGGTGACTGGCAGTGGCTGCAGCAGTGGGGTGATGGGGCTGCTGCCTTCCCCTGATCAGCCCGGTTGCCTCCCACAAAGGAGCGTGGGGAGCGAGCCTAAGCCATCAGTAGGACATCCCCTGAGGGCACCTAGTATGTGAGAGGGGGCAGGTTGGGCTGAGGGACCCCCAACCCCAGTGCACGAATTTCGTGCACCAGGCCCCTAGTTGTATATAAATACATACACATATACACATGCATATATACTGTATAAGATATTGGTAACGAATAATAATAGCTTAATCACTGTAATGAGGATGATCTTGCTCTTTTGTGCCAGTGGCATTAAGGATGTTTGTGTGTTAATTATGTGCTCATTCTCTTATCTACATTCCTCCTGCCTTCAGAGAATCAGAAAACTTAACTGTCTTGTTCTCTGTTCACTTTTTGCACACTTTCTGGCTTGTAGTAAGAATTCAACAAACACACTGATTGATTGTTTTCATTTTCAAACCAAGGTTTTGTAAGAAGTACATATTTATGTTCATTTCACATTTGCAGAATTTGTATTGATTGCTTTTAGAAAAGATGATATTTTCATATGGTTCAATATTTAAGAGATTATCATGAATTATCTCTTCTATCCCTGTTTTCAAGATTTCCAATTTCTCTTCCCAGACTCAACCAATGTTGTCAGTTCTGTGTATCCTTAAGAGATCTTTTATGTACATGCAAAGAAACATCTTTACGTGTACTTTCAAAAATACATTTTTCAAACGAGGGTGGTGGCATATTCAACATGACTAGTCGCAGACAATATAATCTAGTTAGGTAGCTCCAAGGGAAGGGTCAGTGCTAAAGGTATGAATAACTCGTAAACATAGCCCACTCTTGGTTGAAATTCCAGGGGTGCTCTGAAAGCCACACCCTATCTAGAACTGGATTATGAGTGAGAGCTACCAGCATTTATGAAGCCACATGCATGAGTGTCCACCCAAGAGTTTCAGTACCTCTGATTCACACGGCAAATGGACCGTTGTATCTTTTCGTTCTTTCTAGGATATGTCAGGCTATATTCATGTTTCACAAGGTGTTGTTTTTTTTCTTATTCTTCATATCATTGGCTCAGAACAAAAGTCTTGGTGAATACATCTCAATGGTAGGATCCAAATCATATTTGGTACCTTAGCTCTTTGCTACCAAGAAAACACATTTTTCTTAGCTGTATACATCCTGTTTCTTGTATTTGTTCTTTCCACTTAACAGTATACCCTGAAACTTATTTTATGTGGTCTATAAGATAGTATCGCTCTTTTTTAATGGATGGACAGTAGTTCATAATATGGCCTTACTCTGATTTATTTACTATGACCCACAGATGGAAAATTGGGTCATTTTCAGTCTTTTGCAATCATAAGCAAAGGCAGAGTAGGTAACTCTGCATCTACCTGACTTTGTTTATTCTTGCATTTGAGAGTGCCTTTAGGTAAAAGGCTGGAAGTGGCATTCCTGGGTTCAAGGGCAGACGCATGTGCCTGTGCATCTTTGCTCAGGAGTGCAGAGGCATCCTGTGCTGGGGGATGGACCTATATAAGATGGGAGAAGACATCTTCCCTCTCTTTCCCCTGCACGGGCTGCTCTGAGAAGCTGTGTCTCTTGCTGAGAATTACCCTCAGTTAACGAGAGCCACCTTCCATGGCGACAGGTCCCTTCCCCGCACGGCTTGTATTTAATATGGGGTCCATGTGGGGCTGAAAGCCTGGCCACCTTGCCTCAGTCTGGACAATTCCAAAGGGCCATCCCAGCTTCAGAGTTGCTTTTGGGATCTACCAACACCTTTGTTGGAACTGCTTTAAAGTTCAACACATCCCTTTGTTCACCCCTATTTTATTCACTTTCTCATAGGCATTGCTCCTATAGGCACCCCCCATAACTTCCTGCAGCCTGATCTCTGTCCCAGATTTTTCCAGGAAATTGAAATGCAGGTCACTCCCATGCCATCCATTCAGTGCAGCTACACTGACACCCTTCTCTGCTGGCCTGGTCATGCCCCACCTCTCCCTCCCCCCCTTACCCCTAGAAGTCCTGAAATCCTGAAGCACCCTAGAATGGTAAGATATACATACTTGCAGTGTGAAGTTCGAATGTAAGTTTTGGCTTTCAAATTCTAAATTCTTGTAACATTATGTTTACATTGTGGCATCCCCATTGCCACACCCAGCTACGATTATGTGTAAATGAAATTGCGAACCAACGAGAAGGCGATGTCGCATGTTTCTGCAGTTTTCAGCATGAGAAGAGAAAATCTATATATATAAAAGCCTAAGTGACCGCCCGACCGTCTGACTGGTAGCTATGATGTGTAATGACCACCAGGGGGGCAGGCACTCAATACAGGAGCTGCCGAGCTGCGGTGACTTGGCAGCTGCAGTTCTCAGGTGACACATCCGGAACCAGAAAGGAGGGCGCCCGATTCTGGGGTGCGTCACCAAAGAACTGCCCTATCACAATCCGGAACCCCTCAGGGGATATCAGAGAGCTGGTTTTGGCCTGATCCTTGCAGGACAGGCCGAGGGACCCCACCAGTGCATGAATCCATGCACAGGGCCTCTAGTATTTTATAAAGATTGCTGGTAAAACAGTTAAAGTATTTTTTACTGAGTCAGTGAGTATATGGATAAAATATATGGATGAATAGATAAATGTATAGATGAATGGATAGGTAGATAGATCAATCGATTGATTGATAGATGTGTACATGCAAACTATCATAATAGTTTTGCTTTTGAATAAAAACAGAAGGATCTCATCAATTAAAATAAGTAAGCATCTCACTCTGATTATCTACCTGACAGTATGATCTTAAAGGAACCATGTTAAAAATAATCGGGCCACAAAATAACCCATGATACATTTAATAATAGCAAATTTTCAATCTTCACAATTAAAATATGGTCAATATTATATAGCAAATATTTCTTGATTGGCATAACGTATATGTAATGTGATAAGCATTATTCCAATCAAGAAACACCACCAGAAAACAGTAAGTACCTGTGATGTTCAACCCCCTTCACACGCATGAAGCTGCTTCTAACGATCATTTCCATTAAGATTACTAATTTATTCAATTCAAAGGACTAGCCTTTATCCTGAGAGAATTCTGGTTCCAAATGAAGTGTTAAAATTTAAGTTATACAATCTTATTTTGTTGAAATGATAGAAGACAATCTAAACATAATACTTGGCAAAATAGAAAGTTGGCAAGGCCACATCTGGGCTATTATTGTTGTAGTTGATATTTAATCTTTGAAATCCCAGAAGTCTAGGCATTTGGAGTGTTGTTGAGATTGTGCTTCCTTGTCTATGGCCATGCCACCCTGAACGCGCCTGATCTGGGCTGATCTTGGAAGCTAAGCAGAGTAGGGCCTGGTTAGTACTTGGATGGGAGATTTTGCTTCCTTTTCAGATGCAAATCCAACCTCAAGAAGTATAATAATGCCCTAACCAGGGTTTGGCTCAGTGGATATTGCGTCGGCCTGCAGACTGAAGGGTCCCAGGTTCAATTCTGGTCAAGGGCATGTACCTTGGTTGCGGGCACATCCCCAATAGGGGGTGTGCAGCAAGCAGCTGATCGATGTTTCTCTCTCATCGATGTTTCTAACTCTCTATCCCTCTCTTTCCCTCTGTAAAAAAATCAATAAAAAATATATTTTTAAAAAGAAGTATAATAATAAAAGCAGGAGCTATGACTTATTGAATGCATCCTCACTGATAGCTGTATAACTTGACTTCTAACTCATGTGGAGGACAAGGTGCAGTAGTTGACACAAACATGAAACTTGACAGGCTTGAACAGTGTCCCCTCTGTGCCGGCCCTGGGCCATCTGAACTTCACTGAGCTCAGAGTGGCCGTTCTTAGCATTGACGCCATGCGTGGTTGTGGCGTGACAGGAAGAGCACTGGAGTTACGGTCCGAGGAGCACAAATGGGGACAGAGTCATGTGACAGTGAGAAGTGCGGCCGGGCCGGGTGTCCTTGTCATCTTGGGAGTGTCTTCAGGGGATTTCCTGGGGTTGGACTCCTCTGGAGCCAGCTTTCACCAGGGGGCCAGGCGGCAGGCTGCGGCAGACAAGGACGAGGTTCCCTGAAGGCCACGGAGCTGCCGGTAACCATATGGCCCGAAAGCCTTCTTCCCGTGGCCCAGTGTCCTGAGGCGGGGCTGTTGGCTAATCCTCGGAGTACATCCTTAATCTCATGAACCTAATTATCTGTAAAGGACAGTTTAAGGGGGACGCCTTAGAATTATTCATCCTGGGCCCTGGGCTTTCATCAGGGGACGTGGAGCTCTCATTATTCAGTGATTACATCTTGGCGTTGAGAATGGATTGTAAGAAGGATTAGGAGGATTATTGATCTCCATGGTGACCCGCGTGCCCACTGTTGATCCGAAATACAAATGTGTCTGACTCGTCCACATTTTCAGAATACCTTAACTCTCACATGCGTGTGCAATGCTCCTGTTTCACCTGGGGAAAGGCGAAGCCATGTGCAAATGCTGAGCTTCTTGCTAGAGACCAATTACAATGAGGGCCTTCTGCAGTTTATATACAAGAAAACTCCACTTTCACGGTGTGTTTCTGGAACCCATGACTGAGAGAGGTGTCGTTGAATATAGTTTACTCTTTCATGACCACTCTGCTGTGAATCCCCTTCCCCTGGACCAAGCATGGGCCTGCAGTCATGGTCCTTTGGGGATTTTCTACCTGATGCTGTGATGCTGGTTTAGTTGTCACCAAACATGCTGTGTGGATGAGAGGGCCTGGCTAACCCGTCACTGAGTTCCCTGGTGAAGAGGGGGTTTGCCATCTCATCATGACGCTCACATTCGAAGCAACCAGGAACGACAAAGGACCCAAATGCTCCCATAGCCACAAGACAAAAATAACAATCTCTGCCATGAAATGCTTCATCTCAGTTTGTGAAAACATACACAAATCGCAGCAATGCATGCATCTAGCCGATGGCACACAGCATACTGCCTAATAAACGCTGTCCACTGAAAGTAGGTTCTCATTCTTACGGTGATATATTAGGCTGGGTGATACTTTAAGTCAAAACCCTGTCCCCAATAAAATTGGGTAAAATGTGTACTAATGAATTTCAACTAGCAAATAGAGTTGTAGTGCGCTGAGCACCTCTGGTCGCCTCAAGACTGAAGCAAACCACCAGCATCATTATTATTTTTTTTTCTCTTGATAATGGGGAATAGCAGTTTTAGGAAACCTTACATGGAAAATTAAAACCTTGAGCTATTTGTGCTAAAAAATGCACCAAAATGCACGGTGATAAACTGAGCAGGGCAACAGGTAAACTGGGAAAATGTCATGCAAACTGCCGGGCAGCCCCAGCAGAGCAGAGTTGCAGAGATGCCGGGGGTGAAGGGCCGAGTTCCCCAGGAGAGCCAGCAGCAGCTCTGAGCGGAAGCACTGCAGCCCTCGCCCAGACAGGCCCCTTCCCCACCTCCACCCCTTTCCAGGGACCTCGGGCAGGCCCCCTGGTGCTGGGCGGGAAGGTGGCGACTCCTGAACCCCAGACACACTGCTCATTCACCTGCGCAAACAAAGGACTGGAACTTGGCTTCTCTCCCAGTGCTTCCTGGTAACCTTGGCCGTGCACAGCGGCTGTGTATAGAAACAGCCAGAACACGTGAGTGCCAGCAGAGAGGCCTGCTGCGCGGGGCATGGCAGTGCCCTGGCCCACCCTGCGCGGGCTGGCCCGGAGAAGAGATGTCTGTAGGTGCCTGTCCCTCCCGGCTTCCCGCTGGTGGCATCGGCGCTGGGTCCTGCATGCGGCCGTGCTAGGTGCCCTGGCCCGTGCCCTGCCGTCCTTCCCTAAGGCACACGTGGTCAGAGCATCTTCCTTTTGAGACGCTGGGGGCCAAATCGATGGCCTACTCAAGTGAAAACAAAACATCTGCGCTGTGTGGAAGGGAGGGTGGCTTTCTCCGGAGACTTTTATAAACTGATTAAGCCCGGGCACCGCTAATCCCTGTCCTGCTCTTGAGATGTGACATTGACAAGGAAGATTAGAATGAAAAGATAATGGCCCTGTCGCCGGCGTGGCGTGCACGGCGCAACCTTTGAAGAGCCAGCGAGGCTAAGAAGTGGTCCCATTACACATGTAAATGTGGGCTCTAGCAACGGGGCTGGGGGAGGCAGGGAGAACCTGCCTCTGGGCCCAGAAGGGGGATACAAAGGAGAGAGAAGCAGACACACATGCACACTCAGACACATGTGTTTCTGTCCCTTACACCTACAGCTCTGTCTATTAGCTTTCAGAGTATTTTTCATGAACATATGCAAAAATTCTGACTTGATGTCTTAAATAACTGTACATTCCAACTAATTTGACTTTACAGGACAATATGGGCTACCTAAAGTTCTATCAAGCTAATTGTATTTTGCCCCCCCCACCCCAAAAACAAAACAAAACACAAAACTCTCTGATTGGTGGCTTGGGTTAAGTACCGTGTTTAAATGCTAGGTTCAAATCAATGCAAGGGTATCATGGGCAGAGTGATTCTCAATTGTTAGAAAAATTATGTCCATTATGCTCCTTGCTGGGATCCTAGTAATCATCCAAATTCCATAAAACTTAAAATTTTAAATTATCCTCCGTAATTTAAATGTGTTATTAGGCCTTTCATGAGGCATTTTTCTTCTCTGAGGAAAACAAGCGAAGTTTCTCAAAAGCACTGCGGGAGAAGTTAGAAATGACTTTCACTGGTAATTTGCAGATGCTGTAATAGGAATTTCCCTTTTACCACCACCTAACACCAATTATTTTGCATTCTAATTTGCAAGTCCAAAGTTGCTCTAAATGTTGGTATAGAAGTTTGTGATGACTTTAAGAGATGAAAGGTATACTTTTTGCAAAAGAGTCAGAAATTGAGCATAAAAATGAAGATGTGATTTCTGGAAAAAAAAGGAGGATGAATATATAGAAAGGAGTAAATGAGGGAGTATAAATATGCTTTATTTACTTTTTAGAAGCAGAAAATGACATCCCTAGGGGTTTGCATATGTGACATAAAAAAAGTATGTTTTCAGCTCTCACTTGACTTATTTTTGTAAGAGAATTGGTGAAATGGAGGGGAAATATCCAGATTTTTACTCCTCCTGACATGGGTGATTCCGATGTGACATTTCAGACAGCGGCGTTTCAGGTCGAGTCCCTTTCACCCAGATGTGGGAACTAAATCCAGAGGAGAAATGGTGCTGCAAGAACACGTGGCTGAGGAACTGCCCAGCTTGGCCCTCCCGATCTGTTTTGGGCCATCTGTACAGGCCCCCATTTCCCTGGCAGAACCAAAGCCAAGACCATGGAATGAACACCGAAACCATAGAAAGACAACGTCTCTTCCTCACGGCACTCTAATCCCTTCCAAAAGTCAGTAGGATGCAAGTTGTAGAGAAATACATCGTGTCTACATGTCGCATAGACCACAATAAAAAATCTCAGCTGAAAATTGCTATCACTATATTGAAACTCAGGAGACTTGAAGAAGCTGAAAATTTCTTTAATTAATTGTGCACTCAGTTCATTGACTTCGATGAATATTAAGGTTATTGTATTTCAAGAGAGGTAGTATAAGATAATGATTTAGGACTCAGGGACCAGAACCACAGAACTTCAGGGTTCAAATCCAAGATAACATGAGATAAGTCACTATACCTTGGGGAAGGTATGGGACTTCTCCTCTCGTTATCTTTTCTAAGATGTGGCCAATTATGATATTTGCCTCTTAGGGCTGTTATGAGGAGTAAGAAGCAGAAATATAGACATAGTATGCGTTACTATAAATGGATATATTACCACATAGTAAGTAATAAGTTATTAGGTTTTATTATTTTGAAGGCTAATTTTAATCAGTAATATGAGGCCATATTTAAGGGAGGGGATTTTTACTTTGCCTTATTGCTATATTTAATCAACATTATACAAACAGTTTTATGTAGTTTGAAAATATGCATCATTTGGGGAAGGGAAATAATTGATTCAATTGGTCAGTAGTATTTATCAGGAATATACTTTTTGATTTCCATAAAATAATATCTTTAATACAATAAGAAATGAAAAAAATATATATATACAAGGTGTCCCAAGGAAATGTAGACACACTTTACCGGCTGATAGCTCAATTTTGAAAATGAAATATATTTTAATAAACAGTGCCTTTATAATTATTCAAAGTGTGTGTATACATTTTTGGGACACCCTATGTATACACAAACACACATTTCTTATGCAGTGGAAGAAGATTTGTCATATTGTTCTCCTGGAATGCTTTGCCTTTAAATATAAACTGTAAATTCTATTGCAAGGAAATTTCTTAAAGCATGGGCCATATTACTAAAAGGAAAACATTTGTGAATGTGGGCTGAAAACCCCCCACAGTAATTTCAGTGTTAATAATGACTTTATCTATGGCTATAACATGCAATATTTAGTAGCTGTGATTTGGTGGATTAACAATAGAAAGCTCTAAATGAATCAATTAGCTTCTTAACAAAAGAAATATATTTCTGCATTTTGCACCACAGCTATTTCCATAGATGGTAGCAATTTACAACAAGGATTAATAATACAAACCTGAGCTTCCTGGAAGGGGTCCCCACACAGAGTGTTCCTTTGTCACATAGTTCTCACAAACAATGGGCGACATCTCATTACTTTTGTTGTGTATTATTATTACTTCAGCTTAAGATGAGGGCAGCAAGGTCCCCCAAATTGGATGTGGTCTAAGAGGCTTGAAAGAACAATGCTCCCAAATGATCCTCATTGTGTGTCCAGGATCATGGTCCGTCCACGGAGAGTGAGGCTGAGGGTGGGCTGCAGAGAGCCCCAGGGGAATGCTCAGCATCCCGTCGCCCACTGACACACAATTACAAGTCTTTGAAGCCGATCCGTGACACAATCCGGTATGATTACACTGCTCAGAGACGCCACCGATGAAGGAAAATGCTTTATTTGCTTGTTCTCAAATGTGGCAATTTGCCTAATGAATGAAACTGACTTCATGAAATGTCAAGGTTATCTTTTAGTTTCAAATCTGGAATACAAGCACACCACAGATCCCAGTGCTCGCAACTGAAATGGATCCATAGGGAGGCACGTGGCATGCCACGGCTCCGTTCCCACAGAATCAGGTCCACGTCACCAGAAGAGTTGGTCAGCACACAGGCTTTGCTCACAGAGAAAAGGAGAGACTCTCAAATCGTGGTCAACCTAGTTTATCCCTAAACACCTGTGTGCAAGGGTACGGAGCTGTAGTTTATCCAACCATTTTCTTTCTTTTCTGCATCTCCCAGCCATGTCTTATATTGTCTGAGTGTCACGTGAATACTGTGAGCTAAATACAAAGAGGGACATTGACATTTCTATTTTACATGACAGAAAAGTCCCAAAATGGAAAGGGGACGATCTGAAAACCTCAGGGATGGTGGTGGAGATGATGGAGGTGGTAGAGGTATTGGTGGTGGTGGTGGTGGTGGTGGAGGTGTTGTTATTGTTGGAGGTGGTGTTGTTGGTATTGGTACTGGAGGTGTTGTTGTTATTGTTGTTGTTGGTGGTGGAAGTATTGTTGCTGTTGGTGATGGGATGTTGGTGGTGGTGAAGGTATTGTTTGTGTTGGTCGTGCTGATGGTAGAGGTGTTGTTGGTGTTGTTAGTGGTGGTAGAAGTATTATTGTTGGTGGTGATGGAGAGGTGTTTGTAGAGGTGTTGCTGGAGTGGTGTTGTTGGTAGTGGAGGTGTTGTTGTTGGTATTGGTGATGGAGGTGTTGGTGGTGGAGGTGTTGTTGGTTGTAGTGATGGAGGTGTTGTTGTTGTTGGTGGAGGTGTTGGTGGTATTGGTGATGAAGGTGTTGTTGGTGTTGTTGGTGGAGGTGTTGGTGGTGGTGATGGTGGTGGAGGTGTTGGTAGTATTGGTGATGGAGGTGTTGTTGGTGGGGGTGTTGTTGGTGGAGGTGTTGTTGTTATTGTTGTTGGTGATGGAGTGTTGGTGGTAGAGGTGTTGTTGTTGGAGTGTTGTTGGTAGTGGAGGTGTCATTTTGGTGTTGGTGTTGGTGGTGGAGCTGTTGGTGGTATTGGTAATGGAGGTGTTGTTGGAGGGGAGGTGTTGGTTGTAGTGATGGAAGTGGTGGTGCTGGTAGTGGTGGTGGTGGAGGTGTTGGTGGTATTAGTGATGAAGGTGTTGCTGGTGTTGTTGGTGGAGGTGTTGGTGATGGTGGTGGAGGTGGACCTAGAGAATCTGGTTGAGGTAGGAATTTTGCCTCAGAGGATTATTTCTGGGGCACAGAGCCGAAAACAAGTCACTAACTGTCCAAAGTCATATATGTTATTAGTGGCAGACCTAGAGCTTAAATCTGGACTTTTAGGCGTCCATGCTCATGTGGCCTGTGGGCACTGCTGTCTTAAGTTGACTCGTGGGCTGTGAATGTGGCTGCTCTTTGCAGCATGCTCTCCAGTGTTCACTGCCAGGGGGGCTCCAGCCGGAACACATGTTTTCTGTAGAGATGCATCCACATGGCTCTTAGGGCCTCAGACAGATGTCTGAGACATATTATATTCAAAGCTGCATACGATGATCCCATGGTATTATTTTAGAATGACATTGAAGATTGCAAAGGAGAATAAGTGAGACACAGGGCCCTTCAGTAAAATCAATTGTTTTGGATAGAAACGAAAAGTGCTCAGACATTAGAAAATGCAGTTTATAGGTTTGTTACTCTGAAGAAATAAGTAAGTTACAGTGTGTAGACGGTGGGGTGGTGAGGGCCTGCGGGGGAGAGGGGAGGATGGGAGCGGGCTGGAAGAGGTTAAGGGGGGGGTGGAAAGGAAGGACCTATGTAATACTTTCAACAATAAAGATTTAAAAACCAAAAACCGAAATGTGCTGGAGACATGGCTAAAACAATGGTGTAGGGAAAGCAAGAAGCCAGGGCTGCAGGGCTGTACCTCGGAGTACAGGAGGCTTATTGCTCAGGTCTGTTTTCCGTCAAATGCTTCCCCACTCGTTCTCATTCATTTTTCAACGTGGCGTTTCCTCATGTTGCCAAAGCAGGTGCCTCGCTCGCAATAGTAGGGGTATGTGTTTCAAAGGGTCCCTCGGGGAATAATTTATCACGCAAGATTACTTCGTGACTAATGATGATCTTTATAAACATTCAGGTGCTGGTGCACTGCCTGGCTGGTGGTGGTCCAGGCCGGTGACAGTCGGCATGTGTTCTATCTCATCCCGCCTTCCACATTCTCCACATAGCCCGCTCCGTGTGGAGAAGCAGCTCTGGGATGTTATAAAGAATACAATGATGAATAGAAGCTATTAAATAAAATTACTGCAAATCAAACATTGAACGTGGGGCTTTATCATCTCCAGTTTTATCAGTGACAGAGGAGGTCTTTTTGAAGCTCTATTCCAAAGCTAAAATATTAGCTGCCGGACACTGTCAGATAACAAGAATCTCAGGACAGCCGAGCTCAGGGTTGGGAGTGTAGGTGGGGAGGAGAAAACTTTTAAAATTAATTTGCTTCTCTAGCGAAAGCTTCAAAGCTACAGATAATAACACAGGGAAATGCCGTGTAAAGGGTAAACACTATATGAATATGAGGTGTTTTTATATTCCTATAATACCTAAACCATATTTTTATTAGATACACATTTCAAACAACCTAAGTTTCTCTTTAAAAAAAATATTTAATGACTTGCCCTGGTCATTTCGAGCTCATTCTGCAGCATCAGGATATCTTACCTTGGCCTACCTCAACACCTAATCCGAAGTCTGACTCATGGTAATGTTCAATAGTATTGGTAAAAACAAACAAACAAACACCAAACCCAAAACTAGACAAACCAGTTGCAGGGGTGGGGAACATCCAGCCCACGGGCCGTATAAGGCCCCTGAAATCATTTGGCCTGGCCCTGCCAAGGCATCAGGAGTGAGTTAATTCAATGTTTGACCAAATGTAGCAGGCTAATCTTTAAGCTGATGATGTTGTATGGCCTGTGAGGGATGTCATAACTATCCACATGGCCCTTGGCAGAACGAAGATTCCCCACTCCTGATAGAGAATGGCAGGGAAGGCATAAAGTATTTAAGTAAAACACTTGGTGAGTTCACTTCTTTAGTGCACAACTTTTCCTACACAGGAACACTGATTATACCGGTTAAATTTCTCTTTTTAAGAATATTGGCTCTCTCTTGCAGCCCTTAAAGTTCTTTCTTTGTTGTTAACGTTTGCCATTGTAATTACGGCGTGTCTTGGTGTGGGTCTTTTTGGGTTTGCTGGGGGTGGCGGTGGACTGGGAGAGGACAATGGTGGAAAAAGGGGACATATGTAGTACTTTCAACAATAAAGAATTTAAAAAAGAATGAAAGAAAATGAGTTAACCATAAAAAAATAATATTGGCTTTGAAATACTGTTTTTCAAGGGCTCTTTATGAAAGTTGCTTTTTTATCTGTATTTTTTTTATGGAAAATAGTAAAATTAAGTTAATCTTTTCTTGTTGACCCGAGTCACTATGGGTGTCCTTAACTCTACTGTCTTATGAGAGTCAGTATTTACCTTTAGTCTTTCCTTCTGTGTCCTTTAAAGCCATGGTGTCATTCTTCTACTTGTCAAATTCTTCCTCTTCTCACCGTCTCTTTGACACTAACCAGTCTTTGTTTTCATCCCTTCAATTACTTCTCTCATCTGCTATTGTTGAGGAAACAAGATAACCAAGCTTTCAAAGTAGAGAGTTAAAATATGAATCAATAAGGAACGGAGGATCCATGTTAGGACTGAAGAAGAAAACATTACAGCAGAGACTTATTCATAATTATTTCCAACATACACCAAACATTTCACATATGTCTGAGTTTATAGATTTAGTAAGAGCTTTGCTTTTTCTCAAATCCAAACCCTAGGCAAGCAAGGTCTTCCCCAAAAGGAAACGATGTAGAGGTAGCTGGGTGGGCATTGCCCGTGAAAAGTCTCACTGCTGACCTTGAGAATGTAACCAAGACACCACTCGGCATTAGGCACCCACTCCAGAGGCAGGAGAAAGATGATGAAACAAACAACTCCACGAGGGCACGCTCCTGGCACACGGACCTGTAAGGACACCAGATGGCTTTGACCTGGAGAGCGTGTTCCACAGCCAAGAGCAGGACCTAAACTCAGGGCGTGCGCCATCATCTCACGAAGGTGAAGATGGTCAGCCTGGACACGGGTCCGAGGACGCCCTGCTGGATGCCGAGCAGGAGCTAAATGACAAAGGAAAACCTTGAGCACATGAGGGGAGAACCAGAAGGCATGGACTAGGCCTATTTATTTATTTATTTATTTAAAATATATTTTATTGATTTTTTACAGAGAGGAAGGGAGAGGGATGGAGAGTTAGAAACATCGGTGAGAGAGAAACATCGATCAGCTGCCTCCTGCACACTCCCTACTGGGGATGTGCCCGCAACCAAGGTACATGCCCTTGACCGGAATCGAACCTGGGGCCCTTCAGTCCGTAGGCCAATGCTCTATCCACTGAGCCAAACTGGTTAGGGCGACAAGTGCCTATTTAGAGCCCATTGGGACTGTGGGACTGAAACCTACCGACTGCGGACCTGTGCACGTCTCTGCAAATCCTACTTTATTTCCAGCCAAGGCTCAGCAAGCTGACGTTTCCGGAATGGTGCGAGGGGAGCCAAATTAACTTTCAGCTCCTCTAAGGCTGGTTTTCATAGAAACGTAATAAATAGCACTGACAGAGTGTTTGCTATTTGGCAGGACTTATTCTAAACATTTTTACAAAGAGTAAGTTATTTGCTCCTCACACAAGACGTATGAAGTAGATGCTATTATACTGTTTTACAGGTGAGGAAACTGAGGCACGAGAAGCCCGCTCAGAATCCCATGCCTGCTGCTGACGACCATTTAAATGAGAAATGTGTGTTTTACCTGCTCGTTTTCATGTCGCCCAGGTATGAAAGAACAGATATAGCTATAAGAATAACAACACATTTTTTCTTATTATTTGAAAAATACGGCTGATTATTTAATAGTTTTCCAATCATTCTGAGAGAAGCTGGAGGGGATATCCCAGAGCAAATGTAAATGTGTGTAAAAGAGACTCTAGCAGATACATTTCCATGCGTGATATTTTATTGGACTCATGAGTGAATAAGGCAATAAACACGAGAAAGCTAAAATGTCACATATTTAAAGGACAATTTCCAATCATACGTGCATTTACGTGTCACATTAGGCACAATTCTGAGTATTTACTTTCAAAGTGAGGAAACAGGAGGAAGAGTCTATGTTTCTATCTCAGGGTTCAGTCACTTCACAAAGGGAAGAAAATTATATTTTGAAATTTCAATCTGTGCACATCTATTTCTCTGGGATTTTTATAGAAAAAAAAATTACATCTTCCCCTCCCTCCTGCGTGGGTGCAAAGCCCCCAGTTTAAAGAAAACCAGTGCAAAGTTGTGAGCTCTGAATTGTGTCCCCGTGTGCACTGTGGGGACAGTCCGTGACAGCAAAGACCCCAGCTGAGCCCCGCTGAGCCCCGGCCCCGGGCGCAGGGCCCACCCCGGCCGCAGCCTCGAGGCCTGTGTGTGCCTTGCTTTAGTCTCAGCACCTTTCTCTCCGCCGTCCTGTGTCCAGGGTGTCCCCCGCCCGCTTCCCGGGGCCACGCTCAGCGGGGAGGCCCGGAGACGCACCGTCCAGGCTGAGGGGCTGGGACGGCCACGCAGCCGAAGGCCCGCGCGCTCTCCTGACGCCCAGCCCTCCATCCACCATCGCGGGGAGAAGCCGCGGGCCTCTCAGGTTAGCAGCCCGACCTCGGTCATCACTGCATCCTCCCTCTTCCCTGCAAGACCTCAGCCACACGTGCCTCTGCTGGGCTTTTCGGGTCCTTTGCAGCCCAATTCCAGTGGGGGATTCAAACTCACTTCCTGCCACATCTGCCCGGTGACTCATGCCGTCACTCCCCTGTCCTTTAGCCCCTTGGCATGGATGCTTCTGGACCCCACCGTGTCCCTGTCCCCGCACCCTGGCAGACAGGACTGACAATCAATAGTGCGATGTCTATTAGCCTGGATGAAAACGCCCCCCCCCCCCCCCCCCAACAGTCAGGCTTCCCCTTTCAAGTGTGGAGTTCTGCATGGTCCTAGTAGCTACCTCAGAGCAGGTCCCTGCTGTGCGGTGTATGTTTCCTGTGTGTTAAACGCCGTAGCTGCTGTTCGCAAACATCATCACAGAACCACACGTGCAATGGGGAGCTTACGTTCAAGTGGAGGGGACAGATGATAAATAAGCAAATGGGTGAGAAGCAGGCAAACCGCAGATTGGGGGCAGGACACAAAGCACGCAGGGTGTGATGCTAAGGAGAGCAGGAGGGGGCAGAGTGCTGGGGGCGTGGGACGGGGCCAGAGCCCCAGAGAGGCCTGTGCTGTGTCTGCAAGAACAGCAGCGGCTGAGTGAGAGGGGCGGTCGGGAGAGGAGAGGGACCCGCAGGAGGCCAAGGGGGTGCTCTGATGACAGGAGGAAGGGGCTGCCAGTCGAGATGCGGTGAAGAGCTGGGCTGGCTCCTTCTGGTGGAGGACTCCGCAGTGAACGCTCCGCAGTGTCATTGGTAATGATGACGACAACCCAGAAATCCCACCGCTCTCTCCTGGGCCCCCAGGGCATTCATACAGAGGGAAAATGTTTTACCTGGGCCAGAATCTGTGGCCGAAGTACAGTGTATTTGTGTAGAAATTCCAAAATGACCCACCCCAATCCAAAAACCAAACAAAAGTTAAAAAGATGGGCTATTAAGATGATCAGTTCACAACTTCAAATATTGGTGTCCTATTCTTCCCCGCTGAATGAAATGGGACAGGGCGCCTCTCACGTGATGAGATAGAAAAGAGCCATGGTCCGTGCAAATATAAGGAATCTGTTTACGGGGGACTTTGCAGTGCATTTGATAATAATAACTGAGTGAGTGCTACTCTAGCTGTTTTCTGTCCTTTATTTGCACGAGTAAGATAGTCACATTTGTTAAAATGTATGTCGTGCACTCGACATAAATGCACCTTTTACAGAGAGAGAGCGTGCCTCTTGTTTAGGCCGTTCATCCAAACAGTATTGCAAACATAGCTCTTCCTTCTATAGGGCGAGCAGAATACAGCCACGCTTTGACAATCAAGCCGAATGATACTTTGCCAAATGATCACCATCATAAATCAAGGCTTATCTGTACAGGTGGTTCTTGTACAGGAAACAGCATTATGCACAGTTTGACTAAAGGTCACAAAGGAATAAATACGGTTCTTTTTGAACTTGACAATAATGTATTGGAACGTAGCTTACTTTAAATAACAAAGTGGCAGCCTAAGTCTCAAAATTCTCCATTGTATATACTCACTTCATCGACGTGACTCATTCTGGGGATAAACTGGTCCAGAGTGAAAAGGAAGAATTTGTGTTGAAGGACGGTGTTAACCCTTTAGATAATGCTAGAGTCAGAAGCTTCCAGGAACACTGGTCTTAATTTTTATTATCTTTTGGGAATTGACTGACATCCAACAGTCACTGATTCAAGACTCTATCTATCTGTCTACCACTCTTTCTAGCGATCTAATCTCTTTATTTTAAAATCAAGTTTAATGGAGAATTTGTGCAATACCTCAGTATATCTCTATAATATATATATACACACCTAGGCCTCAAATTATATCTTGACATGCTAGCTTCCATGGGTCGCTTACATTTTAATGGAGCCCTCTATCCAATTTTAGTTTATATTAGACTTTTTATGCTTCTTGAGTTGATGTATTTCTGCCCCCCTCTCCCCTGCAACTCATTGTCCTTCCTCTGGAAAGGTAGGCAGGGTAGAAATGTTGTCAGAAAAAAAAAAAGCTTTCTGTAGAATTTTATTCTCTTTGTAAATAGAAAATACGCTAACAAATATGATGAACTGCATATTATTCTACGGCTATGCTTAAAAATAGATTTTCTGATTTTACAAGTATCCATCGAGCAAATGATTATGCAGCACCTTGACGAGGCATCGCCTGCACTTCATTGCATGTGAGTTTCCGGACTGACCTGGCCACTTCCCGCTGGGCGAGGGACAGTATTCCAGTTTCTTTCCTCATGGAAACGCTCCGGTAGACATTCCGCACACATGTTCTTGGGGAAGCCCATGCTTTAAGCATGGCAATGTATGCTTGAAAACTGGGAGGAGTCACCTTGTCAATGTAGGAATGTGATTTTGGCAGGAAGTGAACAAGTGGCTTTAAACGTAAGTAGCTTAAAACATATGTGCATATTTTCAAAGTTCTTGCCTTTTCAAAAACATGTATCCAATTGCAGGCAGCTAGAATGGAAAAGTTGCATGTAATATAAGTAAGTTATGCCGTCTGAATTTTAAATTAAAAAATCTTTTTTTATTCTCTAATGCATGATAAAATAATCTGTGAGTGACAGGCTTTTTTTGAGAGAAAATCTAATTTTAGAAGTAAAAATTTCAGTGACGTAATCATCAATGGGAATGCATTATTTTAAATGGAACAGTGCACTGACTTACTAAATAAACAGTGTTCTACGCCAAGAAGGCGAGGTCGAATAACACTGTTCTTTCTTAGTTTCCTGGTTAAAAGCATCCACAGTGCCGGCCCTCAGCTCAGGCAGACGATCCTTGTCTGGATTAATGGAGAAGGTCGTTGGAGGGCTGTGTGATGAGGACTGAGGGGAGCTCTGTTCTTCACAGCCCAGCATCCTCACAGAGCTCTCGGGAGGAGCCACCGCTGGGTTGGGAAGCAGCTTCCCTATAACCCGCTCAGCAGAACCGAACAGCAGGGGACGATGTGTCACTAGTTTGTGTAAATCCATCAGCATTAGAACAGGGAAAAAGCCTCTAATGGGGCTACATAGCCGGCCCAAAGCAAAGACAACAGATAGAAAAGTGATTAGATTAACTCACTTTTCTTTAAAAGGGTTTCTTTTTACTTGTTTATCAAAATCAGCTTTTGTTACTGTGGCCTATTTGGCTGTACTCTCCTCGGCATCTTTTATATTTAGATTTTATTGGAAAGAAACACTTATCTTTAGTGCTATTTCCCCTACATCTTCCCAATTTGAATTCTCCACAGGGGAAGAATTCACATGAAAAGTGATAGGTTTAAATTAGAAATGTTTATCTTCTAGCTTTGCCAAGGGGAAAAAAAAAGTTAAAAACATGCCAGGAAGTGTTTCTATAGGGCTTATATAAGTGCTTTCAAATCTATTTTATATAATAAGCTGGGAGTGGGGAGAGGCTTATCAAAGTTGTATTTCTTTAATTAAGTTCCCAATAAGAGACAGAATTCTGGCAATGTGTTGTTCTAGAGTTTTCATTGGCTAAGCTGAATCTCACAGAAATTAATGGCAGAACACAAATCCATATTAAATATAGATAAAAGGAAGTGTGATATAATACAATGTTCCCCAATAGCTTTGTGTATGCTTTTAAGGTTTGATACATATTTCTACCTTGACTTTGTCACGAAAACCTGCAACAGGAAATTTATATTATTTTAAATAGGGGGTATTTATTAGTCACAATTATGTGGGTCTGGTATCAAGCATTTTAGTTGTATGTATACATGAACTATTTGAATCAATAAATAAAAATTAGCTAGACATTTTATAATTCATATTTATGTAGTTCTTTTTAGAGATAAGATTTCTATTTACTGTTTCAAAAAGTGATATTACAGTATTTGAAGTATAAGGCTTAATATATGTCTCTATTTCTTATAAATTTAGAATCCTGCTTTGAAAAATTAGGAAATGTAGTGCATTGAGTTCCTTTATAAAGGAAAGGTCTGGAAATAGCTGTTAAAACAATGTTTCTGATAGCTTAGTTAAACATGGAATAATGGATGAACATATACACTTCCATAAACCTTAATTTATGTGATTGTGAGAGGCCCAGAAAACCAAATACAAATTTGACCACTTTATAAGTTGGCCAATAATTGCATTGTTTTTGATAGAGAGAGTTTTCTTAGAAAATCTGATTTGGCAAAAGAGAATTTCACTGAAACAAGTTATATTACTCTGCAAAATAGGACCTGGTTTGAGAGGAATTTCTCATACTGATCTGAACGTACTAGTACAGTGTTGGCAAACTCATTAGTCAACAGAGCCAAATATCAACAGTACAACGATTGAAATTTCTTTTGAGAGCCAAATTTTTTAAATTTAAACTACTAATGCCACTTCATCAAAATAGACTCGCCCAGGCTGTGGTATTTTGTGGAAGAGCCACACTCAAAGGGCCAAAGAGCCGCATGTGGCTCGCGAGCCGCGGTTTGCTGACCACGGTACTAGTACAAGGAAAATATACAAGATCTTAGAACTGGTTGTAAGCTTCACAATCAAGGGCACTACATATGACTTGGGTAAAGAGAGGAATGTAAATAATGAGTCAGCAAGAGTGAAAGATGGTGAAATGAGGAAGTAAGAATATCTAGGCAGATGGACCAGCAGCAGCCATCAAAGAGCATGCTCACCCTCACTCCTCTCCCTCTAGATTCTAGACTCTAGTCTAGAGGATTCTGCAAACCGAGAAGGAAGATTCTAGACTAACGGTGTTTCACATAGATGGGCTTATTTAGACTTTTTCAGAGCAGAGGCTATATGCAACACAATAATAGACTGTGTTTTATCTTTGAAGGTCTTTTCAACATAAACCCACAAAACATAACCTGCTTGGAATAAATGAGGTTCATCGTCTCATGGAACACCCGTCAGACGCAAGGTATTTTTCTCGTCCTGGAGAAATCCTCTGGCCAACAACAGAATTGCCTTCCCTTTTTACTACCCTCTTAAGAGCTCGTGTCCTTTGTCTTTTGAGCTCCTCATGGATGTTTGCATGGACATTTAAAGCCACCTAGAATATAGCATTTAAGTTGCTGAAAGTAAGAAATGACTAATAGATTTAGAGCAGTTTTTTGACATGGGAGCAATTTTGTCCCTTAGGGGACAATTAGCAATTTCTAAATACAATTTTGGTTGTCGTAACATGGGAAACTGGAACATAGAGACCAAGGATGCTGCTAAATATCCTATAATGCACAAGAACTCCCCTCCCCCCACCCTTTCTTCATAATGATGTATTATCTGATCCAACATGTCAGTAATGCCAAAGTTGAGAAATTCTGATTTATAGGGAAAATGAGAATATTCAGGTAGAAGATTACACTCTCTGCCTTTGAGGACAGTGGAGCAAGGGAATAAAGAAATACTAGCAAGTACGATTCTGAGCGCTGAGACAGGTTGGAGAGCCCTGAGAAGAGCGCTATGGAGATTTATCGAATAAATGTTATGTGTAAGAGATGTGACCCCTCTTTGTGACTTCCACATCTCCAATAAAAGTACAATGTACATGAGCTTGATTTCCCTCTGCGATCCTGTGAAGGGACTGAGTTTTACGCTTAAAGCTAGTCAGCCCATAAAGATGCAAGAAGAAATGAAATTTTAGTTGATATTTAGTTAGTGCATATCAACTCACTGATAGTTCCAGGATTGTAATCATTTCACAGCAATTGATAAATAATTGCTGTCTTGAACCCTGCTGAATGGTCCTGATGCCCTGAATATCCCCCTGTTAATACCCCTCACAAGCCAGCAAATAAAACCATGATGTCTGACACAGTTGGGGGCCAGAACTACAGCCAATGTCCCTTCAGGTGGTTTTCTGCCCCTACTACACCGTGGTTGAATGTTTTGAATACCACTCTTTATTATACTCTTAATAAAATGAAATGTCAGTCCTACAAGGTTGACCCATAAAGGCCAACCAATACATAAAACCAGGAAGGGCAGTAAAAACCAGTCACTCTTCATAAGTTGATATTTTTCTTTCTATTGCCAAGCTTGGAAGTATAGTTTCAAATTTATTAATGAAGGAGACAGGTTTCTGGTGAGAAATTCAATGTGTGAACAGTCACTTACTTGTCAGTATGCTTCTTTTCTAAGTAAAGCTAAAAGTAATTTAAATAGCATAATAAATATTTGTCCAGTTTAGGATCCTTGGAGTAAAAGTGCTTTGAGAAAACTGGCTCAGTGTCAAAAGAATAAACATGTCGAGAAAAGGAAATCTCCTTAAAAGCAAAATGAAGATGGGAATAGAAATGTCAGGATGGGGCTGTACAAGTTCTCAAATCAATGATCTCAAATGTGTTCTCATTATCTGAATTTACTTGCTGTATTTATGTTAAGGACATTTTTATGGTTGCTATCAAACTCATCTCACAGCACCTTGAATTAGTGTGCTTTTTTTCTAAAGGGAGATACCTGAAATTGTTGTCATGAATAGCCAAAGACAGAGGATCTGGATGTTGAAAGGCTATGGGACGTTACAATTATATTTTGAAAACAAGATATAAATGTAATCTGGGTCAGAAAGTTGCATGGTAACAGGTATGTTATGGTGGTATTTGAACAACTATTTTTCTTAAATGAGTAGAACGTTTTCATTATTATAATCATCTCCATGAAATATTCTTCTAGCTGTATTATACCAGAGAGCTAAATGACATTTCATTGGACTATCAACCTATATAGCATTGGTTTTAAAGAGTCAAATTACATTATAGCAGTTGGATAAAAAAATGAATATCTGATTTAAAGAAATGGATGTTTAGATGATGAGCTTGAGAGCAGAGAAAATGGCCAGGCACCAGGAAAGATCAGATGGCTTTGATGATAAATGTTTAAATTTAAATAATTTTATATTGCTTACACTGATCAAAAATAAACAAGTTTTTACCTTCAGCCCACATATATACCAAACTCTATACCCCCACCTACCCAGAATGTGCTCATGAAAATACATGTACACAGACATACATGCCACCATGCTTGTATTTAGAGAGCCATAAGTTTTCAATGTCAGTCCACACTGTGATACATTATAATGAAATTGTCAAAAGTCAAAAACTAAAAGAATTTTCTAAGTATCAAGAGAAAAAAACATCTCATCAAGTACAAAGAATCATCCTCAACTATCAGTGAATTTCTCAGTGAATCTTACAGGCATGAAGAAAGTATGATATATTTAAAGTGCTGAAAGAAAAATATGCCAACCAAGAATACTATATCTGCCAAAACAATCCTCTAAAAATTCAAGAGAAATATATATTTTCTCAGGTAAATAAAAGCTGAGTTTATCACTATTATACCTGCCTGACAAGAAATGCTGAAGGGATTCTTTAAAGTTGAAACTAATTGATGCTAAATAGCAACATGAAACAATATGATAGTATAAAGCTCACTGGTAAAAATAAGTATATAGACAACAGGATTCTGTAATACTGTAATGGTGGTATATAAATAATTTTTAATTTTTATATAGAAGTTAAAGACACAAGTATAAAAATAACTGTAACTAAAATACATTAAAGGGAACTCTTTGAGTTCCAGTAGTCACTCCCTCTTCTTGTCCATTCAAATCTTATACTAGGAACCACACCATTCCTTGTTCGTTTTCTTATCTCCACCCACAGATTTATAAATGGTTCCTTTATGAAATTCACAATGTTGCTATATCTTTTATCCCAGCACCCTGACTGATAAAAATGGACAAATTTTACAAACAACAAACTTAATCAATGGCCTCTATGGTCCTCTGTTGAGGTCAATTTTGAAAATGTTGGGGGCTGTGGATCAGAGTCTTATCTAGAGCATCCCTTAAAACAGCACATGAGCTTCAGGATGTTTGAAGAGACTTTGTAGACATTGTCCTGATGCTTTAAACTCCAACCAGCTTGGTGAAAGTTTGCTCTGGTCTGCAAACAATTCCCCTTTTGGCTGCTGGCTCACATAAAACCCCACCCACCTCCCAGGCCCAGGAAATGCCAGTCCATTTATCTGTTTAAAGCTTAGCTGAAACATAAAATAAGATGATTGAAAACTCTGAAAGAAGTAATGGACTGTGTAAGGCACTTTTCAAAATGAAACACAGGTGATTCAGGAATTCATTTTTCTTCATTTCTAAATGTTTATATTTGAATTTTGTATCCATAAGTATTATCTATGAACATCCAGTTTCCCAATGATTACAATTCAGCTAAACTGACATGCACAAATAATTAGCTCCCAGGGAATCATCAATAACATTTTTTCTCATTTATCTGCTAATGAACCTTTGCACTTTCAAATTAGATCACCTTGTGTTCCATTCGACACAACTAAATAATGACTTTTTCTCTGACTCGTTTCATATTCTCTATTAAAAAAAAAATTCCTTTCATGTTCTTTTTACCCCAAATCCGAGTTTGGAACGAACTTTAAGCTCAAACAAATGGGACCGTGGTTATTGGCAAGAAAAGAAAGAATGATGCCATGGCGTGCAGCGATGATGAGAGGACGCAGAGCATTGCTAGCAGGTGGTGCCACCTGTACCCGTGTGACTCCTGTCCTGACAGTCTGCCACCCACTTGTTCAAAGGATGGAGAACTTGATACGGGTTCAGTCTTGGTGGGGGAGGGGCCTGTGGCTCTAGCTCAAGGACTGAGTCAGAAACGGAGGAGGGGATTAGTCCTCTTAGTGCCAGTGGATAATTTTCTTTCTGTGAAACAACTGTGGGGATCTCCTCGACAAATCTAGCTTTGATATTGGCAAGCTATCCAATGCGAGAATAGACACCTGTGGGCCTGGAATTCTCAGCTGTACTTGCTGGTCCAGCTGGCTGGGTCTTCCTTACAAAGAGTATAGAAACACGTCTGGATGAGGGGGAGCCAATCCATTAGAGACGCTCAGCCTGCTCTGAAGTCAGGAAATACAACAGGAAATCATTGCAAGAGATGTCATCTTTGGGGAACCAATAGAAGAAGAATGAAAACCAATGAAGCCAGAATCTTTTAGGCAACTCCTAGGGTATTCTTTCTTTCGTTGTCATTTCGGGACAGATGCTAGGTGGTCATCTCTGGAAGGAAATAACGTGAAGTCTGTTGAATGAGTAAACTAGTGACAAAATGAATTAATGAATGAGCGCTTAGTATTTTTCCTCCAATCCAAACACCATAATCGTAAACCGTGCGATGTATGCCCAGTTCACGTTTGCATCTTTTTATTGGAGATGCTGCTGTTAACAGTTAACTACCGCACATCCAAAATGGAAACTATCCCCCATGCCACGATATTTTGAATTTAATTTAAAAAATCAATTTGCAATGAATATGATAAAAATAAATATATTACTCACAATTCGGGTGTTCTTGAATACTGTCAGCTAAAAATTCTCACAAAAATGATTTTAAAGTTGGTCAGGCTGCCACTTAGGGAACACATTTTTTTTTTATAGATGTGCATGGCGTGTGGGGAAGGTCCGCTGATTGCCTCTACAGATGCTTATGGAGTACAATGGGTTAAAGATGCTATTCTTCTTGCCTTGTGTTGGGAAATAAAATTTATCACAAGGATTTCTGGCTCTGTTGGTGTTTGATCATCGATGAATCATTTTACAATGCCTTAGGTGTCCCATCATCTCATACTTCTGCACATTGTTAAGAGGAAATAGACTAATATTGTAAGAAATCTTAGTGGTGACTCCCCAGTCGTGGGAAAACCCAAGCTTCCCTGGTGGATGATCCTCATCTGGGGGTTTCTCCTTTAAAAAGCAAAACCATGTACTTTTGAATAAATATGACTATAGATATTGTTCCTCAGCAAATGCTAATTTGCTTCAAGTTAATATGTTAATTTTCCTTAAGTTGTACTTCTTGAGTAACATCTTAACTTTCTTCAAGTTGCACTTGAATAAAAACATCAAGTAGGCCAGGCCGGAGCGTAACTCCGTGGTCCTTGTTTTCTCTCTGGCCAGCGGCAGCGAGGCAGGGTAGAGGCTAGGGGAGTTCCTTACCAAGTGGAATAAGGGAAATTGAGACAAAATAATTAGACAAGGCCAAACAATTTGAGCAATTCATAGCCAGCTAGTGGATCACTAGGTTTTATTTTCCCCAACCAAGGACACCTCAGGCCAGGGCAGGCCGGCCTCATTTCTGGTCCCTCTTTGATGATGTTCTTTGAAAATAAAACTAACCAGAAAGTAACCCTGATCCCTCTCTACACACATTTTGAGGAATCACTATATTGAAGGGCACACCTGCAAGCTAATGAATGTTCTATTAAGACCCTTTCCTGAGCCTGGCCTGGCATGGCTCAGTGGTTGAACATCGACCAATGAACTTGGAGGTCACAATTCGATTCCTGGTCAGGGCACATGCCTGGGGTTGTGGGCTCGATGCCCAGTGTGGGGTGTACAGGAGGCAGCTGATCAATGATTCTCTCTCATCATTGATATTTCTATCTCTCTCTCCCTCTCCCTTCCTCTCTGAAATACATATATATATTTTAAAGAAAGACCCTCACCTGAAACCTCCCCTAGGGTTCCCACAGGCCAAAGAGAGAGAAAAAGCCTCAAGACAAGGGACCCATGGGTGCTCTCCCTAGAGCATGCCCATGCCTTGTATCCCTGCTCCTTTTCTCCTAAGTTCTAAGGGACCCCAGGTGACTTGCAGCCAGGGGAGCAGAGGGCAGTGGCAGCTTGTCCTGGCTAACCCCCTGAACCTGTCCCCGAGGCCCCCTTGCCTCTGACTTCCCAGGGAGCTGACAGCAGCCCTGCCTTGCCTCCCTTCTTTCCTGTAAGGTTTCTAGAGAGCCAGAGCCACCCCGCTAGGCTGTCTCCTGCTGCTGCTTCTACCTTCAGCACCTCCCGTTGCTTCTCTGTCCCCAGCTTTAACAGACGTACTCTCCAAACCACTCGGACTTGCGTTGTGAGATCTTTCCTGCACGATGTCAAGAACCCCCACACTACAGGCGGGCCCGAGGCAGACCCCCTCCAGGCCCAGGCCCCTGGGTGACAACAGCAGAAGAAGAGTCATAATGATGGTGATCTCTTTAGGTTCTAACCCAGCCCTTCATTTCCCCAATTCCCGAATGTGAGGTTATTCACATGAGGTTATGGACAGGCGTATTTATGTCACATTCTCCATCAACCTACTGATGCACCTGATAGCCATTAGGGTTTGCGTGGCCATAATTATCTAACACTGGTAGTCAATTCACGGCATCACCTCATCTCTTGCGCTAGGGAGAAGGAACAGGCCAAAGATGCCTCTTGGAGAAGCGAAAGCAGCTGGCATTCCAGCAGGAATTATTGGGAGCCAGCGTGAGTTAGCCAGGGGAGAAAGAGTTAAAATTGCCTTTCGGACGGTAATATGCTCTCCCGCTCTTAAGTCATTTTGTTATTACATGTATTCAGTCTCGGACAGCCTGACAGCCCTTACGGTGTGAGGTCCGAAGTCGGATCCTGTTACTGGGTTCCTCTTAGAAGCCTAGAATTTCCTCAAGAAAATGAGCGTCTGCGCTTCTGTATCTTAATGGAGCCAAGGGGCCAGTCATTTGTATAAATATCTCTGTACATGGCAGCGTATCAGACTTCCATGTAAAAAATCTTCCTGGTAGGGACATACCGGGGTCAAGTCCCAAGAAAAATAACTGTGAAACTTCATATGCGTTCTCTAGGTGGCACACTCAGATAGTGCGGTGTGAAGCAGCATCCGGCACCGCTCTTCGATCTGGTGACAGGCAGGGTGAGTAACCGCAGCACGGTGGTGACAGGTGGGAGCCTTATGGCTCTTACTGTCGGCTCACCAGGCAGTGGCACCTATTCCTGCTGCCCAGGCTCATGTGAATTCAGGGAAGCTGCCTTCTTGTATCTTCAGATCACCGCTTTTCTGATTGCTCAGAATGGTGTTCATTGCCACGGGTAATCATTCGCCAGTTAACTGCCACGCGTCCAAAACGGAAAGCATCCCCACACGTCATGATATTTTGAATTTAATTTAAAAAATCAATTTGCAATGAATATTATAAAAATAAATATATTACTCACTATTTGGGTGTTCTTGAATATTTTCAGTTGAAAATTCTCACGAAAAAATGGTTTTAAAGCATCTATAGACGCTTATGGCCTACAAAGGGTTCAGCTTGGTTCCAATCATTTCACTTTTTTTCTGCTCACACTGTGTGTAAAGGACTTTCTGTTGGGTTGTTTCATTCTACTGTAAGGCTGGCGTAGACAAATGTGTGAGGATGATGATGGGCAAACCACTCTGCTTTAGAATATACTTATCATTTTCCCAGAGTAATGCTACCTCAATGTTTATTTAACACTAGAGGCCTGATGCATGAAATTTGGAAGGTCGTTTGGCTGTCTGGTCTAATTAGCATATTATGCTTTTATTATTATAGATGATGCCTCCAAAAGATCAGGTGGGCACTATGATGTATGTGAACGGATTTGATTGAGTTCCTTATTTTACTAATTATGTGTGTTATGTTTGCAAATGGCAAGCATGTCCTCCTTTATTTCTCATATCATCCCTTCAAGTAATGATTTATTTGCATCTTTAAAGACATGAACGTGTGGGATGAGGTTATTATTTTGGCCAGGTGCAGACTTATAATCTCATTTGCTGGCTGAGACCTTTGGAATTTGAAGAAGAAATATGATCTATAAATTCCTCTTACTTCACAATTCAAACAAATGGATAGCTCCCCCGCCCCCCACCCCCCAGCAACACACATGCACACACTCACATTCAAACACATGGAAGTCCACTGCATGCAGCAGGAACACTCATATTATGTCACAGTTAGTGCATAGTTTCACACTGTTTACCTATAAGGTACTGGAGTTGGGTGGAAGGTTCTAGGGAGAAGAGTTGTGCTTGTGTCATTATGGCTGATGTCCCCTCCTTCAGCTGAGTTATTATCCTACTGGAGTCGCACCCTCCCCTTTACCTCTCAAGCAAATCCTTCCTGATCTCCTGCTCTTTTTTCCTTTACTTAAACAACTCTATCCATTTGCCTGCGTGTCAGTGCCCAGAGCCCTGACATGTGCCTGTGATCTACCGCATGTAAAGGGAGCATTTTTATAAAAATCAGTTTACTCCACAATGCACACATTTCTCAACCCAGAAAGCACCTTAGAATCACCTGGGGACATTTTAACCAATAGTCATGTTTGGGCACTACACCAGCCCAGTTAACTCAGAATCACTGGGGCTGCTGCCCAGGGTTTGGTATTTCACACATCTCCCCTGAGGTACCCTGCGTGACAGGGGCTGAGAACACGGCGGTGTTGGTGGTGAGAAGAGCCCAGCACAGGGAAGACCTGTAAGCGCTCAGCCTTCCTGATCAGTTGCTCCAGAAAAGAGCAGTGCGAAGGGGGGAAAGTGGTTTTGCTTGAGCGTAACACAAACAACTGCGAATCCTTCCTGTATGGTAATTGCCAGCCACTGGAAGATTTCTAAGCCTGAAGTGGATATTCGATTTCTGTTTAAGGATGGCCATGTTCACAGATGGGAGGACTCAACCTGGGGTGTACAGACTCCGAGTTCTGTAGATGGCATTCACATGGAAAGTACCATTTCAGAACATTGTGCTCCAATAAGCATAGGCACAGATTTCTTGGAAGTTTCTATAGCTTTCACCTTGTCAAAGGAATTTGTAACTTAAGGTTGTTTTAAAATTATTAACTTACTAGAGGCCCGATGCACGAAATTTGTGCAAAGGGCTCAGCCCTTGCAGCTGCAGTGGCTTGCCTCAGCCCTTGCAGCTGAGGCTTTGTCCTGAAGGTTGTCTGGAAGGACGTCCGGAATGTCATTCAGCTGCCTGGTCTAATTAGCATATTACGCTTTTATTATTATAGATAGCACATAAAAATTTACTTGGGAAAATTAAATTTGGTAACAATATGGTAATTCTCTTATTAGAATTATGATTGTTATAGTTGACACTAGAGGCCCAGTGCACGAATTTGTGCACCAGTGGGGTCCCTCGGCATGGCCTGAGGGATTGGGCCGAAACTGGCTCTCTGACATCCCCTGAGGGGTCCCAGATTGCTAGAGGGTGCAGGCCAGGCCAAGGGACCCCACCAGTGCATGATTGGGGCCAGAGAGAGATTCGGGAGGTTAGCCAGCAGGGGAGGGACCATGGGAGGGTTCCATGGCATGTCCAGCCCATCTCACTCAGTCTTGATTGGCCGGACCCCAGCAGCAAGCTAACCTACCGGTCAGAGCGTCTGCCTTCTGGTGCAGTGCACATCATAGTGACTGGTCGACTGGTCGACTGTCTGCCCCTTGGTGATCAGTGCACATCATAGCGAGCGGTTGAGCAGCCTTAGCATATCATTAGCATATTACGATTTGATTGATTGAACGGACAACCGGACAATTAGGATATTAGGCTTTTATTATATAGGATTTTGGTTATTTTTATTCAGTTATTTGAAATTCAATCATAAAAACTTGAAGAGATGAGTAGTTTTGTCTTTAGTCGGACACAACTGAGTCCCCAGTGCTGGAATCACGTGAATGACAATAATAATGGCAGAAACTTCTTGAGTTCTTGAATGCCTCCTCCTTGCCCAGAACCATCCTAAGTTTCATAGATGGCGGGGGACTCTGGACACAGTGGTGTATTTATGATCAAATGTTTGAGTGGATGATAATCTCTTGGAGGTAGTGAGGTCACCCCTATTGGAGAGGCGGGTACATGCATGGCTAGGAATGCGCACTATCTGATTCAAATCTTGCCACCCCTGCTGGCTAGCCATGAGAGCACTGGCAATTAGAAAAAAATTCCCTGAGCTTTGGTTTCTTCATAGATAAATTGAGACAATACTAGCAACCTCCCCGATACAGTTATTGTGAAGATTAACTGATTTCTTAAATATAAAGCATTTTGAAAGGAGTCTGGCATATCATGTTGTAAATATTAGAAATGTGTCAACTGCTGGATAAGTCAGGGTTCAACCAGGGAAACAGACACAACTCTGCATGTTTCAGAGAGAATTAGTGTAGGGATTGATTATTCTGATGATGACAGTGCCACCCACGGCACAGTGAGGCCACACGGAGACTAGGAATAGCAGGAAGCAGCTCCCGTGTCAAGGCTAAAGGGATGGGTGAGAGGTGAGGCTAAGGAAGTTCAGAGGTGAGTCACCCAGGGGACGTGGAACCAGACAGGAAACTGGTGGAAGGTGAGGCTCTGGAGGGAATGGGGTCCAGCTGGAGTCGCTGCCCAAGGAGGAGAGGCACTCTCCTAGGCCCTCCTGTCTCCTAACCTCCAGCCCCCCACCCACCCCTCTCCTCACTGGCAGTCAGCTCTGCAGGGCTTAGGGGCCCACTGTGGCTCCCTCCCCACCACTGAGCAGTGCAGCCAGAGGGGGAGAGAGGTCCTGAGCAAACCTGGGGGTGCTGGCCCCAGTGCTGTCATTACCACCTCTGCAGGTGCTACGTGCCTGGGACAGTTATAACCCTACTTGCGGTCTATTTTGTGTGGTGAAAGCTTAAGGGATTTGTGTTTATTAGTTTAGGCAATTTCACATGTAAATTTATTTTTCTTTTATATTGCCTTAACATTTCCCCCCAGAATGCATTCGTATCTATTATCTCTCATTAGAACACACATTGAAATAAACAAGCAACTATTATATTCATTTTGCAACTGAAGAAGTTGAGTGTTCAAGTTTACATATCTAGTTATTTTAGGATCTTTAGGAGGAAACCAGGTGGAACCCTTTTATTTCTATAAACTTAAGTTCATCCATTCTAATAAGGGTACAAGTACAACAGTAGATGGTTATTTATTTGGTATCACATAATAAAGTATTGTTTTTACTAAGCAACCTCTATTCCTAGATTTCAGGCTCTCAAGAGCTATGGCCTGGGGCGCGCACACACACATACACACACACACACACACACACACACTCATACATACACACACACACTCACACACACACACTCACACATACACACACACTCACACACACACTCACACACACACACACACAGTCTATTTTTTACTTTAAATGTATATATGATGAATTTTATTTTATTGGTTGAAATATATATATATTTTTTAACATAATGGCCCGTTATACTGGGGGGACTCTCAAGAAGTGTAAGATTTACTAAATCATGTTTAAGACATAGAACAGTTATTTTCAGGGTATGCAAATAATAGTCTAGGGAATGTAGCTTCTTCTGACAAGACACCAGTTTAGCAATCTTCAATTTTTCCATTAACATTTCAGTCACAGCAGTTGAATAATTAGGCCCCCAAGCCAAGGCACCGTTTTTAGGTATATGGAAGGTTAGGGTTTCACCTCACGGCCTCTTGATCTTGCTTGGAAGTGGATAATGACCTGTACAAACCTGAAGGCTTCGGCCTTTTGAATGTGATATTCTTCCTGATCATCCCCCCTCCCGTGAGAATGCAAAAGCTCCCATATCCATTTCAAGGTCTACTGAAAAAATAAATATCTAGTGA
Source organism: Cnephaeus nilssonii (assembly GCF_951640355.1). Classification (NCBI taxonomy): domain Eukaryota; kingdom Metazoa; phylum Chordata; class Mammalia; order Chiroptera; family Vespertilionidae; genus Cnephaeus; species Cnephaeus nilssonii. Next base: position 112,871,263 of record NC_137073.1, on the reverse strand, counting down.
GAGTGGAAGGGACAGGGAGAGAGAGAGAAACATGGATCGGCTGCCTGCTGCACGCTCCCTCCTGGGGATCGAGCCTGCAACCCGGGCCTGTGCCCTTGACCGGAATCGAACTGGTGGCCTCTCAGCGCACGAGACAACCCTCAACCAACTGAGCCACCTGGCTGGGGCTCAAGGTGTACTTCTTGATATCTGTTCAGTATATTTAAGATTTTAGGTTTCAGATTATTAAAATATTATCTTACTAATGATTCCCTCCTGTGTCATAGACCTGTGCCAATTCCCAGTCTGTTTCACGGAGAGGAGAGGAAAGGTGCCTTTCACTCCGTGTCCCACAGGGATGTCCCAGGCAGGGATGCTGGGGCACAAAATGTGAGCAGTTAGTGAGCTGGTTTCAGATGACACGTCACCCAGGGCCCTGCAGTGACTTGTTGCCAGCGAGCACAGCGCCCACAGTGCCTGGGCCACGGAGCCTTTCAACACAGCATCAGGCCGTACCCAGCTGACCCTCCGCATCATCACTGAACCCCCTAAGCAGGGCGGCTTCGGTCTTTATTTTAATATTAATTTTCTTCCCAGAGGCACAGACTCCCTCCGGCTGGTTTCTATCATTACTTTCCCTGCATCCTTTTCTCTTTTCCAATTAACTTTATGCCAGTGCCACAGTCAAGCACAGAGCTGGCTTATTAGGGAAAACCCATGTGATTCCATGTCCCAGGAGATCTGAAGTGTTGGGAGAGGGAGGACACAGTATCTGCATGTGGCTAAGCCGCTGCCTAGCACATTGTATGCACGCCAGCAGGGCCTGCTATTAAATGTGATACATAAACGGATGAACATATTGATGAATGAATGACTTGAATTCCACCCCAGAGTCCCTGCATCTTCCCTCCTGGGCCATTAAGGGACCATACCAATGCGAAAGAATTATTCATATATTTCCTCTTAAGATACAAATTCCTCCTTGGAAACTGATCTCCTTTAAATTCGGTAACTAATTCAGAGCTCCTGGCTATCCTCCACCTGCAAACACGACGGAGTTCTGACACCTGCAGGGGGGGGCGGGGGTGCGCAATGCTGGGCCACGTGGTCACACCAGCGTTGAAGTCTCAACCTAGAAGCCGGTTATTCCCACATGTAACCCACTGTCCGAGGTAACAGGGCCTGTGATTTATGAAAATGTCTGATCAGCCAACTACATTATCCGTGCTTTAGGAAGAGAAACTGTGTTGTCCATTTCTTCACTACAAATCTGTATCATAATGATCTGTACATAGTTGATCGTTAATAAAATGATTTGCTAATTATACAGACAAAACAAGGAATGACAGATCTTTATATTTAAAATTTGTATCTTCTCCAAAAACGTTACCATTAACAGAATATTTGGATTTAGCCTATTGATTTTGAAATATCATTTCATAGACAATTAAATTTCTCTTGAAGTTCTAATTTTTTCCATTAAAAATATATTTTATTGATTTTTTACAGAGAAGAAGGGAGAGGGATAGAGAGTTAGAAACATGGATGAGAGAGAAACATCCATCAGCTGCCTCCTGCACACCCCCCACTGGGGATGTGCCCGAAACCAAAGCACATGCCCTTGACTGGAATCGAACCTGGGACCTTTCAGTCCACAGGCCAATGCTCTATCCACTGAGCCAAATCAGTTAGGGCAAAGTTCTATTTTTTTTTTTACTTCTAGTTTTAAGTCTTCAATTATGGGACAATGAAAAAAATACTCAAATCCTTGAAGAAATTTACATAAACAAGTTCCACAAAATATACATTATTTTCAAGAAACTTTATGTAGAAATTAAAACATTTACATATAATTAAAACTTTAAAAAGGTACATGGTAAGTATTGCAGGTTAAACAACAGCCTGGCCAGGGTTTAACATTTGGTGGCAAACCCTCCCCTTTAGAGGTGCTAATCTCCTTGCATGCAGGTCTGAATAAACAGGAGATGTTTTCCAAGTTTTATGATGGATTTCACTTCAGTTTCTGTTAGAAAAAAAATGGAAATATCCTAAGCTCTCAGGAAGTCAAAAAAGAGTTTAAGCTCATAAAGAAAAGTCTTTGCGGCCCTGCTCAACGTCCATGTCATCAGATAAATGAGATGTGACAGGACCAGTAAGTCTGGTGATTTTCACCACCAGGGTGATTGCCTTGAAGTATTTTGTCTCTTAGAATCTCTTTGGCTCCACTTCCCAAGGAAGTTGACTCCATGTTAATCCTGTTGACTCACAGCGGCTTTAACTAGTTTGCCCCAGCCCTGGGGGAGGGAATGCCCCTGGGAACCTGCTGGCCCAGCCTCTGCCCTTCTCCCAGGAAGGCATGCTAATTACCACAAGAGGTGGCTCATATCTTAGCACAGCCCTGAGAGTTGAAAGAGTCAATTACTTCTTTAGGGATTGTGTATGGGGTTAAAGAGGATGCCCTCTCCAAGGTCTTCCAGTTGAGCCTCGCCACACTCAAAGAAGAAATGGCTTAAAATGGTGATGAAGCAAGGCAACGTATCTTCATCACCCATAACACGATCCTACTTTATAAGGGAGCTGGTGTTGGGTTGACTTACAGGGACCTGGATTCTTTATCGTAAGATGGGAGGTACTCGGGGTTCAATAGGTTGCCCTTGAAAACAATTCTTTATTTAATTCTTTTGTCACTTCATAATTGCCATTTAAATACCTTGCTATTGAATTACATGCAGGTCAGGATTTTAAACTTTACTCTGGTTTTGCTTTCGTGACAAAAATATTGGTATTTGCTTTTATGCATTCCTCACCATTTATATAACTTCTAAGGTAGATGTTTTATTTAAGTAGCAAACTCTATTTAAGTCCTCCAAAGCAAGAATTTGAAGAAAATGAACATTTTAAATGAATAATCCTATATAATAAAAGGCTAATATGCAAATTGTCCCCTGGACTGGGAGTTAGACCAGGGGCAGTGGGGCTAGCCAGCCAACTACCTTTGGCCCCTTCCCTGGCCATGCACAAATTTATGCACCAGGCCTCTAGTTTAAGAATAAATTACTATTAAGAAAACATAATGATTAAGAAAACATTTTATTAGTAACTTAGACCATAAATTGAGATGATGAATGATAATAGAGTACAACTTACTAGGAAAGAATTGATTTTGATGGGTAGAAAACGTTCCTTGAGAGATATTCCGCTAGAGGAAAAAAATCTCTTTAAAGCAGTATGCTTATATGACTTAGGGTTTATATAAATTTAATTTTGATATTATTACCATGACGATGACTTAATTATTTGATTTTTCTAATTGTATTTCCAGTATGAATGTGAAATAATTATTAAGATAAAATTATTACTATGTAAAAGACTAACCCATGTTTATAGCACTTTCATTGATTTCATAGAACATTGATAGGACACCTGTTTTCCTACAAATTTCTGCTTGAGATGATTATGTTTCTCATCTTTAATTGTTACCCTTTTGAATGTCATAAAATTTAAAAAAAGTTCTCATAGGATACATCTATAAAAGGCCTTTTAGTAAATAGTAATAATAGCAACTTAGACTAAAGTATTTGTAGGGAAAGATAAAAGCTCATATTCCTTCCCAGGAGCTAGTTTTAAGCAAGGGAGCAATTTGAGATACTGTTGGTACATTCCAGAACTCCCCTTGGTCTTAATTAGAACAATTGAAAGAAACTGTTAATTTTGATCAGCTGGTGACGAGTCCTGCTGTTGCCGTCAGTCATTTCTATGGAGTTCAACTTTCAAGTTCATAAGCAAAAGGGGTAGATTAAAGGATTTCTCCTCCTGGTAAATCATTAGCACAAATGCATCATTTCAAAATTAATACTTTAAGATTGAGCTGTATTTTAAGGTTATAGAGTTGCTGGTTTAAAATGTGACTCACGATGCATGAGTAATTCATTTCCCAGTGGGTTGTATATTTTCAGTTTCCATATTTGGAGGTAAATAGAATATTTTAATTTGTGGGAAATCTATCTTTTGGGAACCTATGCTGATATTCGTACTATATATCTACATGATAATAAAAATAGTTTTAGGGCAAAGGTAATGTCGGAAGGCCACACAATCTGTTGGAAGGGGATCTAGTGAAGGAAAAAATGAAGTAAGAATGTGGTGGGTGAGGTTCCTTCAACAGCTTTTCTGTTTGTGACACAAAATCAAACCACGGCACAGTGAGGAGAGACGGCAAGAGAGGACCCCTCACAGGCTACCCACAGCACAGGCTTTCTCACTGGCTGGCGCGGTGAAGAAATGGCACAGGATCTGGTCAGTGGAGGTGTTGCAACCAAAGGAGTTGGCTGGTCTTTCCAAGCTGCCTTCCCAGCGGGGAGCCTCGGCCTCTTCCCCTCCTGGCACGGGCACCTGCGCTCTACCGCCTTCCCTGCACTGTGTGGCTGAACGCCGAGGCCATTTCTGGAACCCACGACTTATGCTCGGGCAACGTGCCAATGGGATGAGAGATGAATCCAGGGAGAGGGCCTTCCCTGTGGGCAGAGTGAAGTTGAATACAAGACCATTTTGAAGAAGGAGCTGAGAGGCTGAGTGGTCTCTGTAACCAAGGAAAGGTAATTGGGAACCTGAGGCCTGTGGGCGAAGTATCACCTTTGTGAAGAGGAGCTACTTCTCAGCTGTTAGTACTTGGGACCTAAAGGAAAATCCGTTTATATTCATCTTGAACCTTGGACCAACTTTAGCCATTCATCACTTTTGCTAAAATTCCACTTATAAATAACCCGAAGCCCTGAGTTGCAAACGTGGGTACTGGGTTTGTCCAGCCAAGATGGGATTGAGGGAGGGGTGACCTGATGCAGAAGCGTGGCTTTCCTTATTTATATTCTTTGTCCAAGATGTTTCATTAATTCTTTTTTTTTCTTACTGATTTTTAAATAGGCATACCGTATTTGCATAGGAAAACATAGTTTAATTTCTCCAGCAATTACTTGCCCAAACGAGTTTATATGTTCCAAGTGGAGAGATTCCGAGGCCGCCTGCACGGCCGTTCGCACCCTGGGCTCTCTGCAGGTGGTACACCAGGCGGCATTTGAGTGAGAGGTGGGAGGCCGGGGCAGCGAGGGCAAGCTGCAACCTTATCCGCGGTGGAAAAGCACTTCCATTTCCCACTCTGCCCCGGTAAATGAAGACAGCATGAACAGCTAAAATTACTAATTGGTTTACTGATCAGTTGTACTTTGTTCGATTGATTCGCTATTAATTCTGGTTTGTGGTTCACAGGAGAGGATGGTTGGCGCCAACCTTCCAGGCAGCTGACACCTGACACCCTGCTGCAGGCTGGGCCACCCCAGCCCTCCAGGAACAGGCGCTCAGCTCCACCTGTCCGGAGGCGAGCTCATTTGTTTCAAGTAATAATCAAATGTGAGCTTTTTAACCTGGTGTTTGATTTTTGCATAATTAGGAACAAAAACGCCACATGCAAACAAAATTTGGGGATGTAAATCCTTTTGTTCATCTTCTTTCCTCCCATTTGTAACCACACATAGTCATAGTCACACACACACACACACACACACACACACACACACACACACACACACACACACACACTCCCAACCGGCTAAAGAGAATCCTGTGGACTTATTCTCATTGTGGAGAAAAAGATGAATGAAAACTTCAGTGTCGACCTTCCCAGATGCATTTTCAATGTAATTTCTCTTGAAACATCCGAGTCAGAGGCTGAAGAGATAGCGCCCTAGCACGGTTAGATAGCCAGGGGTGAACGTGTGGGAGGCACAAAACACCTCCTGCCTTGGTGCTTTTCACAACCTTGGGAGTTGCTGACTCGCTAATATTAGTCCCTCTCTAGCCACCCCTGCCCAAGAAATGATCAGTCTCATGCCTTCTGTTCTTAAGTGATGTCTTCTGTCCATAGGCAATTTTTTTGAAGGCTTTTTATATGTTATTACTGAATTTTCTACTGTATTTTTATGATGAGGAATATATTGATGCCCAACATTATAAAATTATCTGACCTTATTTAATAAGAGTTGAAATCAGAACTCATACATATTTTTGCCTCTCAAGTCTAGATTGCTCTTGTATAGATATAAAATGTAAAGTTGCACGATAACATTTTAAACATTATGTGTAGATTCTCACCTGGTGAAGTTTGTCTTGTGGATTTCTGAAGCATGTCAGCACATTTTTCTTCCACTAACACCTGAGCACCCACGGTATCAGTGAGGATTATATTAAGGGGCAATTAAGAGAAACGTAAGTAGCTTCATAAATAAATGTTTGCTTGTTTGTTTTTCTTACCTGACATGGAGCTTAGGGTTAGGAGAGCCAGGGCTAAGTCTGCCATTTAAAACCGGCCCCTCTCTTCCTACTTCTTATCCTCAGGGCATGACTGACTTTCCTGGTTGATAATCATCTGTCCCACATTCCAGGTGAGAGGATGGATGAGGAAAAGAAAACAAAACAAAGCAGAAAGAGCCCATCCAGTGACCTGAGCTCATTAGTTAGGACCACATCATATGGACACACCTAAATACAAGGAATTCTGAGAACGGAGTATGTCCAATGGGCTCATTGACATCTTTAACAAAGAGGAAGTTCTACTGAGAAGTAAAATATGAGAATTTATGTTAAGTTTGATATTCATTTGTTGAATTTACTATCCACATTTAAGGCTCGAAGATTCTATTTTTTCCTTTTGTTCACTTTAGCCTATTTGAAATTACTTATTTAATGTTTATTTTCTATCTCATCCAAGTAAAATAAAAGTTCCAAGAGAGCAGATACCTTGTTTTCTTCATGTTCATTTTATGTTTAAGGCCTATAACCATTTTTAAAATATAGTAGTCATTTTTATATATTTACTGAATAAATGAATGAATTTGTTCATTCATGAATTCATTACAGATTTATTGAACATTAGGTTTACAACCCAATGTTAACCAGAATTCTAAGAATTAAAAACACAAACTCAATTAATGTCAGCTTTTTAACATTCATGTGCTTAAAGTTTATGATGAAGTGAATCAGTCATGGAAACAGGTGAGATGATGTGTACAAAAGGTCATGATCAAGGTAAATACAGGGAAGTCTTTTTGAGACAGGACATCTAAACCCAGGTTCAAAATATAAGGGTGTATGAGCTAGAGGAAATAGGGTGAGATTGTGTAGACAGGGAGGGGGTTGGGAGGTGTGTCAGTCAACAGGACAGATAGTTGTATAGGAAATGATGGCAGATCATGGTACAGTCAGGAAAATCCTAGTAGATTAATATAAACAGATAAGAGTGTGTGTGGGTTGGGTTGGGGAACAGGTGGAGGTAGGTGGGAGTTGATTGGAAGAGAAAGGTTGGAGTTAGAAGACGTGAAATTGGAGATAAAATCAAAGGCCAGGTTATAAAATGTTATTAGTTAAGCTAAGGAGTTTGATCTTGAAGACAAATAGAAAATTTAACACTGCATAACATTTTTTAATTTTATTTTTAGAGGTAAAGGTCTTCTAGGAGTTTTACGGTTTCAGTTCATATGTTTAAATGTTTACTTCATTTTCAATTAATTTTGTGAGTGGTGTAAGATAGAGTTTAATTCATTCTTCTGCATGTGGTTGTCCAGTTTTCCCCAACATTATTTATTGAGGAGATTATCCTTTCGCCATTGAATAATTGTCTCCCTTGTCTATATGTTGACTGTATATGTGATAGTTTACATCTGGGCTCTAGGTTCCTGTTCCATTGGTCTATGTGTTTGTTTTTCTGCCTGTACTATGCTGCTTTTTAAAATAATATATACTTTTATTTAATTTAGAGAAGAAGGGAAAGGAAGGTAGAGATAGAAACATCAATGGTGAGAAAGAATCATTGATCGGCTGCTGCCTGCACAACCCACACTGGGGATCGAGCCTGCAACTGAACCGTGACCTCCTGGTTTATAGGTCGATGCTCAACCACTGACACATGCAGGCTGGGCTGTACTATGCTGCTTTGATTACTATGGCTTTGTAGTGTAGTTTTAAATCAGGTGTGTTCCTCCAGCTTTGTTCTTTGAGAAGGGGTTTTTAATTTGGAGCACATTTTTCAACACCGTGTAATCATATATATAGCATGGTACAGTCAGGAAACTCCTAGTAGATTAATATAAACAAATAAGAGTGTGTGTGTGTTGGGTTGGGGAGCAAGTGGAGGTAGATGGGAGTTGATTGGAAGAGGAAGGTTGAGTTAGAAGACATGAAATTGGAAATATATATATATATATTAGTATATATGTGTGTATGTATGTATATACATATTTACTTTTTATTTTTCCCCCGTCACCATTTATCCCCCTATATCCTCTTCCACCTTCACCCACTCCCTCCATCCTCCAATCACCACATATTTATATCCATCTCTGAGCATGTGATTAGAGATATGGATTAAATAATCATGCCTGTACTATATTTAGAAGTATAATTTAGACACTGAAATGCCTCTAAGTTCAGAAAAAGAGCAACAATTTAATGCTTTTTAATTAATAAAATATTCTCAGTAAAATTAATGGAACCAAATAAGTATAAACTTGCCCAATTTAGTAAAAATATAATTATTATTTTCTATTTCATGAGTGGAAACATGATTTATAGCTAAGGACTTTCATCTAAATGTATTAATAATATATTAACCACATACTATACTTTCTTCAGATGAAAATGGAGCCAATATTATAAGATTAATGCAAAATATATGTCAAATCTCAGACCCTATCTCTCACTGGTGGTCCGTGAGGTCTGAAAGGTTGGCGACCGCTGCTCTAGGGCGCCTCCTCACTACTATTGTGCTCTTTTTCTGCGGCCGAGTGAGTTCCCAGCTCCATTTCACATCAGCTACAACAAGGACACTCTAGTCCTCTCAGACCATTCCCCGGAGAATAGTGACAGGGCTTTTGGACAGGCTTTTTAAGAGAGCAATCTGCCACTTTATCCGATTAGGCTCTCTTAACTGACGCCAACCCTGCATCCGTACTATGTCATCCTTTACTTTGTCAAAGTAAGGGCATCCGTACTCTGTCAGAGAAGCTTCCGTGGTTAGCAAGGATGTGAGGCAAGATAGAAGTGTGTGTGTTGCGGGGGATGAGGGGCGGGGGTGGAGAGAGGGATGTCTTTGTTAAATGAATAAGATGGCCCATGTGACTTTCTTATGGTGTCTATTCATTGTGATGTGTAATTGTACAATTTCTCAATTTGGAGAACATGAATCCTTTTGGGACCATTTCCTAGCTTATGTCATAATTTAGTCAGCATGTCACATTATTTATGTGTCAAGAATCAAGGACCCTGGTAGTGGGTCTAAAATAATCTATAGATCCACTGCTTGATAAAGAGACAACTGCATGTTCTAGTATTTGAACCGTAAATCAATCATTTTCTATTACATAAGTGCCAGTCCAAGGACAGGAGTTGGTGGAGAGGATGTTAATGAAACATAAGATGTAATTCCTACATTGAAGGAGAAATGAGGTTCATGTCATGTGACATTAATGATAATCATACAGGGTCAGAAAATGGAGAAAACCACCCTGAGGAGAGAGAGAGTCACAAAAATGTAGGAGTTGAGTTAAATTGTGTGAGAGAGTGAAGACAGTGGGGAAATGAACCCTTGCATTTTTTTGCTTATTTTTAACCCTTTGCACTCGCTTTCTTTTTTCTCAATTCCTTTATTCTACTTGGGATTTAATTTTTTAAATACCCCAGATTTTACAAAGCACGGCAGTAGAATAAAAAACTGGAGTTTCTTTTCATACAAACTTATTTATTTGGATTTTTTTATATTTCAAATTATTGATACATTCAAAGAGTAATTTTAATCTCTGCTACTGATGTTAACCGTGTCGAGTCACACTCGACATCCAAGTGCAAAAGGTTAAAAGTATGTTTTAAAAAAATGTGGTGTTTTAAGATGGCATTGTCTGCATGAACTACACCACAGATCTGTGACTCCCTACAAATCTGAATAACAAGTAAATTTCATGCTTATTTAAGACCTGTTGAAGCCCTGGCTGGATTACTCAGTTGGTTAGAGCATCATCCCGATAAGCCATGGTTTCAGGTTCAATCCTCAGTCAGGATACATATAAGAAGCAATCAGTGAATACATAGATAAGTGGAACAACAAATTGATGTATCTATATCTATCTATCTATCTATCTATCTATCTATCTATCTATCTATCTATATATCTATCTATCTATCTATCTATCTCTCTCTCTCTATATATATATATCTTCCTCCCTCCCTCCATCCCTCCCTCTCAAATCAATCAATTAAAAAAAACCTTGAAGGGAAGAGTAAAACTTGAGTGAAAAAGCATCAGGGCATTCATATAGATGCTTTTAAAAAATAATTTTCTTCTCTACCAAAATGAGAATAATTCTTTAGAGGATGAAAACCAACCTCTAAAACAGAAAGTGTCCATCTGTATTCATAGGACACTTTGAACACTGTGTGTATTGTTGGCCTGAGTTATGGGAGCAATGGGAATAGAATAAAATGTGTGTAAAAACTTAGAAATCTTACAACTGAAAAGAGCTTTATTTTTCTCATGCTCATAAAGATCAAGTATAGGTGTTAGCAGATATTAACAGGAAAATAACTAGGGAATGGTTTCCTTGTGTTGTTTTCAAGCAAATGTTTAGAATGATCAACAAAGTGCACATATTTGACTATAATGTAGTTTAGTTCTTTCTCCCCAAATGCTGTGAGCTTGTGTTTCATCTCACAGATGCACAGCTGCCACAAGTATCAGGGCATATGCTTCTATCATTTTCTCCTTAAGATCTTAACATACTTTACTTTTATTTTTGTTTTTCCACCTTCTTCCAGGAAATATTTCTTCACTTAGTCTTATGGCCTCCAATCCTTCTTTTTTCAGAGTTATTTTAATTAATTTTTCATATAGCCAACAGTTGGATTTATTATTATCACTTTACACTGAGTGACCAGATTATTATGATCTCTGAACGCATAATAACCTGGCACTCAGTATATATATATATATATATATATATATATATATATATATATATATATTGGAGACCCCATGCATGAATTCATGCATGGGTGGGGTCCAGCCAGCCTGGCCAGGGGGAGGGGACATGGGCAGTTGGCCGGCCTGACTGCTGATCGAACTCCTGGTCGAGGAGACAATTTGTATATTAGCCTTTTATTATATAGGATATACACTGAGTGGCCAGATTATTATGCGTTCAGAGATCATCATAATCTGGTCACTCAGTGTATATCACACTGTTCAAAGCCCTTTATTGTTTTCCGCTGTCTCTAGGATAAAACCAGTTATCTCCCTCCCTTGCTGCTCCAGTTTCTTCTTATGCATCTTGCTCCTATGTTCCTGGCCTCCCACCCCACCGTACGCACAGTATTTGCATCAGCCAACTTCCTTTATATTTTAAATGTGTCATCTGATCCTTAAACTTTAGATTTAATACCTTCTGTCTGAAATTCTTTCATCCCCTCTACACTTGGCCACCTCCTCCCGATTCTGCGGATTTCAGCTGTTTCATCTTGAACTACCTGTCTTCCTGTGGGTACAGACATGACTTTCTGATGACCTAGCATTTCTCATCATGCTCTGCACACAGTAGATGTTTGATGGTATTTGTTAAATGAACACATGAAGAATTCCCCTCAATTTCCTCTCCACGTCTTTAAATCAGTTCTCACCATGCCTGTACCGAAATCTCTCTCTTCTGTAGCGGAAGAGAAGTCCTTCCTGTTGCCCAAGACTAATTCAGCCACAGGAACTACTTCCTCAAACTCCTTCCACAAAAGCCTTATCCTTTCCTACTTAGATTTCTTCAAATTCTCCCTACCTTCATTCGGTGCAGTTTTAGCATCTCAAATATAAGCATAAAAGATAAATATAATGTACTTAAGTAAAAAATAAGTAGACTTATTACAAGCTTCCAAAAGCAAATCAAAACAAAATAAACCACCCTATCCCATGTTTGTTTGTTTTTTTAATGTTACTATAGTGCTAAGGTTGATGCCAGCCATGCTACATTACAGGACCAAATTAGGCACCACCTTGAGCTACTCAAATTGCATTGTTTATTGATTGAATCCATTTGAAACATCTCGAAAGAAGCAAGGGGAAAGTGGTGAGGTCGGTTCACACGTTAAGAAGAGTGTCCAGTGGGGTGGAAGGACCACGCTACCCAAATCCTATGGTATTTCATGTGCATATGGAAAACAGATGGAACTGAGCACAGAAGCAAGGAGCTCCTGAGTCATTTTAGACGAAGATAAGTAAATAAAGTATATGTGTGCTGACCCGATGTAGGACGGGATGGAGGACCTAATGAATGCTAATTGTCCCTCCGTTCATCAACCTCCCCCCTGACAGACAGATAGTAGGACCACAGCCGATGGCATGCACAGAAGCTCAGCAGATGAAACTGCATGGAGCCCAACACACTTGCTCTGTGAGAGATGCAAGTCTGTCCCAGCATGGCGCCCTCTGCCCAGACCATCCGTCTTGCTTCTCTGTCTGAGGGATTCTCACCACATTTCCCATTCCTTCTCAAGCTGTTTGCCTCTAAGACGCCTTCTTGATCTATGCTTCCACATTTCTAGGTGCTATTGCAGCAGAAAACAACTCTTCTGTGTAATTAAATAGAGAATATTTTTTAATGTAGACACTTTCTTGTCGTATATTTGTCATAGTTATACACCTGGAATATGTTTCCAGATAGTTTGAGCTGTTTAGATAATTTGAATTATTTGAAATTTGAATTCAAGTAGTATTTCAAATTTCAAACAATTCAAAATTTGCCTTCTGTGGACCACCTGTCTAACGCTGTTCTTTAAGAACATATATTTTCCAGGACATAATTGACAAATAATAATGTTTGGATTTTAGAGAAAGCATTATGGTCTTATTTCTGGTAGTGTAAATCTAGGTACAATGCCTACTAATTCAATTTTGTGTGCATGTTTCTTTTTTATAAATATGTATCAAAATATTATAAATAATGGTTTAATGATAAAATATGAAGTCATTTTTATGTTCTTTGCTCTAGAGGGCTAAAACAGTTATTTTAACTTTGATTAAGGCTAGAAAGATTTACTTCTTAAAAAGGGGACCCTAATAAGGAGGGAATCAGGGTATTTCCACATTTAAACATTCTATAAAGGTTGTTAAAGTGAAAGATGATTACCCAATATTTTCTCTGTAAAAAATCATCCAAGTATATCATGTTTGCTTTTTATTAGCGAGAACTCAGTTATTTCCTTGGAAGTCTGTGGATTTCAGAAACAGTGCTTAGTGATTTAAAACACGGAGAGTTAATTGCATGTTAAATATATGTCCCCAGGACCCTCTGAAAAGGCATGGTCCTAAGACCCATATAATATGTTCCTATTTCCAAGTGCTTGCTTATCTGCTTTTTATCAACAGGAATTTTACAAGGTCCTTCTTTTTTTGTAAGCAATTTAATAATGAGTTGTAAAGAAATCCCGACAAAGTACATTGATTTCTAGGTTACATTCTCATTCTTGTTTTTTTTACTAAATTTTTGCTTTCAAATAATTGGTCAGAATTTTATTTTTTAAGGGCTTCTTTAGTTCCTTAAATAAACCCCCTGAGTCTTTAGTTATGGCTTCCATCTAATTACTTCTATAATTTTAGGTGAGTAGCAAAAATTTAGAGAAATCATTATATGTATTTCAGTTCTGAATCTGTTGCTTGCATATCTTACTGCTTACTCAATTTTATGTTCAAATTCTTTATACACGTCTTATTTGTTGTATGCCAATTGCAAAGTATATGAAAGTGTTTTCTAATGTTTTTCCCTTTTTACAATTAAATAGGCTATTTGATTTTGAGATTTGATTCAAGTTGGGGTTATTTTCTTATAAAAATAAAAATAAACTATAATAAAGGGAGGCTCAAAGACCAGAAAGTGCGCTGGCCTTTTATATTCAAAGATTTAATAAATATTGGTTAAAGTGAAAGATCATTAAAGAAAATACCCTTCTTTCTACTCAATTTCCCATAAAGGTAGGGGGTGAGCAGTGGGATTAGCAGTCTGTGGTTCCTAGAATTTAATTGCTTCAGAGACTTGACATGCTCCCTAGTAACTTCTTTTACCTGAAATAAATGCCTTCCCTCCTGTTCTGAGCCTGGAGATGTGAAGTGGATCTTCCCAAGCTGTGTTTTGTATCCCTTACTCATTCTTTCACATGTTCAAAACGCTGAGAACACATAAACCATTCACGGGTCTCAGTCCTTGCAAAATTGTTTTACACCCCAACAAAGCCATCATTCATCTGTATGCACTAGTGCCGTGTTCGGCAAACCGTGGCTCGCGAGCCACATGCGGCTCTTTGGCCCCTTGAGTGTGGCTCTTCCACAAAATACCACGGCCTGGGCGAGTCTGTTTTGAAGAAGTGGCGTTAGGAGAAGGTTAAGTTTAAAAAATTTGGCTCTCAAAAGAAATTTCAATCGTTGTGCTGTTGATATTTGGCTCGATTGACTAATGAGTTTGCCGACCACTGCACTAGCGTATAGGAGTGAAAGGCAGGGGTTAGAGGAAGATGTTCTTCAAATAGAACACATTTTAAAGAAGCATTTGTACCTTCTTAATCCATCAGATGGCACAAGATGAAAAGGTTATTTGTTTTGTTGTTTGTTAAGTTTGAAGTTAAGAGACAGGGAAGTATTTGAACATTTTCTACCACCTGCAACAAGTCAGGTCTCCCCTAGTCCGTGCATCATGGCCTGTGGGCACACTTGCCCAACTGCTCAGCGAGAACCAGTGATAAATCAGGGTAACAGGAGACTAACCATCCGTCAGTGAGCTTGGAGAATGGTGAGGAAAATGAGAGGCTGAGTTTGGGGTAAAGCACACTGAACGTACATTCCCACCTCTAGCATGTCCTAGTCACTGACACTCTTTGTCACTGGAGTTTCCCTGATGCTTTAGAAAGGTTACCTGGGAGAGAGAATAAAAGTACATGTTTTCAGTGTCTAGCTGAATATCTGATACACCTTGTTGTCATCTTCCTTACTCGGCCACATGTTGGCCCCTTCCTCCCCCTGATATATAAACAATATATGTTTCTCCCAATGGCCCTTTCTTGTGTATCTATCCCATTCCGAGGTGTAATCAACTCGGATGTCTTTAGCTGTCGACTGTGTAAATGAAAATGATTCCCAGATCTTCATCTTCTAGGCTCAAACTGCTCCTAGGTTATGTTTCCTTATTTTTGATTTTTCCCTTGTTTTCATCCACACTTTGTGGGTAGCTTCCCTTCGTCTGCTTTATTATTTATTATCGCAGAGCTGCTCTAGTTTTATGCCTCACGCCTCCAGCTCATTGGAATTTCTTTAACTTTGCAATTAAATATACCTTTATTACTTTACTTAGAATACAGTGAGCCTACATTGAGTTTAACTTGAGTTATTATTGTGAACAAACTATATTATTCAAATCTTTATAACCAATCTATGCTGTTTTAGAGCTCTCTCTTTTTTTCATTCAGGTCCCAATGTTTGCGTATCAAGCTTCCTGAGTGGAATTTAAAGTTTCAACTAATGTTAAATAATATCCCCTGATTAAAAACGAGTTTAGTACACACAGCGTGGGACCATGAATTTTAACCTAGAAATGTTACAAGCTCTTGTTTTAAAGGAGCAGTATAATCCTTGATTTCGAAAAGTGAGTTTTGGCAAACATACTGTGTTTGGACCCCCTAGCACGGCCAAGATTTAGAAGGGCCCCTTCATGCCTCCAAACTTCCCCCCATCTTCTTTGCCATCAATTCCTTCGGCCAACTTGGGCCTCTGGCAACTGCTGCTGTGTTTTCTGGCTTTTTCCGGAACATCCCGCTAATGGAGGCACACCGTGAACACATATTCCATTGGGACGGGCTTCCTTCACTCAGCAGAGTGCACTCGGATTCACCCATGTCGTGTGGACTAGGTGTTTGTTACTTGGTCTTGCTAATTATCTCATTACCGTGTCCGTATGAGTGTTCCATTTTACGCATGTGCCGGTTTGCTTACCCATCAAAGGTTGAAGGACATTTGAGTTGCATCCGGTTTTTGACAATCCCAAGTAAAGCTGCTCTAAACATTTGCATACGGGTTTTTGTGTAAACACAAGTTTTTATTTTTCTTAGGCAAATACCAAGGAGCAGTGTTGGGAGCAAGCTCCTGAGCCGGGGACTGGACCCCTCTGGGTGCAGGAAATTGGAAGGACCCACCAGTGGCCGTGGGTGGGTGGGACATGCTTTCTTAGGAACAAAGCAGCCAACAAACCGGCTGGTCAGTGGCCCCTTATATACCCGCGCAGACAAAAGAGGCCTCGTGCCAATTCGTGCTGGTGGTGCCGCGTCACCATAAGCAGGTTACATGGGGCACGTTGGCACAGTACCTACAGGGCTCCTGCTGAGCCATTGCCCTCACGCTCACATAGGGCAAAGGGGCCTTTAACCTCCCCTGTACTCTGCTCAGGGCCCCCACACTAGAATGGTGGGTAGATGGTGAGTGTCTTTAATTTTAAAAGAAACCACAAGCCTGTTTTCTGAAGGAGCTACATAGTGTGTGTTTCCACAGCTGTTCTAAATTATGCAGCTATGGGGTGTTGTTATTTCCTTATACTTTGAAAAAACTATTTAGTCATTCTGTGTGATATGTAGTGGCATCTCATTAGACCACACAAAGGTGGTGCAAAATTGATTGAAGTCTGACTTCCCTAAAGACAAATTATTATGAGCATTTTTTCACAGGCTTGTTTGCCATCTCTATATCTTTTTGAGCTGTCTGCTTGTTGAATTTATATATGTGTATATTCACAAATATACTTATATACGTACGTGTATATATTTTTTCCTAGATACATGTCTTTGTCTTATGGATTTTCAAATATTTTATCTTAGCCTGCAAATTATCTTTTTTTTTTGGCACTGCTTTTTTTTTTTTTTTTTAATCTCTGTCCCTGATTTAGAGTAATATTTGCCTTTTCTTGAGACAATTTTGTAGAGTACTTTTAGGTTGACAGCAAAGTTGCCAGGAAAATAGAGAAATGCACTTTAGAACTTCTGCCCTCTGCGCCTGCACAGCCTCCTCTGTTAACATTCACGTTTCAACAACAGTGATCCTACTCTGATACATTCCAATGGCCCAGGATCCATTTCAACAACAGTGATCCTACTCTGATACATTCCAATGGCCCAGGATCCATTTCAACAACAGTGATCCTACTCTGATACATTCCAATGGCCCAGGGTCCATGGCTTACCTTGGTTCATTCCTGGTATCCTCAGAGCTCCCAGAATCTCTGGGTTAGTGTTTAATATTAATTTGTAGGAATTGTCAATCATTATTATTTCAAATATTTGCCCTGTTCCTTTCTCTTTTTCTTCTCTTCTGATATGCCCCTTACACATATGTTATACCCTCCGTGGTGTCCCACACACAGCCTTTGAGTCTGTGGCTGTTTTTGTTTGTGTTTTTGAGGATTCTGGTGCTATAGCCGCTAAGATTCTTTCTTCAGCTGTGTCCAATCTACTGATAAGTCCTCCAACGTCACTCTTCGTTTCTGTTAGCAGTATTTTTATCTCTAGCATGTCTTTTTCATTCTTTCTTAGCATTTATATCTTTCTGCTTATATTGCCCATTTGTTCTTGCGGGCTGTCAACTTGATCCATTAGAGCCCTTAGCATCATGGTCACAGTTTCTTTAAAGTCTGTCTGATGATTCCACCATCCTCGCCAGGTCTGGTTCTGGAGCTTGGCTCTGTCTCTTAAGATGTGTGTTTTGCCTTCGGTATGCCCTGTAATTGATTCCTGATAGGCTTGATGCACCAGGTCAATGGAAGCGCTGTGCAAGGCCCTTGGGCCATGGGGGTGAGGCGTGAGGGAGGGCGGGTCCTACAGCCCTGAGGAGCCCCCCTGTTCAGTGAGTCTATGCCTCTGGGCTGTGACCTTCAGCGCTTCCTTCTCCCCCCCACCCCCAGCGGGGCAGGGTGGGCGTGATGGGCTGCAGGTGGGGCGTTCCCTGCTCCAGGTGGAGGGGCCCAGCCAGCTGGAGCCTGGCCTTCCTTTCCCGGGCAATTTCCCTCCGATCAAGCCCAGCAGGCCAGGCTCTGGCTAAGCAGCTGCACCTGAGGGCAGGCCTTATTAAGAACAAAGCTCTGGAAGGTTTCAGGATGGCTCCTTTCCCTTCCAGCCGCCGGAGGGGACTCTTCTTCCCTGTTGACTGTGGGAATCTGGTCCGGCTCCTGGTGGCGAGTCTCCCAATGCTGATGCCGGGCCCTGGAGTCTTCCTCCCCGAGTTGTCTGCTCTGAGTGCGGCTGTGCCTCCGTGAAAGGGGAGGTGTCCTCCCGACGCTGCTGCTGGGAGGTGTCTGCTGTGGTCTCTGCTCTGGTAAGCCGCCCCCCTTGTCTGCTGTCCCCACACTGGGCGGGGCTTGCCCTGCGGCCTGCTCTGTGTCCGCATGTCCGTCTGTTCAGATTTAGCTCAGGGTTAGGACACATGGTGACTCCCAGCTCCTGTACGGGAGCCGGGACCCTCCTTCCTTCTCAACAGCGTCCTTCCCAGCGCAGCCTCTGAATTCTGGTGAACCCCGATTTGTCCATTTTCTCCACTAAGGCCGTGGTCGGCAAACTCATTAGTCCACAGAGCCAAATATCAACAGGACAACGATTGAAATTTCTTTTGAGAGCCAAATTTTTTAAACTTAAACTTCTTCTAACGCCACTTCTTCAAAATAGACTCGCCCAGGCCGTGGTATTTTGTGGAAGAGCCACACTCAAGGGGCCAAAGAGCCGCATGTGGCTCGCGAGCCACGGTTTGCCGACCACTGGGTTAAGGTCATGTAGCTGGTGATGAATCTAAGAACTCTTTGTTTAACCCAGTGGTCGGCAGACTGCGGCTTGCGAGCCACATGCGGCTCTTTGGCCCCTTGAGTGTGGCTCTTCCACAAAATACCACGGCCTGGGCGAGTCTATTTTGAAGAAGTGGCGTTAGAAGAAGTTTAAGTTTAAAAAATTTGGCTCTCAAAAGAAATTTCAATCGTTGTCCTGTTGATATTTGGCTCTGTGGACTAATGAGTTCGCCGACCACTGGTTTAACCTAAGGTCAAAAAAGTTTTTTATGTTTTCTGATAGAAATTCTATAGTTTTTTGTCTTTTGTTAGCTCTTTGAGCTATGTGGAGCTAATTCTTTTTAATGTACAAGGTTTAGATATTTTAGTATTCTTTTTTATTTATTTATAAATAGATGACCAATTTTTTTCAGCAACATTAATTGAAAAATACCTTCTTTTCATTGAATTGTTTTTGTATTTTGATAGAAAATCAGTTGGCAGTATAAGTGTGGGTATATTTTTAGATTCTCGATTCTGCTAAATTTTTCAATGGTCAAGCTTGCTAATAGTACCTCACTGTAGTCTGGAAATCTGTTATTGTGAGTTCTCCAATTTTGTTCTTTTTTTCATATTTTTTGACAATTCTACTTTATTTTTTCCCCACATATATTTTTGAATCAGCGTGTGTAACTCTACCAAAGGTTGTGTTTGGATTTTGATAGAGAGCACTTCAAATGTATAGTCAATTAGGAGAGAATTGTTATCTTAAAATATTGTCTTCCAATTCATGGTATCTGTTTCTGCTATTCAGTCTTTTTATTTTTATTTCCTTTCACCTCCTTTGAGTTGATAAAGCATTGATTTATGGTTTTATATTTTTCCACTATTATTTATACCCTGCCAAAGTATTCTAGGGATTTCCTAAGTTTTGTAACACTCAACTTAATTATAATCAGCTTTTAATTAATATTATTTGCCTCACATGTTGTGTAAGGACCTTAAATACTTACATTTTTTGTTCCTCCCTCTGATTCTTTGTGCTATTTTTATTACACATGCTGCTTTTATGTATTCTCTAAACACTCAATACACTGCCACTAGTTTTGTTTTAGAGAGAGTTATGGTTAACTCCATTTGTCCACTTGAAATTTTTTTAAGTGTTTGTATGAGGCTAATATGAAGAGGTTATTTTTGGGCACTGCTTATGAGAATCAGACTCAGCTGGTCTTAGCTAGACTTGCCTATGATTCTGGGCTCAGCTGACAGGCAAGGTCGGTGACTAAGGTGTAAAGCAGATGCCCTCTGTGCCGTAGGTGGGCCTTATCCAATACGTTGAAGGCCTGAAGGGAACAGAAAGCCGGCCTCCCCGAGCAAGGAAAGCCGCTTCCAGAGATGACTGCTTCTGGATTAGAGCCGCACCAGCCACTCGCCCAGGTCCACGCTGCAGATTCTGGACTGCCCAGCCTCTGTAGTCATGTAAGCCAATTCCTCACAGCGAATCGCTCTGTCTCTCTCTCTGTCTTTCCATCTCTCTCTCTCTCTCTTTCTCTTTTTTTATATAAAATAAAAAATATTTTTATATAAAATATATTATAAACTGCTACATTATATTAAAATCATTATATATTTACATATATATAATATAATCTGGAGACTTATGACTAATGTCCATGTCCAGGACGTTTCATTTCTTCCTAGAGATTCCAGCTCCTGTCTGGTCTGATGCTCTTCAGCCTAATGAACTACGTTAACATTTCCCGCAATGGTGGCCTTCCAGTAATACATTTTCACTTTGTTTATCCGAGTCTTTATTTTAAATTCACTTGTGAAGTATGTGGGAAGCATATTCATGTGAGCAGAATTATGATTTGTTGACAAACTTTTTTTTTTCTTTTCAGCACTTGGTGATATCATCTGTCGTGTTCGCTTCCATGGTTTCGGGTAAGTGCGATGTGATTTTATTCTTATTACTCAGTTGGCAATGTATTGTTTTCCATTGGCTACCTTCAGATTTTCTGGTTTTGGTGCGATACATGTCTGTGTGGAGAGAGGACAGTTGGTTTTATGTCGTGCAGTGTCTCTGAGCTCTTGGATCTTTGTCTGGTTATTATAAACTTTGGAAAATTCTTGGCAAATTATTTCTTCAAATATTTCTTCCTCCTATTCTAGAAGTCTAATTTTTTGTGGATTATGCCATTTGATGTTGACTCAAAGCTTTTGAATGCTCTAGTTTTTAATTGTGTTATCATTGTCATTATTATTATTAATTGATTTTATCCTTCTGTATGGGTAACTTCTTTTAACCTATTTTCAAGTTAGGTCTTCTGTTATTTCCCTAGTGAAGTTGTGTGCATTTTGCTTAAGTGAATTGACGAGTGTGTTGTCCTGATTAAACCTCTGTCTTAGGTAGTCACTGTTTCCCAGAAGGAGACAGATCAGACAGATTCAGAAGGTTAGAAGGACTTGACCCACCATTGTGGGCTTTGAGGATGGAGAAAGGGATGCCTTGATTTCTAAGGCCCTTGCTGCTGTGCGTGAACTTTGCTAGTTTGTGTCTTTCAATTTTATTGACATTGTCTAATTTATTGGCATAATGTTATTCATTATAGTCATTTTTATCTTTTCAGTATCAGTAGAATCTGTATTGATATTGCCTCTCTTGTTACCAGATCAGGGGTCACTGACCTTCACTGACTAATGCTCATTGTCTTAGAAGACATGGTTTTCCATATATTTTGTTTATTTACTGGCTGCTTCAGGCAGGAGTAAAGCCAATTTCTTTTACTCCATCTTGGTAGGAAGCAATTAGGATAGCCAATATAAATTGGGTGTGGGGAATTTCAGGACATTCACACTGAAATAACTTGGTAGTTAGAAATAAAATTCAAGAAACAATTCTGGATTAATATGTGAACAGGTGCCTATAAATGAATGTGTTAATGAAAGAGTATATAGATAAAGAAGAGAAAGTGAAGAACTCAAGACTAGTCTTTGGAGATAAAGAGAAAGAAAATGGCCTATGGAGATATTTAAATCAGTGATTTTTCAAGAAGGAAAGTGAAAGTCTGTCCCACTCTGACTCCAACTCCCAACACCATGGGAAAATCTCTTTGGGTTGAGAAGCATTTTGTCTGAAAAATAAAATTGGGTCTATCTAAACTCCTTGCTTTACAAATGAAAAATTTAAGATTAAAAAAAAATCCTGTGCCTTATCTTAATAGAACTAATTCTAAAGAATTATGCTGTTGAAGTAAATATTTACTTGATGCTAAAACCCCAGTTTGGTTGATTGGGGTTGAACCATATCAATCTACAATGTTTTTATTCCTCCAAGTGCCTGTGCTCTTTGAACGTCATTTTGTAGCGCCTCAGTTCCAGGGGTAGAATGTGTCATGTTCTCTTTGAATCCAGTCTGTTTGTGTGAACTGTGTTGGCTAACATAGAGTGTCAGAAGTGAGGAACGCTACTTCTGAGCCTAACTTTCAAGGGGTTTTGCAATCATCCACTCACTCTTTCTCTTCCTCTCTTTGCCCTTCCTCCATGATGAGAATAAGTTCAGGCAAACCTGCTAGGGGACAGGGGAACATGGAATAGAGACAAGTCCCAGCTGAGGTCATCCTAGACAAGCTTTTCGAGACCTTACCTGCCAGCTGACCCCCGAGTCATTAGCAAGTCTGGCTAAGACCAGCTGATTCTTATAAGCAGAGCCTAAAAAACCTACAGAATTGTGAGATAAACAAACACATACTGATTTAAGCCATAGAGTTGTAGAGAGTTTTCTTATACTGTACAGTAATTGCTAACTGATACATCCATTTAGTATAATGCAAAAATTATACTTTTGTTCATTTCTCTTGACTAATAAAGACTTTCTCATTATTTTCCTCTTCCACATAAGAAAGTATTACCTGAACCAAGGAAACGTTTCTTTTACAGGAATCATAAGAGGAATTTCCAACTTAGAAAAGATAAAATGTGAAAAGGATATATGATAGAACTGAAGAAAACCTCTACCTCTCATTTAGTGAGGGCATTCTATCCGCAAGATCTTCCTACATGGGGTTTTTATATGTATCCTGCCATTTAATCTTCATAAGATATTGCTGGAGGAATATAGAGAGGAAGGTAAAGTAGGTTTATAGTTGTTCATGTGGAAATCAATAACAATCTGTATATAAAAGGCTAATATGCTAAGTGTCCATCTGGGTAATGACATCAGGTAGCAATGCCTGGCTTGCTCCCCCTAGCAACTAGCCTCCTTGTAGTTTCTTCAGCCCAGGAACACGACTTGCTTTATAGCCAGGTGGAAAGATTTTACACTTTAACCAAATGTCTGTGAAGCATTTTCCCGTGCCTTATCTCATTTGATCCTCACAGAATTCCTGGAGTAGGTAGATAGGAGACTCGGTGGAATCCTACTTTCTTTTCATTAGCTGGAAAAACAGAGATTTAGAAAGCTTAGAAACTTGACCTGACTAAAAAGAAGTAAGAAATGGTGGACCTTGAAAATGACTTCAGGTTTTCTCACTGCACAGAATATAGTCAGACACTGCTGCCGTTAAATATTTTACCCTTTGTTCTCCCTGCATGATCTACAATAATAATCTGTTCTGTGTTGATATTTACTGCTGTGTTGCTGACAATTACCTGAAAGAGAAGTTGGGGTGCTACACTGGACTGGAAAAAGTTTAGCAAAATCAGAAAGCAGGCCTAATCAAGTTTATTCTCTATCTATAAAAGTCTAAGTTGACTCCGTGCATGCACAATACATATAAAGCTCTTGCTGGTGCCAATCGCACGCGTGTGTTTCAATCTGTCATTGTTGATCGTGAATTTCGTTGACATTTCTATTATAGAGAAAGGGCAAATAGCAATATTAAACTTTCTTCTAATTAATTTCCTTTCAATGTGCACGAATCCGTGCACTGGGCCACTAGTAATTAATAAATACTAATACAAGAATAAACTCCTGTTTCACATACAGCTACAAACCTACTTTTGCCCAACTCTGTGTAATTAATATACCTTTGCATATGATGATTCTGAAATTAATAACCTGAAAATCAGGTCTGTGTTCCCATAATCCATCAGTGGTGAGGCCTGAGGCCTTGAGGTCTGTGATGCTCACTCCTGGGCCTGTCTCACCTGAGCACAGATGCTCAGATGTGCTTAGGCAGGCACCCTGTCTCTATGAAGCTCATGTGCGTAACATGATCACTGTGCTTTTACACGGTATCATTACTGTTTCCTTGTTTATCAGTACCCCCAGAGCTTCTTGAAATGAGGACCATGCTTGTTTAACTGTTGGCTGATGCAGCCGAAGGGGGATTCCAGCTGAGGATGCAGGTGACCTCCTAGTATTTGCTCACTCTGGAGAGGTCTGCACTGGGACACACTGGGTCTGAGAGAGGGCAGATGTAACATGTGGGAGTGAAAGCCAGGGGGCGTTTTCCAGGTCCATGTGTGAAAGAGTGGACTGGCCTGTTCTTTGAGTAGAACGGCTGCATCTGAGCACCCTCCCCTTGGCCCCAAATGCAAGCATTTGTACCTAAACTAAGGGGATGAGTCATCCAGAGGAGAGCTGGGCAGACTCCTCGGGTAAAGGCCTCTGCTTCCTGCTTTCTGGTATTTAGGGACCCCCCCACCCCCCGCCACTACCACCACCTAGTATAATGTTGGCTTCCAGGTAAGGATCGGAGTCGCTCACTCTACAAGGGCATGGCATAGCTTGCATCTTGTAGACATTCTTGCTTGCGTGTAAGGTGTTTCCGAGGCACATGCAGCACTGCTCTGTGAAGACCCAGCCACCTGCTCCCCAAATGTGCAAAGGCTGCCCCTGTGGGCAGGACCCTGGTAAAAGAGGTTGGTCTACTTCTGTTAGCTCACCTCCTACTGCCTTAATTTTTGTAGGAGCCGCGTTTTCCGATAAGATGTGCCAGCAGGTGAGAAAATAATGTCTTCATCAGAAGGCAGAGATTGAGCCTGCCCACTGGGATCACTGCTGTAGAAGTAATAGATCTGATGGATGCTGGTGCCATTTTTAGATCAGCAGGACTAGCTGCCCATTAGAAGGAAAAAACATTATTGAGATCCCGAGTTTAAAGGCGTTCGCAGGGGGAAACCGGGAGTGAGTGTCAGCATCGCGTCCACTGCTCCCAGCTTGGTGCACTTTGACCTTGACTAGGAGCTTGGTGCCTTGGCATTTGACCCTTTTAGTTCAGCAAGGCGTCGCAGGTGGAGGGCCACTCTTCATCAGGACGATAAGGAGCCTGCACTCCTTTGTCTCTTTACCACCCAGCTATGATTAGACCTTGGAAATACACCCCAGGCATTTAGCTACGGCCTCTCCGCGTCTGTGCACAGTGCAATGCAAATGCTGAGCTGGCGGAGAAGAAGCCGAGAGGGGCAAGTCAGAATCTCTGACATCTAAGGTAAGCCGCCGTGGCCCTATTTCTTTGTCAAAAACATGAAAGCGATCAATGGGGATATATTGTCTTTGGTCTTAAAAGGACACGTTGAAGAAGAAATAGTCTTTTTTCTTGCTTCCAGATGCTTGTATGTCTGTGTGTGAGACATGGAATTGCAGCCGACACCTGGGTACCTTGCAGACAGATAAGAGCCATGCTCAGGAAGGCAGCGGGGGCAGGGAAGGGTCACTGTCCCAGTGATCCAATCAGATTGTCAGTTGAATTAACGAAACCTGGAGCTACCCTCCTGTTAAGTGCTTATTATTTGAGAGAACAAATCTCATTGTTCGAAGTATTTAAAACTGGCAGTTCAATTACTTGCCGCCAAATGCCTTGTACCTGACTTGCATAGATTCATGCATCAGTTCTTTTCAAGAAACCTGTGACATAAGCGAAGCAAATATTAATAGCTTCATTTTAAAGATGAGCATCCTTCAGTTCAGAAAAATGAAATGCTTAGTTATTGACAGACCTGTTAAGATTCTAATAATGAATCCTAGAACTTGAATATTATACAATGCCACATTGCCTTTCAAAACACACACATGGGAGTCACTGAACGCTAATAAACAAATTTTTTATGACACACAGTGCCTCTGCAGGAAAACATTTCAGACAGGGAGGCCCATTCTACTCTAAGGAGATGGCCAGACGTAAAAGTGAAAACAGAACAATTGCCCAGGTAGGAAACACCACGGGTACATTCCTTCTCTCAGTTGCTCACTCATTCATTTTTTTCCTCCATTCAAAACACTGCTATTGAGAGTTTTCTAAGTGTCACGAAATATACCAGCAGCTGGTGTTGCATAGGTAAATTATAGACAGCCCTGTGTGGAGGAATCTTACAATATATAAAACTTAGAGACATAAGAAATAGGTGGAATAAAATGTTTCCGGCCCTGTGGATTTGATCCTGGAGGAAACTTCTCCCTGACCCAGGATCCAGTGGTGATTCGCAGTAGGAGGAAGAGCTATGGGCCCAGGAATGAATTTGAGACAGTGCCATCAGCGGTGGGATCAGTGTGTCCGGGAAGAACATGGACCTTAAAGAGGAGAGCAGGGATATCAAGACTCCAGAGGCAACGATTAAGGGAGCAAGCAGCTTGCCTGCATAGATGCTGCAAGCAGATAAGCATCTCAGTAGATCAATGTACAGCAGATTGTTGCTCACAGCACAGCACACAGTACACGCATCAGCACTGCACCACTGGTTCCCCCAACCTCAAGTGCCACCAGTGGCCTGACGGACCACAGAATGGCCTCACACTGGGTAGGTGGCCTTGCAGTTAAGGAACCCAGAGGGGAGGCTCTACACCTATGGCTGCAGGCAGTAAGCAAACCAACCCAGCTGCCCGGGGGAAGAGTGGGGGAAGGGATGGGCAAGTTCTCACATGGCAGTCAAGTCCTGTTGCCTTGACTAATTGCCTCTGAGACAACTTCAGGAATGGCTCCGGGTCAGAGGACAGTGAAGCTGGCAAAGATGTGTGGAGAGACTTGGGGCCAATGGTGGATTGCATCTCTAAAAGATCGCTAGAGTCAGATCGCCTGGCTTCAAGGAAGTCTGGGTTTACATGTACCACTGACTGGCTCTATGGACTTGGGCAACTTGTTCCACCTCTTTGTCTTTGCATTTGGAACGCGGGGACTTAATGGTGTCGTGTCCATGGGATTGTTTAAAACAGGGCCTGGCATATAATAAATTCTAACCAAATGTTTATTTCTATAATCATTCGGTACTGTGATATATTCAAATTGCTGGAAGAAAGAATGAACATGACTAAAATAAAAAATGATAATTGTGCTTTTCTAGGAGGTAAGCTAAAGCATGTATGAAGAGTTAGTTTGGACAAAAGTTCAAGGACTTAATGTTGAATGAAAAAGAGGAAATTGACATATGTCCCCAAATGGACACAAAGCCCCCAAATCCCATGTGGATGGATCATTTCATCTATAAGTTTGTAATTTCAACAAACTTACTGCTTTTAATAGAGGATTCGTGTCTATGTTCATTCAGGTTTTTTTATACATAAAGCTGTCCCACTTTTTCTCATTCGGAAAATTGAACATTTTCTTTCATGTGGCATTTCTGATTATTACTCAGAGATCAATAACCCTGATTCAAAAATTGACATGTTGACTTTAGATATTTCAGCAAAGGACACAATTAGAGTCCTGAAAATAATGTAAACTTTATTTTTTCATTGTTGAAATATTGTGTATAATATTGCTTCTCTAGTCTCGTACTATTATTAATAATGAAAATAAAGTAGTGACACTTGGTTACAGCTATTGAGTGCTTATTCTGTGCCTGGCATTGTTTTCAGTTTTAAGTGTTGTGCACAGAATAATTCATTTAATTCTCAAAACCACATGAGCTCATGCTTTTATTACCTTATTTTATAGGTGAGGAAGCTGAGGCATAGAGAGGTTAAGTAAATTGTTCAAGGTCACACTACTAGTAAGTGGCTACAGTCGACACAGAGAGCTAAACTCTAGGATAAATATACTTAACCAGCATCTAAGAAGGACAAGACATAAGAGCATGGCAAGGGAGCCGATTATGTTCCCCAAAAATATAATCCATTTTTGCTGCATAGACCTTGGCCATTTGTGCATGGGTTTTCTTAGGATCCGTACACAGATTCCGAGTGAGGGGATCCTTTTGCACAGCCTTCCCCACATTTGCTACTGAAGCTCCGGTGACCTGTTTGCTGACCTGGAACCTTGGTGTCAGAAGTTCTTGCTGATCTTTACCGATGCGGATCTTATAGATTCCCAGACTCATAAAGGGGCTTTATTTTCTGCCTTGATGGATTTATGGACTTATTTATTGTAAATTACTCAGTAGAGAGAGACATTTCATTGTAAAACAACTCCTGGTATTGATTCAGTAAAATGAGGGTGTCATCATTAAACAAATCTTCCCTAATACCCGTGCTATTAAAACTAATTGACCATGTCTCTTCAAGGTGAGCTGTGCATTTCATGAGCTTACAAGGGAAGCTTTTATCTAGAATTTCTACCCCAGACACACAGCATCTCAGGATGATGCTCTTACTCAAGTCCTCATGACCGTTTCCCCATTTTTTTAGATACAAGAAAAATTATCCAGAAATGCTTTAACATCCATTCTATATTTAAATTTGCTAATTAGAGAAATTATTAGATATATGAATTTGAAGAAAGAAGTGCCAACATTTTACTTAGAGTGTTTTCTGTGCGACATCTTAGATTTTTTTTTCCAATGTTCTTAGCTTTTCTCAGTCACCCTGTATTCTTTTATTTGACTGGTGGCTTAGAGGAGAGTGTGGTGTGCTCCTTTTTCTTGATTCCTTCTTCAGACAATGATTTCTCAACTCACCTACTTAAAATAAAGCGACAACACCTACTCATTGGGGCTAATGCTCTGCAGCCAAATCATTCCCTAGCTGTATATAAAATGTCAACTTTGGCATTTGACTCTTTCGTCTCTGGGCAAGTTGATCACCACATGACTGATTCACCCAAATCTCTGACTTCTCCGATTCTCGGTTTGTTTACCTCTACTTCATCCACAGTACCAAGGTCACATGCTGAACACTGTCACCTCCACAAACTGCTCTGCTACTCCAGGTCATTGAAAAAGCATATTATCTGGCAAAACGTCCTCATTATTCCTGCTTACGAGCTCAACCCTCCCTGCTGAGACTGTCTCCTTGACTCCTAGGGGACTCTCTTCTTTCAGTCTAGTCCCCTCCACCTTTTATTTTTATTCACATTTGACCTAGGCTCCATTGTCTATCATTTCATTAACAATATTGCTTTTTATATTATCAATTTGTCAAAACCTCAACCCTGAGTGAGCAAAACTATTCACCTACTCTATTACCTTGAAGATGATCATTGCTCAAGAAAGTTAAGCATTAGTATAGATTGGTAACACTCTTAATCTGTGATTACCAATCTCCCACATGTTCAAAGAAATAATAATATAGTCTACTCAGATGAGATTAGACTGTATCAACCACTGTAACCACGTTCATCTTTTCCTTGGGTAAGGTGGGTTTGATTTTTAGGGAAACAAGTGAAAAACGTAATCATAGCCCTCCCTGATAAGGAAGTGATCTAGAATGAGAGCACCTACTCTCACCCTCACTTATGGGTGCAGGCCACAGCACTTCCTGTTTACAATCACAAGAAATAAAGAGAAGTTTCCATGGTCACCTGGGCTAAATTGAAATACGTTACTCAGTAAGGCACACAAAGAGACTAAGGTTGAATATAAGAATGGTGTAGGAGGAATAACATTTTTATGGAAAAAATGGATTTTCTGAGGGCAGGTGAGGGAGTAGATATGAAAACTTGAAAATGTGAAGTGAGAGAAAAAGGAGGTGGGACATACTCATAGTGAAGATCCAAGTCTGTGTCTACAGGGACTGGAAAAATCAAAGGCACCTTCTCTGTGTTCTCTATGCTGTATTACTCTGTTGAGAACACTCATTTGTTTTCATTGAAGAATGTGCTTTTTCACCTGACAACCTGGGCTGTGTTAGGTCTGGAGAAGAGCCTAACAAACAGAATTTAGGAATGGGGCTCATTGCATTTTAACCATCTTGAGGGAGCTCTGGTGAAACAGAGGCAAGGCTTGCTTGGCTTACCCCCCAAATTACCATGAAATATCTACTGGTCATCACAGTTGCAGGGTGACCCAAATGCCATGAGCATCAGAAAGTCCCTCAGGGATGGAAAACCATAAGAACACATTTCCTTCCTCTTCACTGCCCTGAAACATCACCATCAAAGACCAGTAAGAATTTTGTTGGGACAAAATAGGAGCTCCTGTAATAAGAACTACAGTGACCAGACCGGGGTCTCTTAAGTTATTAACTTCACTCATATCTTTGTCTACTAAAGTCTTCTCATCAACTCAGCTCCCTTACCTCCCAAGAGAATAACAGCAGCAACAAAATCTAGCCCTTCAACTACTGTTCAATTTCTCCTCTTTAATGACAACATTTAATGGGAGTGTAGTAGTCGTCCCCATTCACTTTACATATTTATTTACTCCACAACTCACTCAAAGTTGGCCTCTATCCATCCTGATCACTCTCCTGAAATAGTTCTGGTCTTCTGATCATTCAGTATATCAGGTTTTTCAGTTCTCATGGTACTTGGTCTTAATGGCATTCGAGTGATTTTTCCATTTTATAAACTATTTATTTGGCATTGACAATGGCACGTTTTCCACTTTTTCTTACACTCTAGCCATTTTTTATCTTCTTTCCACTTCAAACTTTTCTATCTGGTTCTTAAATGTTGGAAGTCCTAAAGTGTATTTCTGACTTTTACTCTTCTCTCATTTCCACTTTTTCTATAGGAATATCTCATCCATGCCCATGGCTTCAATTACTGTTTCTAGAACAACGGTTTCTGGAATCTCTGTTTCTAGCTCTGAGTTCTCTGAATTCCAGCTCTCTAACTGGCCACACATCTTCCCTGGGATATCTCAGAGGCACCTGCGCTCCACATACTAGAACTGGGCCCATGGTCTTCTTTCCAAACTTTGCCATCTTCTCCCAGTGTGTCCTGGCAGGGTGAAGCAACGTAATAATACTGGCAATGTAGAGTCAGAATGGATGATGATGGCGATTTGAGTTATCTTTGAGGCGTTATTCTTTGAAAGAGAAATTTATAAATGTTTCCATTTCAATAAGGTGCCTCATTTCTGTAAGAGGGCTTCTCAATGTGATTGCAGGTTATGCTGAGCAGTGGAATTGAAAGGAATTTCATTTGCTCACTATCCATTGCTGCGGTCTTCATTTACTAAAAAAAAATAACTTTGCTACTTGTGTCAAAAGAAAAAATTAACTTCCTGAAGTCATGAAATTATGTAAACATAGGACATTTAACTTTTGGGTAAAATTTCTATAATAGGAATGGTTAAATTGAAAAATAGAAGAGGATGTTTTAAAAATGTATATCATGTCATGTCATGCCTTTTTGTTTAAAAATAATTTTTAGTAACGTCGAAGGAAATGAAAAGTTTTCGGCGTTTTGGATATTGCAGTTCAGATCTCCAGAGCAGGATCACATTGATGATAGAGTCACATAGGAAAGATGTCCCATTAATCTTACTTAAGGAAACCTGCCCGTGGATTGCCTTTAAAAAATACCTTAGAATTTTATGTCTTCCTGCAAATTACTGACACAGACAGAGGTGTGCGGTCATTCCTCAGACTTCTCATTGCGCCCGGAGTGGAAGGGGAATGGCAGCGTGGTGAGACCGGGCCTCATGTGCCCATTTTGAGCTGAATAGGCACTTTCCCACGGACGCCCAGGGCTCGGGGTCGCTGCCGCCTTCTCACTGATGCTGCCGCCCTCCGTGCACTGCAGGACGGACCAGGAGAAGCCCTGCCCGGGAGGAAATGACGTTCTGCAGAAAGGGCCTCTCCGGAAGAGTTACTAACAGGACCTTAGGAAATCACCTGGAATGATGACAGACACGTCCCCGTGGCTTCCTTAGGACGCTCCGTTCACGCGTGGGTAGAGGACCTGCCCGCCACAAACATGGGCTTCTCTTCTGGAGTCCTTCAGTGGGGCTCTCCAAGGCCTGGGGAGGAGTGGAGGAAGGGGTCCCCCAATTAAGAATCCAACCATAAAGTGCAGAATGTATATAGGGTGTTGGGGCTTGGTGGAGAGTGAGGGGATGTCTGCTCCTCTCCATAGGAAGACAGAGATGGGGTGAGTTGGGGGTGGGTTCGTTTGCATGATGGGAAGGATGGTCTGTGTAGAAGAACCTGCTCTTAGCTTCCCCCTTGAAGCCCGAGGAGAGGCTGGTAGTGCTGAGGCGAGGGGCGGGGAGAGGTCCCCTTAATGTGCCCCCCACCTCAGATTGCCTCACTGCCACCCCCCAAGAAAGAGCAGCGGACCCTCCTGAGGGCCCAGGCCCTGGGAGTTATCGGCTCAGCAGGTGGGAGACGCTGCAGAGGGTTGGGGGGAGCATTGGAGAGAGCCGTGTTCCCATAGGGTACAGCCACGCTGGGGAAGTGGGGGGATCCGGTGTCTGCAAGGTGTGAGAGGGGC
Source organism: Cnephaeus nilssonii (assembly GCF_951640355.1). Lineage (NCBI taxonomy): Eukaryota > Metazoa > Chordata > Mammalia > Chiroptera > Vespertilionidae > Cnephaeus > Cnephaeus nilssonii. Next base: position 112,838,892 of record NC_137073.1, on the reverse strand, counting down.
ATCGAGCCATATCAGGACCTTGAACAAGTCCCATGGGTTTTCTGGAGCCAGGAGGCCAGGGCATGGGGTTCCCACAGGCTCCCAGGTCCGTGTTGTGCTGGGGAAGGTCTCTGGGTTCTCATGTGTGCCTGGGTCAGGGGACATGGGGGGGCCCATTTTGCTGTGATTAGCCTCCTGGGATCTGGATGTCGAGTAATTCACAGACATGAGTGAGCTCTTCCTTCTGTGTGTGAAGCAAAGACTAGGGCAGGCGGGTCCCATGTTCATGTCAGACCCGCTGCTGCAGCTCATGCTCCGGTCTGGTGAGTGCTGGCCGACAGCTGCTAACTCACCGCGGGGAGGCCTCGGCAGGCTGCGCCCGGATGGGAGAGCAGTGGGCCCTGGCCACCTCCCCTGCGGGGGCATCGAGGCCACGGGCCAGGGGCCTCCGCCGGCCTCTTTAGGAAGGGACACCGGGTGTCTCCCCGCTAAGATGACGACCCTGGAATTAGAGGTTGATCAGGAGCTGCGGCTGCGGGGGGCTCCCCATGGGCTGGCTAGCGCTGCCCACCAGTGGCTGTGTGCGCCCCCCCCCCCATATACCGGTCCTCTGGACACTTGGACATTTATTGTCATACTTAGGCTGTCGGGTCACAGAGAACTAACTCTGACAATGCGTGTCATTAGCAACTCTGCCTTTATTTTTAACACGAGGCTTTGTGACCAGGATGACGTGATCTGTTGCACACCCAGCTATAGGTTGTGTGTGTGCTTGGATTTCGTTATTTGTTTTTAGTAAAATGTTTCCACCAGCAGTACAGTGATTTATACTGAATTCAGCAAGATCAACCCAAACAGCGTGGAGGCAGGACAAATCCTCGCCGGCAGCAAAGGAGCCGGGTCTGTGCGGACTCGGGCTGGGCTGGAGGGGTCGGGCAGTGACCGGGAGACCTCCCCAGCGCCTCTTCGGGAAAATAGTATGAAGACTTACTATGGAACTGGTCTTTAGGTCTCACTTGCTATACCTTTCGAATGTTGCTTTATCTGCTTTGGGCACATTATTCTTTCTTTTCTATTTACATATGTTGTAGTTTTATTGTTCATCATAAGCATTTTTTAAAAATATATATATTTTATTGATTTTTTACAGAGAGGAATGGAGAGGGATAGAGAGTCAGAAACATCGATGAGAGAGAAGCATCGATCAGCTGCCTCCTGCACACCCCCTACTGGGGATGTGCCCTCAACCTAGGTACATGCCCTTGACCGGAATCAAACCTGAGACCCTTCAGTCTGCAGGCCGACGCTCCATTCACTGAGCCAAACTGGTTAGGGCATAAGCATTTTTCTTTGTAGAAAACAATACTTCAGGAGAATGGCTTCTTTCAGTTGGCCACTATTCTTCAAAATTAAGGCCATTGAAATACTTTTAATCATAAATTAGAAAGCTATGAATAATACTAAGTAATGAATGTCTTAGCACTTTTCTCTTTATGCAATTATCTTGAACCTTGAATTGGAATTAAATATAAAATATATTTTTGTCATTTTAGTTCTTGCATGAAAGATAATTCATTGTAAATGAAATAAGTAGAAGACTATATTCCTATAAGTACACTTTATAAATTATGCATATCACGTACACAGACACACACTGCAAGCATGTTAGTATGTATATTATTTTGCATTCCAAAAATACACTTTGATTCCACTTCTTATTATTCTAGCTTACAGCAGAATTTTGGAGCAGTTGTAATTCCTTCTAATACTAAATCCATTAATATAAAACCATTGCCATTAGACCTTACACATTAGTCTTTGCACATTACAAAACTAAAAGCTACTTCAAGACGAGTGGAGGTTTTGTGCTCAGATGTCTAATTACAGTGATGTATTTCTAGTATAAAATATTCTTAGACATCCAATTCACTAATTTTGGGCTCCACAGGAAAAATATAATTTTCTCAGAGTACTTGATACTTTATTTCCTCTTTTTCCCTAAAAGCAAGGAATAAAAAATGGACTGCTATTGCCATTGTTTCTAAAAAATGTACAAGGTACACATATATGTATACATATCCTTATATAATAAAAGGCTAATATGCAAATTGTCTCCTTGGGTGTTTGACTAGGAGTTTGACTGCTCACTATGACGTGCATTGACCACCAGGGTGCGGCATGGAATGCAGGAAGACCCTGGCCGGTAGCCTGGGGAAGGAAGGCCCCGATCGGCCCTGATCGCCGCAGGCCAGGCCTAGGGACCCTACCCATGCATGAATTTTGTGCACCGGGCCTCTAGTATACATATAGTTATATCCATTCAGATAAAAAAGTCAGTCATTAGAATGATAATAAAAAGGAATTATAACATTGATTACATAATAATTTGTGCTAAGTATGTTAAGTTTATTTTGGAATTAGTTTGTGATTTTGTTTTCTCTGCAGTCTAAGGTAACAAATTGCTGTACAATTTCCAAATGATATGGAATTTTGGTTGAAGTTAAATGAATGTACCTTTGGAAATACCAGAGACTTCATTGACAATCTATAATAATAAATCATAATATGCTAATTAGACCGGACATCCTTCCAGGCGACCTTCTGGACAAAGCCAGGGTTGCAAGGGAAGCCTGGGTCGCAGGTGCCAGAGGGAAGCCGGTGTCTGCAGCTGGGGGAAGGAAAGCCTACTCTTGCATGAATTTTGTGCATTGGGCCTCTAGTTTTATAATTCATTTAGCTAGCCTAAAAAGCATTGTTTTTGAATAAAAAAGACAATGTTCTTCTTAAGTGTAGAGTTATTTATAGGTATTTTTAGATTATTACTTATAATAATATACACTTCAAATGACAAGTTTTTAATCACACTACTGTAGTCTGTTACTAAATATAACTTTAAAATGTAGAGCATTCTAAAGTGAAAGTACTATTAACTAGAGTCTATGGATAAAGTTGTTAAAAATAATTAAGAGAAAATTTTCTCCCTCTACAATGTATTCCCTTCTATTGAAAATGTGGTTAGGACTTAGAGTTTTTCAATAATGTTAATTATGGGCAGACCAGTTATAAGCTTTTCAATAAAGTTAATTACAGGCAGACCAGTTATAAGCTGAGGCCAGACATTTATTTTACATAATATGTCCTTATTGATGTAGAAAAGCATTTCCGGCGATGGGAGAGGTTGTACTTGAGCAGCTAATCACTAGCCTTGGTTTCATTATTACGTTATTTGTCCTCGAGGTTATTTAAGAAACATCATCAGTGACAACAATAAACATTTTATTTTTCTCTTTGGAAGACATTTTTATTCAAACATTAAAACTAGAAAATGTTCATAAGCCTTGAATCATCAAAGTCCAATGACTTAGGGTAGGCTGAGGCTGAATATCCTAATCAAATTCGATGGACTAAGTACTTTACTAATTCATTTATTAGCATGTGTTAAAATTAATTGATAAGTGTTCTACAACAAATGGCTGCTATGATTTCACAGAGTAGGCTAATTCATCAGAATCAAGCACACCTGGTGATTGAGTGGCATTCTGCTATATTTTTGTTTTATGGTCTCAGACAAATTATTGGTCTGTTCCTCAATTTCCCCATCTGAAAAAATGGAGCAATGAAAACCTACCACACAGAGGGTTGGAGGTTTACATTTTTTGAACATAGTTCATTATTCATTTTAGGAAATCCGGCAAATCCACAAATGTATAGAGAAGAAACTGAGAAGTATTTTCACCACCATTCCATAACTGTATCTCTGTTAATGTTCTCATTGAATTTATATTTAGAGTACATTCACACAACTGTAGAGTATAAGTATTTACTTACACAAAATTAAAATTATGCACTTAGGCCATTTGTATTCTGATTTTTCCTTTTTCTCATTTAATGCCCTTTGATCACTTTAAATGTCATTTATTTGAAAAATAATTTTAATGAAAAGATAATTAAAATAATGGCTATATTATCATTTATTTAACTATTCTATAATTATTGATAATTAGATTGCTTACTACTCTTCTCACAAAAACACTGCAATGAAAATTCTTCTACATATACTTTTGTTTTCCATCTTCTTAAGATAGAGATTTGGAAACAACTAATATTAAAAAAAAAAAAAAAAACAAGACAAAAAACACACACACAACCCTCTATTTTCCAAATGGCTTTCCCAAAAGGCTACTTCTGAAAGTACCTTATGAGGATCCTTGTCCCATCATACTTACCTTTGCTTTTGGAATTCTTTTCATATTTGCCAATTTTATGGAGGTTGATGGTATCTCTTGCAATTTTGCATTACTTAATTATTGGTGAAATGAAGCCTTTATTGTGTTTAGTGGGCAATTGTATTTCTCGCTAAAGCATCTAAATGACTTGGGCCACTTTTCCTATTGGGCCATTTTTCTTACTTGTTTTGAAAGTGATCTTTGTGTAATGCTGTTTGTCACAAACATATTTCTTTTTGTTATTTAACTTATACATTTGGTTATGAAATTGTTGATATATAACATTGAACATATTTATTTACATCTAAGCACCTTTCCCACTGGAATTCTAGACTCATTCACATAGAAATTCATCTCCAGTTCCTAAATACATTGATATTCTGTTATTTCTTCTAGAGTTTTTGAATGATTTTCATTTTTACATCTAATGTTTTAGCACATTCATACATTATTTCCACCTATGATATGTAATATAATCTAGCTTTACTCTCCTAAAAAGTTAATCCAATATTTCTAAAATCACCTCTAGAGTAACCTTTTATTTCTCCACTGACTTTTTATACAACATTCTTCTCATAGCCAAGTGTTATATTTTCTGGAATCTACTTCTGAGGTATGCATCCTCTGTTCAGCTTCTTTATAATTCTTACAATATGACATATTGTTTAGATTTTTGTTAGTAAATCTTAAATATTTTAGAATCATTAATACTTTTTTCTAAAATTATTTTTTTTTGTATTGGATTCCATTTAGTCTCCCACATGACCTTGGTCAGTTCCTGCTAATGTTGTTTGGGATCGTGTTAAGTCCAAATGTAATTTGGAAAAAACAGCCTTCCTTACAAAATCCAATCTTCCCATCTATGTCTTCTCTCTCTCCATAGCCATTTTTATGTCACTCAGTAGTGTTTTTAATATTTTTATGAGGATTTTCCATGTGGTTGGAACTTTGATAATTACTTTGTATTATCATTTTAAATTTGTAATGACACCAGCAGGTGGATGTTATTTTTATTATTATTTGGGTGAGGGAATCCGGATTTAGAGAAGTAACTTATTCAGTGTCCCATTCTACTGAGTGGCAGAGGCCAGTCCGTCAAACTCTAAGCCCGCAGGCTCATCCATCACACCTGTTGCTTCCCGGTTATTGTAGGTGATAACCTGTGAAGGAATTCTGATCCTCCTACGCACTATCCTACCCAATATAATGCTGATCACATTGGTAAACATTCATAGTCTCTCCCCGCTTGTCTTTTTGTATAGGAAGTCAACAGTTTTCTAAAAAATAGTTGTATGAATGATTATTTTAGTGGATCATTATTTTAATCACCCCTTTTTTTTCTTAAACCAGGATTGTTTGACTTGAATTTATTACAAAATATATTTTTAAAAGACCACAAGAAAGAAGGGGGAGAAAAACCCTGCCATTTCAATCCTTTTTAATTGCAAAGGCATTTGAGCAAAGATTCTTTTGTTTAAAATACATTTTCATTGATTTCCGAGAGGAAGAGAGAGCTAGAAACATCAATAATGAGAGAGAATCACTGACTGGTTGCCTCCTGCACGCCCCCTACTGGGGATCGAGCCTGCAACGTGGGTATAGGGAATTGAACCATGACCTCCTGGTTCATAGGTGAAGGATTCTTACCTCGTATATCTTTGCCACTCTCCATCCCCAGAGGACCTGAGAGAGCGAAGAAGGCTAATTTTCCACAGCAGGCATGGCAGAAGGCCACCCAGCAGGGTGAGGGAATGGCCTATGAGGGTGGCCCTTTCCCTGAGCATGTAGTTTCCTGCTATCCAGGTGATTTCCAGTCGTATAATTATTTCCGTCAGGGCTTTAATTTTCATTTGGGTAATTTTGCTCTCCAATCTTCTCTGGTTCCCAAGTACACAGCTTTTATGATTTGTCCTTAAACTCATGGGTAATCAGCGGCTACCATTCTTCAGTATAAAATGTAGTACAGCCCGGCCGGTGTGGCTCAGGGGTTGAGTGGCGACCTAGGAACGGAGTCCAGGGTTCGATTCCTGGTCAGGGGACATGCCCGGGTTGCAGGTTCAATCCCCAGTGTGGGGCGAGCAAGAGGCAGCTGATCCATGATTCTCTCTCATCATGGATGTTTGAATCTCTCTCTCCCTCTTCCTTCCTCTCTGAAATCAATAAAAATATTTTTTTAGAAGAACGCGTAGTACAGGCCAGGACAAAACAACCACAGTGACACATCCTGTCACCTTTGCTCTTTTATTCCTCTAACTACACCAAGCGCTTCAGTTCACCCGGGGTAAGTTTCACAACTTGAAGGCGAAGTCCCAAGTACTTTCTTTTATTCACAACTGAAAACATGACTGTAGAATGCACTGAGTGAGGTGTGCATTGCTGTTTCAGAGTATTCTACTCTCCACTCTCCACCAGCCGGGCACCTAGCGATGTTCCAGAATTCCACTTTGTGTAACTGAATCCCAGTGATCAGGGACCGGCTTCGGAGCCTTTGTGTATATTTCTGAAGTGGTTTCAATTCTTTATATTTGAAGCGTGACACTGAGCTGCATTTTTCACTTTTGGTCACAAAAGGAAAGGCGGTCTCTATGGCAACAGAAAAGCTGAAGTGTGGTCCCTGACAGGTTTTCATGCGACAGAAATGACAGCCACCTTTGTTAAGTAATGCTATGTTAAGATGCGATCTTTCGTGTCAAATTTACTGCGAGATCCAAAATTGGGGAATGACAACTTTTCAGGAAGAGAGAGCTGGTAATTAAGTTGCAGGCCAGAGGGTCTGCAGCCGGAGCGGCGTGAGCCTGGGCTGGGGTGTGGTGTGGAAGGCAGCGCGGACCGGCGCTCCGCACATGATCAGTTCATGCAAAGAAGTCGGCACGGAGCCTGGACCACGATGCTGCTCGTGAAAGCGGCTAAAATGGCACATGTGGGTAATTTTGATTTCTTTTTCTATCCAGGGTATCAGAAAAATACAAAGGGCATGCCATTCAAAAGTCGTGGTTGGCAAAATTTAATTAATATTTGAGATGGCCTCTTTTCTCTTCCCTTGTATTAAGAAAAAAGAGAGTGCCCGTTATCTTCCTCAATTCTCCCCCGCCCCCCAATCATGGCACAATGCATATCACCTAAAATGCACTGTTTTGAAGTGTTGTGTTTGGTGGCATTAAGCACTTGCTCAGTGAGGGGTACCATCACCACCAGAATCCACAGAACTCCTTTAATCTTGCAAAACTGAAACTCCTCCTCCTCCCCAGCCCCCCAGCCCTGGAAACCACCATTCTGTCCGCAGTTTCTATAAGTTTTGCTCTGCCAGGCGCCTCATGTAAGTGGAGTCATATAGTCCTTGTTCGTTTGTATGTTATCTCACTCACATGATGCCTCTTTGTTCATCTGTAATATGATATACATGTAAAATCAAATCAGAAACTATGTCAACTTCTTAAGGGTTCTTTACTGATGAGGGTGTGTACTTCATGTATTATAATTTCCTGCCTTTTTAAGGCTGAGTAATGTTTCATTATATGTTTACCAGAGGCCCGATGCACCAAATTTTTTCAAGGGGCTCGGCCCTCGCAGCCCCGGCTTTGTCCGGAAGGTCATCTGGAAGGACGTCTGGAAGGTCGTTCAGCTGTCTGATCTAATTAGCATATTACGCTTTTATTATTACAGATTTATGCCACAGTTTGTTAATCCATTCTTCCATCAATGGATCCTTAGATTACTTTCACTTTTCAGACTATTTCACAGAATGCTGCTGCCTTAGAAATGGGTGTATAAACCTTTCTTAAAATCCCTACTTTTGGTTCTGTTGAGTATATACCCAGAGTGGAGTTATTGGATCACATGGTAATTCTATTTTTCATTTTTTTGGAGGCGCAGTTTTCCATGTTACATTTCCATCAACGGTGCACCAACTTTCCACTGTCCCCACACCCTCAGTGCTCCCTGCCATTTTCCGTGCACACCACACTTCACACAGTGTCTTAGTGTTCGAGGGTAACGTAATGAAAGAAGACGTGACCTCTGGTTTCAAAGTCCAGACCTTGAGTTGACTCGATGGCACTAGGTAGCATTTGGCTCCCTTGAACTTCAGTTTTGATATCCTATGTAATAAAACCCTAATATGCAAATTGTCCCCTCGGCTGGTCATTCAACCACTCGCTATGATGTGCGCTGACCACCAGGGGGCAGTGCGGAACGTGGCGGGTGTCAGTGACTCAGTGCTGGCAGCAGGTGGCAGTGGAGGCACTGCTGGCCCCGATGGGCCCGATGAGAGCGGGACCGCGGTGGGATGGTGGAGCAGGTGAGCGGGTGGTGCCAGGCCAAGGCGGGTGTGATTGGGCTCCCAGTCACCCTGCTGATTGCCAACCAGATGGCGACCAGCGGTGGTGGTCGGGGCAGGGCTGCCGCTTGGCTCCCAGGTGCTGAGGGAGCTGGGCGGGGGGGCCCAATCCATCGCCCCGTAGGCCGGATGGTAGAGCAGGTGAGGGATGGCGCCAGGCCAAGGCAGGGTGTCAGGCATGGGGCTGTGGGGCTGCGAGGCTGGGGGCGGGAGCTGGGGTCCGATCTCCCCAGGCCACCCCGAGGGACCCCACCTGTGCACGGATTCGTGCATCGGGCCTCTAGTCTGTAAATAAGGATCATGATAGTACATAGTATGTTGGATATATTTTTTGTGTGTGAGGCAAGTGAGACATTGTATGTAAATTGCTTGACGTAATAACTATCATTTAGCCTTTGATTCAGGTTATCTATAATTGTTATTAATTCCCCAACCACACAACTAGCTGATGTAATTATTTTAAAATGAATTTCAGAGAAATTAAGCTAGAAGCTGGTTGCCACGAGGCTAATCAGTGGTTAGAAAGGGGATTCCAGCATAAAGGCCATGTCCTTGGTCTACTCTGTCCCACTGTCCCAGTCTGTTACCTGACATTCATGTAAAGTCAGTCAGAAACTATGAATTCAGAAAATATGTCAACTTCTCAGGGATGATTTACGGGTGAGGTGTGCACATCATGGGCAATGTGCAGAAGTTCTCGTTCTATTGAACAAAAAATAGCCGAGTAAAGCAGAGAGCCTCTGTAAACTGCCTCCTTTAAATATCTGTAAGTTAGGCCAACCTCAAATACTTCCAAAGAAGAAAGATTGACAATGTCTTTAGTAATAGAAACATTTTACATAAAGAATCATTTAAAGTTAAGATACAGAATTTAACTTTAGCCAATTGAGCCCCGTCAATACAAAATAGATACTCAGATAGATTTTCCAGAATATTAAATAGACAACATAAGTAAAAAAAAAAAAAGAATATAAATTTTACACATCCAGCCACATTAACAAATATAAAACTTAAAGATTGCCATTTTGTGATTATGTTATTTCTGTGTTTAATGGGGTGTCAAATTCTATGTCAAAATTTCACAATCAATGTAATCACACAAATATAAAATATTTCCTAACATCCAGAGATTCTTCACTAATAGTTAAGAAAACGGAACCCTTAAAACTGAACTGGAGACACAACGTATTTTAAGTCATCGCTGAAAATGAGTGAGAATTATTTTCAACATCAAATCACCTTGCGTTTTATTTAAATGCCATAAGGCTTACAGGTTTTCTACGGAGTCTTTTGGCTATTCACATGTAATTCTGCTAGGAAGGATGAGGAAGTCAAAACAAACTTGAAAACGCGATGTTTAAAATGGGAAATCGCCCCCGGGTTACAGGAGGACCGTGCATAGCTGGAACCTCAGCGGCACTGGGATCAAAGGCGAAGGCCAGCGGCAGCTGCACAGCCCAGATGACCAATTTTGTTCGTCTCAATTACCTTGATTGTGGGTAATCTGATTTGGACTGTTGTGTGCATGTGTGTGCATGTACGTGTGTGCGTATCTAATCTTCTGTAAGAATTGATGCCTTTGGTGGCTGAATTAGGTCAAAATACAAAAGACAAAATAGCTAATAGTAGGAAACATTACTGAGATTTTAAAGCCACAATTGTGCTCTCTTTCCCCAAACCCGGAGCTTTGATGAAAATTGTTTATTGCCTGGCTAAGTTCTTATCTGGAAGACATCCTCCGGGCTTTGAAGATTTTGCCATAGTCTTAGAAATAAAAAATTGAGCAAATTGCTGTGCTTTTCTATAATTTTGTAAAACAGGGTGTTTCAAGATAAATTATACCAGTGGACCGTATCTGTCTTGTGCCACAAAACACATGTAAAATACCTGTAATTTAGTCATTTCGCGGCATGCACGGGAAAGGTAGTAAACACAGACAGACATCCTAGTTGGCAGGCACACAGACTTCACAAGTTAGTCAGCTCCCAGGCTGCTAAATATCAAAGGCGAAATCTCTACTGTACACCAAACTACGGAAAATTGCCTTCAGATTTAAGGTGCAATTTATTTCAAATGGGGTAAAGTTGTGGCTGGCAGCATCGAGGCAGACAGAGCTGTACTAGATCTATTATTTTATATTTACAATACAAGCCCATATACACATGCAACCAAACAATATAGGCCCCGAGTTCTGTTCATTACTATCTAGTTTTCAATGGCTTGACCATTTTAATATTCTATGCATGCCAAAAACCTTTAGTTTTGCACGTGTCAGCCTTCACAACTTTCTGATGTTCCATTTTCCTCAATATTTTTTGGGGTGCTTGGTAATTTTTTACTTAGAATAAAATTTTATCCATAACATTAAATTATAATAACATCTTGCTCCTTGTACTAAACTAACCTCAATAATAAAAAGGTCATTTTGTTAATAGAGTAATATTTTTTTCTCTTTCAATGAAATGATAGCGATCATAGTCTCAGTTTCCTAAGAAATATATGTGATCCCAACAGACTGGACAAGCAAAAACTGTATAAATGCCATAAAACTGAAACTGCAATATTGAGGTTTGGGTTAACTTTTCCAATACAAGATGCTGTTCTAAAGGGATAAAAACATTGGAGTCAATGAAATAGTCTTTTATTTTTTTAAAAAAAATTACCACAGACAGATCCTCCCAGGCGTGTCTGCATCAGGTGAGAGCCAGGGGGTAGGAGTGTAGACCCACTGCTTTCCTCGCTGTCTCAGCAGCAGGTGCCTGTCAGCAGGTGGACAACTCCCCAACCACAGCGAGGACAGTGTCAAAGGGCGGCTGAGCGTGCGCAGACATTTTACTGGGGCTCGGGGAGACACCCTTTTTGTCCTTGACCTGTTTTCAAAGGGCTGCTTTACCTTGGCCTCTCAACTGACCTTCGTGGGTGTGGGAATTCAAAGTATCGATGTGCTAACAGCACTTGCCAAACTGATGCCAACGTAAGGAAAGAAGTAAGATAGTTGAATGCCTCTTTTTGTGGAGTGAAAAGCAAGAGTCCTCATGCAGAGGGGGGCGTAGCAGCGTTTGCACACACAGTGGCGGTGGGGTGGGGTGTGGCTGGGCAGTTTGGGAAGTCCAGGAGACTCGGTTTCATGGCGTCCTTTCTGCCATGTGTGCCTCTTGTGCTCATGGGCATGTCACAGGCCTCCCTCCCTCCCCAGCCTTGTGCTCCGTGCCACGCTTCTAGTCGCCAGAAAAGCTCCAGACTCCCCCAAAACCAGTGCTGGAGGCTCGTGGTTATGGCATGGGCAGGGCCTGTCATTCAGGAGGGCCTTGTGCTTCACTTCATGTTGTCACTGTGTTGGAGTTCTTGATCCTGTAATGTTTGAACTTGGTTCCTAAGTAAAATCCAGTGGGAGCATGGAACACGCAAATGAGCAGAGTCCAACTCACATCACCCGATGCCTAGCTCCTGCCCCGTCATTGGCAGAGGGCATTGCTGATGCCCGGGAGCGGGGAGCGTCTGTGTCCCTGTGATGGTGGGCATTCGGCCAGGCTCGGTGTGCGAGGTGACGCGCTGCCCTCCCGCGGGGTCCGTGGGGACACTGGCGGGAAACCGCCCTCCCGTTATGCAGGCCAGCACCTGCTGCGGACAGACCGAGGGCGCGGCCTGCAGGGAACCCAGCGACTAAGGAGCCTATTGCGGACCTGACCTGTGTTACCTCTTGGATGAGCCAAGTACTTCCGTTGGAAAGGATGGCCTAGAAGGAAAGGAGGAGACAGGGCAACCCCGAGTCCCTTTCCTGCCCGTCCTCCCTAGTCTTCATGCAGCGCATGTGTGTTAAGTAAAATAATGCCAAAATAAAAGAAAAAGTAGCCAGAGCGCGTTTCTCCCTGTTCTGGTCCGAATGAACTGTACACAGGCGAGCAGGAGCGAAGGGATGCGAATGGTGTCGCTTCAGTGATTCTCTGTGAGTCCAATGCTCTTATCTTTGCAGTGAAGATGGGCTTTATGTAGCATGCACACGAACGGTAAAATCCACGCTAGCAATTTTAATTTTTAATTTGTCTTTATTTATAATGAATAGCATTAAATAGCACAGTGTATTATGATGAGTTGAAAGAGAGTCACTTTACAGTTTATTCATGTTCGTCAAACAAGAGAGCTTGCATTTTTATTTTTCATTGGGTCCCAATGAAATTATGGAGCTGACCCTGTATTTCCAAGTATTAGTAAGTCTGTATTGAACGTGCACTACACGTCTACACTGGTGCCAGGCACCTGGAGTGAGGGTTGGGAGGGCAACGTCTTTTACAAACCCTTTATTTTATCCTCACAGCAGTCCTGTAATTTATAAGGTAAATTGGTAATATCCCCATTTACCAGATGAAGGAAATGAGGCCCAGTGTCACAAAAGAGGTAAAAGACGAAATCAAGATTTAATCTAGAATTTGTCTGACTCTGATTCCCATACTTTCCCACTCTCTACTGTGACCACGTAATTACCTTTCCACACTGGGACCCTCTTGACAATGATCTGGGGCGATATTAATAAATACTCCAAGATTATTGACATCAACTGACTGTCTGAAACAAACTAGGTTGAGTCTCCCTCTCACCATGAAATTCTTCCTCACGTGTAGATGGCCATTGATTGATCTTGTATGTTCCCCGCTCTGCCTGTAGGAGGGCAGGTCTTTTCAGCACCTGATAGGCTGCACATAAATCATTTGCTGGATAAGCAACTCTTCGCCGAGTAGATCCTAAATGTCATATGGTTAAGGTTGCTCCAGAGGTAACGTAATCAAGTTACGAAAGTGTGGAAGTTGAAAAAAACTTAGGAAAAAAAAATAGAATCGTGAGGTATTTTATTTAACTTCAAACCTGATAAACTTCAGATATTATTTTAAACTTAATGTGCTACTGGGTTATAAAAAAGTGGAAAAATGAAGAGCCTTCCTAGTCTACAGGTGTTCAGAAGTTTTACAGTCTCATTAGTAGAAAGGTCATCATAAGTTTTTTCCTCGGGGGGAGAGGGGAATTCAAATTCTATTCGAGCCCTAGCCAGTTTGGCTCAGTGAATAGAGCATCGGCCTGTGGACTGAAGGGTCCTGGGTTCGATTCCGGCCAAGGGCACATGCCTGGGTTGCGGGCTCGATCCCCAGTGTGGGGTGTGCAGGAGGCAGCCAATCAATGATTCTCTCTCATCATTGATGTTTTTATCTATCTTTCCCTCTCCCTTCCTCTCTGAAATCAATAAAAATAAAAATATATTTTAAAAAAATTCTATTTGATACTCTGCCAATGTAGTATCAAGCCCAGTGCAAGCTTGTAAGTTGGATGAGGAATTTAGCTGCCATCCCCACACTGCTCTGGACTGAGAAAGAACACATTTAGAGTGTTTGAGGTGCTTGGACTGTTGGAGAGCGAGCCACGTACATCCCTGTCCCACCGAACATTTCCTTCTCATTCATCTGTTTATCACTTTTCATACAGAAAGCATCCTGCTTACTCATCAGCGCACCCCACACACTAATCAGGGCAGGTTTCAGGATAAAATCAGGACTTAATCTATGAAATCGGCTATCGGAACCGCTATGGCAACTGTGGATGTAACTCTCAGAGTAACTGATGAGAAGCTTCTTATTAACATGCAGTGGTTTGGGGAAGAATGAAGACACTTGATAGTAAACGGGGCTTCTCCTGTTCAGAGGAGGGAGGCGGAAGTTGTGAGCTCAGCTAGATGGACTTTTACTCTATTTGTAATTTGGTGCATTTTAAAGAAATGCTCATCTTAAAGTTTCTGGACACGTAACAATGACTTAAAGCATGGTCCTGCCTTCTCCTTCCATTTCCACCTCTCGCCCCAACATCACTGAAAGAGAAGACTGCCTGTCCTTCACTCTGCCGCGCGCCGTCTCTGGGAACACGGCCTCTGAGGGCAGGACGCACCCGAGTGACAGCTCCCGCTGGCGTGCGGCCCCCGGCACTGACGGCCGTTCTCCGGAGCCCCTCGGATACTTCCCAGGGAGATGCGTGGGTTGAAGGGTAAAAGCAGGTCACCCCTGGGCAGGAGCCGATAATGGGCATTTTATTACCCAGACAGCTCTCGTCTCAAAGCTGCTGTTCTCAGGGATCAGACAGATGACCTCCAGTAGTGATTTTGATTCCATAAATGGGAAGTGGGTGTAACACTGTTGGTTGCTCGCATGTGATGGTGCATGGAGTTAATGTGACGTGATTTCCCGTCGGGGATGATTTTCCTAACCTCTTCTCGGCCTCACTCCCCTCAAGTCCACTGTTTTCAAGTTCCCACAGGAACTTGCTAACTTCCATCAAACTCCCGAGTAACAATGAATGCACCCATTGAAGAAAATAGCTTAGATTGCTTTGTGATTTTTAGGATTCAGAGTGCGCCCTTTATAATTCTCTCATTTTTTAGTTAGATGCTTGGCTAGGTGCTGAGTGGTAGACTGCTCCCCACCTGGTAAATGGTAACTGGTTATAACAATGAAGTTCTAGCACTTACTATAAGCTAACCCATGGGTAGAGATATCTTTATGCCCTCTGTTGTTCTAAGTGTTCAATTATATTAATTCATTGAAGAAATTTACAGTGCTTGGGATAAAATAAAACACATTCATGTATAATTAAAACACAAGTAACTTTGCATCTACATATATAGAAAAAGCCTAATATGCAAATTGTCCCTGCGGGAGTTTGACCAGGAGACTGACCACTTGCAATGACATGTGCTGACCACCAGGGGGCAGTGCAGAATGAAGGGAGGCCCCGGTCAGCAGCCGGAAGGCCCCAATTGGCCCTGATCGCCAGCCAGGCCTAGGGACCCTACCAGTGGATGAATTTCATGCACCGGGCCCCTAGTTAAGTATATAAAATGTGTACAGACATGCCACACAAATTTGGAAGAACCATCCTCTGACTGCTATAATCAAGACTGGCGGCCAGGAGTTGCTTATTAAATGTCTTCCGCAGGCTGCCAGGCTGCCGCTGCACTGGGTAGACCAGAAACCTCCAAGAAGGGCATGAGGCTGACCTATGCCTCAAAGAAGTTTAGGAAACAAGACTCAGACACAGCACATAATTAGAGACCCAAAGAAGACAACATATAATTTGAAATTCCTTATAATTTTATGTCTTTGCCTGTTAAAGCATTCTCCAGGGGCTTACGCTGTGTATTTCTTTCCTCAACTTTATAAGATAGGGATCAGTTTTCCCAATTTAAACCACATGCCCGTATACATAGCAGAGGCAAAGCAACCAGCAAGCATAGCCAACATTTACTGCATACTTCATTACAGACAGCACCCTGACGTAGGCATGCTGCCAGGCAACCAGGATGTAAAGAAGTTAAGCACTGTATCCGCAGTGGTGTAGCACTGAGTAACTGACCCTGAGCTCAGGCTGGATTCCTTGAGATGTCTCCCTCAAGACCGCTCTGCAGTTCCCTCTGCAGTTCCCTGCGCTCACGTGTCCAAATGTGAAATATACACGAGCCCAGTGGCCTTACATTCACCCAGAGAAAAGGGGTGAATGACTCTTTGTTGCTGGGAATGACATTATCAACATGGAGGAACACCTGTGCATTCCAAACACTACAGTGATTCCCAAAGCTTTGCTTGCACCCCGACTTGCATCATCCAGCAAGTCATTGCAGCTTAAACACCCTTTCTCTCAGAAGTCTCCGTCCGCATTTGAAATGAAATATTTCATTTTTAATGGAATTTATTGGGGTAATATTGGTTCAAAAACATATAGGTTTTAAGTGTACAACTCCATCAAACATCTTCTGCACACTGCATCCTATGCCGTTGCCCAGGCAAAGTCTCTTCGTTTTTCTTTCCCCCAGTTTGCCCACCTCCATCTACCCCTCACCCCCTTTCCAAGATTAGACTTTATATCAAACCCAGACGAGAAGACTGGCTTAAAGATTGTCAGCTAATGTGGGTATGAAAGGACCTTAATGAGGACTCATGTGAGTGAGCTTATAGCAGGCTTTCCTTGCTGATGGAAACATGATAATCACCAGGACTTGGAAGGCCCATCGACAATACGATTCAAGTTCCCACTTTGAAGACCCACCAACAATGCGACTTAAGACCCGATTCTGTAGGAAAATGAGGTAGACCATAATGGAGATGGGGTGGAGGGGGGGTGTACAGGGATTACTAACATCAGGAAAATAAATAATATTGAGAAGCATAATTTCTCCTTGTAAGAAATAGGTATAGTGACAATATTTACACTATACATTTCTTGTGTTTATATTTTTATTAAAAGAGGGAGTTTGCTTAAAGTAATTTGGAATTTCTGCCTCACAGTAAGTATATGAAACACGGTACTTTTAGGATACTAACTCTGCTGTAACAAAGTTTTATGCTTCTATATAAATGTGGTGATCTTATATGACACACTTCGCAATTAATCTTGCCCAGAGGTAGAAGGTCCCAATGACATCATAAAAAATCAAAATCTCACAGAAGTGAAGCCTCGTTTGCAATCTATTAATCTGCAATGAGAAACATAACTGTCATGCCGGCTACATTCTTTATGTTGCCATGATCTGCGAATGAGAATTGAAAGCAAATGTGTTCGTATGCCATTTGATGTTAAGCCATATTTGGGCAGGAATCGACTGGTCATGCCCCCTGCAGGTAGCCCAGTGACGGCTGTTGGCGCATATTTTGTGAAAGAGGAGTTTTACTTTAAGGATGGGAGAGCTAAGCGTCTCCCTTTCTCTGTCTCTGAGGAGCTGGTGGGACTTTAAATTCCCCTTTTCCTAAGACAACATCATCTAACCCAGTGGTCGGCAAACTCATTAGTCCACAGAGCCAAATATCAACAGTACAACGACTGAAATTTCTTTTGAGAGCCAAATTTTTTAAACTTAAACTTCTTCTAATGCCACTTCTTCAAAATAGACTCGCCCAGGCCGTGGTACTTTGTGGAAGAGCCACACTCAAGGGGCCAAAGAGCCGCCTGTGGCTCTCAAGCCAGTTTGCTGACCACTGATCTAACCGAATACAGATTATGATTTAATTAGCGCTAACTTCATTGCTTTGCACTTTACATGATTTTTCTATGTAAATATTTTACTCCTTTTCTGTCTTCAGAGACTATGAACTTTATCAGAACTAAATGCTGCCTAAACATACCTAACTTAACTTTAAAAAAATCAAACCCTCAAGAATTTAGTGTCATTAAAGTAAAAGATGGAGGCTGGAGACACCCGGCTGCAGGTGGGTGCCTACAGGTCAGGCCACTGGTCTCCGGGGGCAGGGGCTGTATCTGCAGACTCTTGCTGGGGTAGGTCAGGCGGTGGTGTCTTGAACATGGGCAGGAGGCAAGTGCCTATTCTGCTGTGCTGCTGCAGTGGACCAGGTCTGTCTCTGAGCCACCCTGGGGCAAGGGAGGGGTCCCTGGGCCACCCTGGGGCAAGGGAAAGGTCTGGGCCTGCTGCCTGTGGCCGGTGGACCCCCTGGGCTGGACAGGGCTGTGGAGCGGGTATGACAGTGGGGTCTCCGCTGGGCTGTCTCTCTCCTGGTCCTCTCACTGGAGAGAGGAGGGATTTTGTGAGTTCATTTCGGTCCGAACCTGTTGGTGCCTCCAGGCTGCAGACTCGCTGGAGCAGTTGGGGTCTAGGGGAGACACAAAGACACCCCAGGGCACGCAGGGCTGTGAGGCCACGGTTTTCTTCACTTTTCATGACCTGATGCATGTCTGATGTCTGCGGAGTCACGCCCAGGACACTTAGTTGTGTGTGGAGGGGAGCAGCCAGGAGAGTGAGTCACGCCATCCTATCGTGTAGCCGCTTTATCGTTAAGGCCCAGGTGGTACCGCCCTCTTACAGAGTCCCGGGACCCCGTGTCTCCATCCTGGCCATTCCTCGCTGGCCACATTTGACTAGAGCTGTGGTCGGCAAACTGCAACTCGCGAGCCACATGCGGCTCTTTGGCCCCTTGACTGTGGCTCATCCACAAAATACCACAGCCTGGGCGAGTCTATTTTGAAGAAGTGGCGTTAGAAGAAGTTTAAGTTTAAAAAATTTGACTCTCCAAAGAAATTTCAATCGTTGTACTGTTGATATTTGGCTCTGTTGCCTAATGAGTTTGCCGACCACTGGACTAGTGATTTACTTTTTAAAAATGAGAGGTCTGTATCTTTGTTCATTAAAATATTTAAAACCTTGTTCTCTAATTGCAGACTATTTGTTAGCATGATTTTATCTTTTCTGCTACGGCTGTCGTATTTATACAACATTATGCAAGACACAGTTCATTATCCTGGGTGAGCAAACGCCGTGGTGATGATGTGCCGCGTAATGAAATGTCCCTAACGAAGCCGGCGGTTGGAATGGATTCAGCCGAGGGCCGGCCTCTGGGTGGGAGCATGTGGAGGAGGAGAGCACGTGGCTGGGCTTACTCACACCTCCATAAGCAGCCTCTGACGTCCTAACAGACACGCATTCCTCTTTGCTTTGAAAAGGAACCATCTACCCTCCGACAGCAGAAAGGGCCCCATCGGCTCTAGCCCACCCAGGTGGCAGGAGGTGCGCGGACTTGCTTTGTAAATTTGACCAAGTCGGGGGGTAAGTTTTACTTACAGAGCCAGCGGCTTCTCTGCCACTGAGGACATGAGATGGGCCTTCAAGCTGTGGGGAAGCTCTAACCCCACTTTAAGCAATGGAGTTTTCTGCCCATGAACACATCCGGATACCTGTCCGGTGCAGGGCATCCACAGCTGCCCTCCCCTCCCCTGCCCTCCCCTCCCCTGCCCTCCCCTCCCCTCTCCTCCTCTCCCCTCCCCTCCCCTCCCCTCCCCTCATCTCTCTAGACTCAATGCCCATTCAGACTACGACTCATATTGATTGACATTAGATGGTCAAGGAAACATCAAACATGGCTTATCAGTACCATCCAAACACAAGCTAAACAGCCCAGCGAAGCAAGCCCGTGCTTTCCACGCGATCCCATTCATATAAACGCCACGAAGGCCAGATGCCCGGGCATTGGGTGGTGGTGCCCTGTGCTCACAGCAGGCCTTGGCGGCCGCTCCTCATAGAGCCGCACAGAGCCCTGGGCGCTGCCCTCTGACCCCCGCGGTCTGTGAGAGGCCCTGCTCATGGAGCTGCTGCGGGGCTCACGGTCACTCACATGCTGAGTGCCATTTTTGAATTGAGGCTCAAAAGCAGAAGGTAGATAATTATGTTGTTAAGACAAAATAGTCTGCAATAGAAGCAAAATAAAAATAAAAAATGTATAGTTGAGTGTAGACAACTAGTCACTTAACAACAACAACAGTAGCGAAATCATGTGATTTCCGTGTTAAACCTCTGCCTCCCTTCCAGGGCCATCAAACTCCAGCAAAACTCACTGGCCCCCGTGATGTTTACAACTGCAATACTGAGCAGGACACCCCCCCCCAACCCTAAACCCCCCCCCCCCCCCCCAGCACGTTGGCAAGCCTGCCGCCTGCTTCTCTCTGGAGGAGCCCAGCCAGGCTTCCCCTGCCCCCACAGCTCCGAGGAGCGAACAGCGAGGACCTGTCAATATTTGGTCATTTCCGTGTCCCCGCACGTGCCCAGAATCCTCCACAGATGGAGATAAAAGCTCTCCTGCGAGCGAAGAGGGCATTTTTCCCTTTGCCACGAAATATTGATGCCGCGCTTGATTGAGGTGGAGATCTCATTAATTATTTGATTTGCAGAAAAAGAAGGCCGCGGGCAATGAGTGCCCCGCTAATGCCATGATGTACCATCTTGAGACTTAAGATCTTTCTAATGTATTCGTCAGGGTGCATCTGAGAGGGAGAGTGCGCTGAATGGGTCCATTAATTTAATTGAGGCAAAAGCTCAGGCCGGAGATAAAACATCCCGGCGGCTCCTTTTCATGCGGCCGAGCCCGTCCACAGGCGCAGATCCACACGCACCGACCAGCGATCCAGGTACTTGGGGACCCAGCGGCTTCAAGGCCAAGTCCCAGCCGCAGCCGCAGAGGGAAGGCCCCGGAGAGGCCCTCGGCTCCCCCCCCCCCCCCCCCCCCCCCCCCCCCCCCGCCCCGTGCGCCCCTCGCTCCGCTCCTGCGGGCGCTGTCTGGCTCATTGTGTGATGTGCGGCCTGAGGTCACATGTAAGTCATTTAGACTTCTGAGGGTGGAGGCGTTTGTTCTTTTTTTCCAACTTCTGAGAAACAGACTCATCTCCTGCTCTTGAAACCATGGAACAGGGGGATGGAGGAGCATCAGCCCAGAAGCAGCTGTGAGTGGGCTGCTTTCCTGCAGGCGCTTCTCTGAAAGGCAGGGTCAGGGACGTCCTGGAGGCCCGAGGACCGTGGGCCTCTCCCTGCCCTCACCTGGCCTCTCTGTGCTCAGGGTGATGGGGCCCAGCCCATGAACCCAGGCCCGGGCCCAGGACACAGGCATCCCCGGGGCGGCTCCCAACTCAACACAAAGCCTGTGGATTGCAAGTTAGCTCATCCCATTAAATAAGAAACAGTTTAGTGTGTCTGATCGACACTGGATTACATTCAGACGCTGGCAGTCATTAAATGTCACCATTTAGAGGTAGAGTCATAATCTCTGTGTCAAAAATCATTAGTGAACATCAAAGGAAAGATAATAGTTTTCCATAAAACAGTTAGAAAAAAAATGAGTATGAAAACGTGCTGCCAAGCTGGTTTTCCCTGTGTGAAAAGAAATGATCTATTTGTAGGAGAAATAAGGAATTTTTTAGACCAATGACACTGGACTCAATATTACAATGTTAATGGTAATAGTAAGCATGATGGATAAAGCGGCTTTGGTGTCTTGGCAAGGAAATTTAAAGCTAGTGGCAAAGAGCAGGTAGTTTTTGTAAGATACCTTTTCAGTATATATCATGGGAACAGTATGTATCATGGCTAAATGTTGGGTATCAATTTTGCTCCTCAGCATGAACTCTAGAAATCCTTAAGTACAAATAGAATTAGGAAGAAGAGACACACGCTCTAGTGATTGAAGTAATTGTTTCCCTATTGCTTACAGTCTATGAGGCATTTCAGTTTTTAAATTTTCATTATTTTTTTCTTCAAATAATTATTCTCTTTCCTATACATAGCAAACCCTCCCTCCCTCCCTCCCTCCCTCCCTCCCTCCCTCCCTCCCTCCCTCCCTTCCTTCCTTCCTTCCTTCCTTCCTTCCTTCCTTCCTTCCTTCCTTCCTTCCGTCCCCCAAGAATATTTTTCCATTGAATTTTAGAGAGAGTGCAAGAGAGAGGGAAAAGGAGAGAAACATGGGTGTGAGAGAAACATAGTGATTGGTTGCCTCCTGCAGGAGCCCCAACCAGGGCCAGGGCCAGCAACCAAGGCACGTGCTCTTGACCGGAATCAAACCCGGGACCTGTTGGTCCAGTTAATTTGCTTCCTGAACTTTTGTTCCCTCTCACATTTCTCTTCTTCTTTATCTTCTTTTCTTTGTGTGGGTCTAGACAGGGATATTTAGTTTATTTCCCTTGCTTTATACATAACCCGGCATCCCTCTCTTCCACTATACATACAGGGCCTTTGCTTCTTAATTAAAAAAAAAAAATGTATGGGGGTGACATTGGTTAAAAAAATTATATAGATTCCAAGTGTACAATTCTTTGATACATCATCTGTATATTTTATTATGAGGCTAACACCAAAGTCAAATCTTCCCTCACCATATATTTGAGCCCTTTTACAACTCCCTCACCCTCTTCCCCTCTGGTGACCAGCATACTACTGTCTGTGTCTATGAGTTTTTGTTTTTTTCTTTTGCTTCTTTGTTCATTTGTTGCTTTCAGTTATATATTCCACATGTGAGTGAGATCATATGGTTCTTGATGTTTTCTGTCTGATGTATTTCACTTAGCATAATATTCTCAAGATCCATCCATGTGGTCTTAAATGGCAGCATTTCACCTGTTCTCCTGGCTGGGTAGTATTCCATGTGTACATGGACCACATCGTCTTTGTCCAGCCTTTATCGAAGGACACTTTGGTTGTTTCCGTATCTCGGACACCATGATTAATGCTGCAGTGAACATAGGGGTGCTTACATTTTTATGAATTAATGTTTTCCAATTTTTTGGCTAGATCCCCAGAAGAGAAGTTGCTGGGCCCTGTGGTACCTCGATTCTTCATCTTTTGAGGATCCTTCACACTGTGTTTCAGAGCGGCTGTACCAGTTTACATTTCCACCAACACTGAATGAGGGTTCCTTTTTCTCCAAAACGTCCCAACATTTTTTATTATTTGTCTTGCTTCTTAATTTTTTGAAGGTTTTTGGAGCAGCAGTGAGTTATTTCACAATATAACTCAGAGTTATATCACTAAAAATTCCTAGGTTTCAATTCTGGGGAATTTTTCCCCCACCTTTCTGTCGACTCCAGACTTTCCCATCACAGGCTTGTGACAACCCGCTTAACCTGCCTCCAAAAACTATATAATCTCCTCACTCTCTACCCTCATTCTTAAATGACTAACCTCTGTGCCTACAGATCATCATGTAAACAATAAATGACACATGTGAGCCAGACTTTTAATTGCAGTCTTTTTACTTTTACAGCCCATTTCCACAAACAGCAAGGATTTATCATATGCGTTTTTGCACACTCTAAAATGAATTACGCCACCTATGCAATAGAAAACAGAATATTTTTTTTAAAGAAATATTATTTGAAATATAAGGCCTACAAAATCTTTTCATCTGGCCCTGCCAAAGCATTAGGGGTGAGTTAATTAAATGTTTGACCAAATACAGCAGGCTCATTTTTAAGTTGATAATTTTGTAGGGCCCGCGAATGATGTTATAAGTACCCAAATGGCCTTTGGCAGAGAGAAGGTTCCCCACCCCTGCTTTCAATGACTTACCTCTTGATACACATGAAGAATTACAATTTATTTAAAACTTAGAAGCATTTCAATATCATTGAGAAAAACTTCTAAAGTATGCCTTAAATAGATCCTATTCTTACACCTGAAAGAACTAATTGGAGGGTCTTTATAGGTCCTTGATATTATAATTTGCATCATTAAATTTTCAGTGTGATGTGGATCGAAATGATGAATGGGATTTAAGTCATATGTGACTTTGTTTTTCTTCTATTTTTATAATTATACTTTTTAAAGCTATCAGTCAATTGTGTGTGAAACGTATGAACCAGTTGTGAATTCTATAAAATTTTAGGTTTTTCAGGAAATGGGGGACAGTAGAACATGTACTTCTCATCATGAAAGCTACAGTATGCTTTAGGTGATATCACTAATAATGCGAGTTATAACATTGATCCGATATAAAATATATTATGTTATGAACCTATCATGTCCTAAGTTCCATGGAGGGATTTCCGGTAATACAGCCAAAGAAGGCTGCTGCAGTGAAGAAAAAGTAGGCCATGGAATAAGGAGTGGGAACTGTGTGCGGGCTGTCGACATAAGGGAATAGATGGCTTTGGTGTAATTGGGTGACGGCGAGGCTGGCTGGAGAGACGGGGAAGTGACCTTTCTGTATCCTTCTCGTTAGACAGTCCGGCTCTGCTTTTGAAGACACAAGCCTTTGTATATACACAGAGTGCATTTACTCTGGACGTTCAGTAAGATATTTAATGCAATTACTTTCTTTCTGGTAAACTTTATGTATTTTTAAATTATGCAAAACTTTCGTGGCTCTTTCATGGACCACACACGAGTTCCTTGGATTTCTGTGGCACATTAAAGCGCCGATTTAAAAGTATTTTGTGATAACTCTTTATGGTGATACATCGCACAATACTTTTCTTTGTGTATTTTTATTGCCTACCAAGAAATGAAATCATTTGCTTTTAGGGACTTCAGTCTACATATGAAAGAAATCATATTAGACCCAGTTTGGAAAATACATTTTCTAAAAAGCTCTTCTGTTAATATGCATGTTTATTCTGAAAACCTCTGGCCATTTTGTAGTTGTAGCATTACTTGCGCTTGTCAGCCTGAGTGCACGTATGACTGAAAAGCAAAGCACGGAGTGGTCAGTGGGCACCTTTGCAGGAAGCCCCCGCCCATTAGCGATAGACCGTGCTGGCCTCCCCGATGCCGGTCAATAAAGGCTGAAGCTTGGCACCCACTTCATTTCACCCTGAAAGTAGCATAATATGATAGGTCAATTATACCTCAATAAAAAACAACATAAAACATCGACTTCGTGAGATTTAAAAATGTCTGTTATTGAAAATATGCTCCAAGGACTCAATTGAATGCAGAAAGGTCTGGGCGGGAGGTATAAATTCGGAGATGCTTTGCAAACTGATGGCATTAGAAGGATGTGCTTGGATCCGCTCACTAAGGGAGTAAGGAAGAATTGAGGTCTGAGCCCGTGACACTCAGTATTAAAAGGCTGGGAGGATATTTGTTTCCGCTATGTACTTAGTCCCTAAAATAAAAGTGGACAGTTATTGTTATACAGCAAAACAGGAACATTGATTTTTAAGTAGTCAATATTATACTAGCAAAGGTGATTTTTATATAGCTCAAGAAAAAGCCTGATCTATATTGATGTTTTAAAATATATTTTACATAGAGCACGGTTTTGGTGAGATGTTAATTGGATAGCAGATGGTAGAGAAAAAGGTGGTTTGGAATCAAATATAGTAAACCCTATGTAAATCCAGATGGAGTTGGTATTTTTTGTAGGAATTCTTTGAATTTTTATGCTGACACTTTCTGTACCTTTCTCGGGGTGGGGGGGGGGGGGTAGAGAATTTCTACTTCACAAATACTTTCATGATCAAGTACTTTCTGAGAATTTCCATGGTAAGCATATTGCTGAATGAATTAGAGAAAATGTTAAGATGTCACATTTCAAAGTCAAATCAAAAGTAAATAGCCCTAGCTGGTTTGGCTCAGTGGATAGAGCATCAGCCTGTGGACTGAAGGGTCTCAGGTTCGATTCTGGTCAAGGACACATGCCTGGGTTGCGGGCTCAATCCCCAGTAGGGGGCATGCAGGAGGCAGCCCATCAATGATTCTCATCATTGATGTTCCTATCTCTCTCTCCTTCTCCCTTCCTTTCTGAAATCAATCAAAATATATTTTTTTTAAAAAGTAAATAGAAACAAGCCAACAAAACAAAAAACAAACAAGACATCTAATCCCATTTCTTTATTAGGAACAGTTATTTATGCAAAGCTGCACCTTTTATATACAATCAGGTTCTTAAAGAGCCATCTCTTGAATTGTTTTTTAAAATCTCTAGACAGATACAGAGGTTACAAAATAAGCAGGAGCAGGTTAACATTTTCCCCAAACCCCTTTAGTGAGAGAAAAATCTTTTAGACATTAATCTACATATTTAAACATTATTAATAATTTCATACATTTCTGTTATCAAAAATATTTAACTTAACAGATGTCATAATTTATAACTTATGTATAATGTAATCCAGGCTTGCACATGAAGTTATAATAATGAAAAATTGAATGTTTAGAAAATGGTTTTAATAATAAATGTGATTCTTATACTTTTCTAAATGTCATTTAGTAGTCTGATTATTTTTTAAGGAAATTAAAATAATGGTCCATATTTTAAGTGGAATTAGGGATTTTTACAGCAGAGATGATCAGTTTTGTACTCTGTGCTGCCTGTTTTGCTTTTACTTCTTTAAAAAATAATAAGCTTTTGATGATCTGATTAAACATGAGCAAAGCAACCCTCACCTCAGCACGCCTTCCTTTGTCCCTGGCAGTGGAAGGAGGACCTCTTTCATGCAGATGCAAGGTTAAAGGCAGGCTTCCACAGCCGCGGGCTTCTGCTCTGGAGGGAGAAAGAAAATGAGGGGAAAATGAGACGGGGAAATACGTCAGGCAGCATTTAAAAAGATTATCCGGCCCAAAAGTAACTGGGCAGTTACAAACTTCATAGACACAGATCCACGGGCTAAAGAGAGGGTTGTTCACAAGGTCATTAAGAATGCTTTAAAAACTTATTTCGAAACAATTATTTCATGTTATTTACATTTTTCTCAAAATTAGTAATTTGGGTGATTGAATAAAGTTTTATGGAAAAATAAACTCAGAAAGAGAGAGCAAGTGATGAGAGCGAGAAATCGCAAGCAAAGGGGGGTTCGTGCCCGCCTGAAAGGTCTCCCGAACCTCCCACCACGCTGGGCTTCAGCACCACCCTCCGTTTTTCCTAAAATAAAGATCTGCTTCCCTGTGGAAGTATCTGTTCATGCTGGTGACAGCCACCAATCCGTGGTCAGCGGTAGTGACTGAGTCTTTGAACTTTTCAGACTGAATCGATGTCACCGTTACCGTGGGCCTCGCAGCTGCTGCTGCAACGCGCTCACTCCACAGCGCTGTTCAGTCTCCTGGGTCTGACCCTCTGAACGCAGAACTCACCCACTGCTCCCCGGGAATGGCCCCTTCCCAATGGCCGGCTCAGTGCTAGTGTTTCCCTTTCTTCCGAAGCCTGCCTGAGGCTGTTTCTCTACAACGCACACTTTTTAACTTTCTTTTTAAAAAAAATTTCTTTATTGATTAAGGTGTTACATACGTGTCCTTATTCCCCCATTACTTTTTTTTTTAAAATATATTTTATTGATTTTTCACAGAGAGAAAGGGAGAGGGATAGAGAGCCAGAAACATCGATGAGAGAGATACATCGACCAGCTGCCTCCTGCACACCCCCCACCGGGGATGTGCCCGCAACCAAGGTACATGCCCTTGACCGGAATCGAACCTGGGACCCTTGAGTCCGCAGACCGACGCTCCATCCACTGAGCCAAACCTGTTTCGGCCCCCATTACTTTTTAACTTTCTTATTACAACTCAAAGCAATACCAAGCCAAAAAAAGGTTTTTTGATATTTTATATACAAAGGCCTATTTTAGTGCTTTAAATATTTCTTTAATATATGAACAGAATTACAATTATTTTACATTGTTGTCTTCTTTTGATTTACATATTTGATCCATATTTTATTAGCCATTTTTTCTACCACGAACCCCCTCCCCCCACTTTTATTGAGGTATAGCTGAGAAAATGGAGAGATATTTGGACTGTACAATGTGGTAATTTGATATATGTATATATCATGAAAGGATTCCTCTCATTGAGTAAATTAGCACATTCATCATCTTGTATATTTATCTTTTTTTTGTGTGTGATTCAACAGTTAAGTTCTGCTCTTAGAAAATGTTATATATCTTAATATTTATATAATTTTATATAGAGGAAAACATTAATGATGAAGGTATTCTAAAATTAGGTAAAAGTGGCTATATTGGCTCTTATGCAGGCTCTTTAAATAAATTGTATCACTGTGACAGGTTATTATTAAACATAGAGCTGTTTCATAAATAAAGCTCATATAATTAAATATATTTTGTTTGATTTTAGTTTTCATTTGAACCACATATAAAAACCTCAACTTTAAAGGAAAAGTGGTACACACACACACACACACACACACACACACACACAACTAGAACTTGCATAACATTTTGTAAGTGAAATTCTGTCCTATTGCATGATCATTACAGAATTGCCAAATAGCCTGCTGGTGACTGTTCCCGCAATAGGACCCCCACATTGAACACGATGGTAGGGTTGTTCCCATGCACACACCACAGGAAAAGGGCGAGGGACTGAGGCAGATCGTTAATACACATCCAGCTGTGAGGAGCGATCGCCTCCCTCGGTAACATCGCCTCCAGGAGGGAAAGAAGGCAGAATTTCCAGTGAGATTGTCCCGCGAGTTTTCTAAAACCGACACGTGGAGCCCACGGGATGTCTATGCTACGAGTGACAGACAGTGCACTTCTCTCCCCAACAGCTAATGCCTTTCCACACGGCGTCCAGGGTTAGACGGAGGCCTGCCTCACAGCTTCCCAGCAGCCTTGGCCAGCGATGGGACTAACTCCCCCTGAGCCTTCTCCTCGTCTGTTTGGATCTTTGACACTAAGTAATTCAAATGATTTCTTTATTTCATCCTACTCTGACACTGAGTCCATTGGAGTATCTGCCCAAGTTATGTAAGATTGAGAACGTGTTTGCAATCAGTGCTTACACTGTTACAAGGTTAATTCTAGAACATCAGGAGGAGGCTCTTTTCAGATACTTACCGCTTGAAGGTGAAACTCTTGAGCAGAAACATTTGGGATTGTTCTAACTAACGGGGTTCTAAGTCAGGTCTGCACGTACTGTCTCGGATCACTGTCAGCACCCTGTGCCTCCCCCCTCACTCTCTGAGGCGTGCACATTTTAATGGTGAAAGTTTAAGATGGACTTTTAAATTAAAATTAGTAAGGTGATTTCTGCTAGCACGTATTTGATAATTGTGAATGATTTTATGAAGTTCCTACTCCCGCACCGTTAAGCCCTGGTTTGTCAGACGGTAGCCTACTCTTTTCTGACACTTGAATCTCATGCAAAAATTCCTTGGCCATTTTCAGGAGAGAGGTCAATCTGGTGAGTGTAGAGCTCCCATGACCCCTGAGTAATTAATTGCTTTTTATCTTTTTTAATAATTGTTCTGATGGATGTTTTTGTCCTTCTCTTTAACCTCCTTAATCTTCATACAAACACGAATAACATTAGAGGTTCAGTCAATGGTGGCAATATCCCCTCTAATTTCCTGGCTTCTCAGATACATTCAGTATGAAATGATCATCTTAATGCCAGTGTCCACACGCTGCTGTGTTCCCCAAATGGATGTCCTTTCAGTACCTACGCAACTATAGTAATCTCTTTACCGCTATTTAACCAGATGTGATTACTTTTTGAGCGGAATGATCTGTAAATACCCCTTTTACCATTTCCCTATTGAATTAGAGTTTCCACATTTTGATACAATAGACATGTGAGCTTTTTGTTGATACAGTCTCTTTTGCCAATGTGAATTTCCCACTTGATATCATCATACTCTAATATCGCAGCCCAAAGTGGTATTTTTTTTTTAGTTCTTAATATTTTAATGATTAAAGATCAAATCACGTAATCATTAACCATTTGTTGAGATAATATTACATTGACAAAGAAGTGAGTATGGATGTAGGCTGATCATTGCTTTTAAACGTTGGATTTAAGCATTTTGTAGGTGCATGAAGATGCCCTGCCCACTTTTCAGTGATCTGAGTGCAGTCAGGAGCGGTCAGGGTCAGCTGTCGGCTTCTGGCTCAGTGGCAGCCACTTTGCCTAAGGCCATGGTCGGCAAACGGCGGCTCGCGAGCCACATGCAGCTCTTTGGCCCCTTGAGTGTGGCTCTTCCACAAAATACCACGGCCTGGGTGAGTCTATTTTGAAGAAGTGGCGTTAGAAGAAGTTTAAGTTTAAAAAATTTGGCTCTCAAAAGAAATTTCAGTCGTTGTACTGTTGATATTTGGCTCTGTTGGCTAATGAATTTGCCGACCACTGGCCTAAGGCAACACCATTCCTGGGACAACCTGCATCCAATAACTCATCAATGAGTGGAGTAAAGTCCCAGGTCTCTTGGTCTAACCCACTATAACCCTGAAGGAGCATTTTATTTCCAGATTTGCTTGCGGGGTTGGCCAAGTCTCTCATCGGCTCTGTACTGTCCTTGACGCCTTTTTCCGCCCAGTCCTGTGTGTCTCCTCTCCAGCGTCAGGCGGCACATGGGATAGCCCAACGTCATGGTGGAGACTTGCTTCATCAGCACAGCACAAAAAGGCGGTGGCGGTATATTGATATTCAGTCGTCTGTCTGTTTCTCCTATAGAGCCACCTCCAGTTCAGACACATGATACTTAGCCATAATAGGTCTCTGTCGGCACAGATCTGGGTGGGTGGGGCCACACAGACAGACGGTATATCTGCATGGCATCTCTAAGGAGTAGAAGAGTGAGGAGAGAGAACCGAGTAGCTCATCTCTGCAAAGCCACCACATACAGACAAGACGTTGCTTTTTTTTCAGAAGTGACTTATTTCAACTTGAGTTACCACCAGCCACCAACAGACACAGAGCATGTTGCAGTCTTATAGCAATAAATCAGCATTCAAGGGCCTTTCCTTCCCAGGATTCTATGGCAACCTCTGTACCGCACACTCGTTAGAGAGAAGTTCTGTTTAATTGATCTACTAATGCATTGCTTAATAGTAACTGTTAAGCAGTCCTTTGTCTCCAGGTCATATTTAGGGTTCACCCATTTGCATAAAAGCATTTCGTTAGCTGAAACCAATCATTACTAGTAATTTTCTTTCTTCAGTTTAAAATAACTAAGCCCTCGTTGAGGTTTTCTGAATAGCAAATATTTATATCTTGGAGAATAGGCTTTCTGCATGAGCTCGGCTGGCTTTGTTTCTGTGAGCAGCTAGGAAATTACAGAGCTTGGAAATGTTAATCAGGGAAGACAAAAAGAAGGTGTCTTTTTCTCCAGCTGAAATGCAAATCTACAGTGACGCTAACTATAGGCCGCATCCAATATTGGATGACAAAGTTGTAATGGATAAATATAATTTAAGATACACGGTAGTTACCCACTGCATAACTCTTGCTAATTGGAATTTTCGTATGTTCCACTCAGTGCAATCGAGACACTCTTAGCTGAGCCATTTCCTGTATTTCAAACCCATCCAACGGATTGAGCTTAACATTTCACTTGTCACAGGCTTTAAGTTAGCTTAGAAATAAACACGAACACAGCGATGAGACCCTACGTTAACTGGGAATAGGGGCAGGGTGGAAAGATAACATTTCCCGGAATATAGCACCCAGTACATTATAAACACCAGGCTAGGAACTTGAAATATGTCAAACCAATCAGTTATTAGCAACATTATTTCCATTGTAGGGATCAAGAAGATGTGTCCTTAAATAATTCTAAGTCATCTACTCAGTTTATTAAATAACTATTAATTGGACATACAATGTGCCAATAGGCTTTAACATTAAACTACTCAGAAAGAGTAGCAAAGATGCATATACGAGCTCACATTACATTAAAAAATCATTAAGCAAATATTTAAATGCTGTCATGTGCCAGACAGGTGCTGGTCAATGTGGTGTCATGTAATGTGATATCCAACATGATCATGCTGATTAATTGTGGAGCTGGTTTTTATACTCTCTTCCTACTGTGAGCTCTATGGTGGAATGTTCATTTTATCTGAAAAGAAGAAGCATTACCGTCTCTGGTTCATATCAACTGCTGTTGATGTTAGTAGTAGTTCTTGTTCTTCCAGAAGTTTCTCTGGCCAGAGCTCATATTCCTGACATTCTTTGGGGGAGGGGGATATTTTCCCACCCCATCGGCTCTATTGTTCAGAATTGCCTGAGACACTAATTATGACATGAAATTACTAGTTACGTTGAGTGGAGGAACTAGAGAGGATGAGGGAAGACGTAGTTTAAGAGGAACTGGGGTTTGGTTCCTCTGAGATCAAATGCTTGTTCTTCAGTTGTGCAAACTAGGATTAAGTTGCTCAATTACTCGTAAAATAGCAGTAATCAATATGGTTTATTACAATAGCAGATATCTGAGCATTGCATAATCATATTTTTGCTAATATTATCTTTGCCATTAGACTTAGGATACTAATGAGTAGTAGAGTAGATATGGAAGGGAATTCTCTATATCCATTTTCCCTTGGAAAGGAAAGATTTAAAAATATCATATCAGGCATGTACCAGGGCACTGAAATACAGAATATGTTTTAAAAAGTAAGCGAAATATTTATGTATCACATTACATTTTTTTAACAAAGAAAAAAAAGAGCAAAATTGAGGGGGTTGTACAAGGCCTTGAGTGCCTGAGTTAATAGTTATTAACTTCTTTTGAATTTTCAGTCTGGCAAGTGGAGTGAAATTTTTCTTCTATCAGTTGAGGGAATGACAGGAAAAGAGACAAAAGATTGCATAGGTATCAAGGGAACTATTTTAAGAGGCATGGCCCACCTGCTTGCGGGCGGGGCGGGGGGGGGGGCGGGATTGGGGAGGTGGATGTAAGAAACATCTGCAGTGACAGTTTGGGATCACTGTGTAGGTAGTGTTCTGTTTAAACCCCGCCATGTCCCAACCAAGGACCAGGCCCACCGTGTTGTCAATTTCCTCTCTGCAGCACCTGGTGTCTGTCCAACTGTGCAGAGTTGAGGTGGAAAAGGTAGCATTGCCTCTCTGTTAAGTCTGTGACCATCAATGACCTGGTCTGTGGCAACTGCCTCTTTCTTAAAAGTTGTTTCAGCCCATCTCTCATGGATTCCAAAATTGTGTTTCTTTGTTTTTGGAAGCTGTGATTGGGGAAATCTCTATTTTTCATAATAGTTGAATCCTATTACCAACAGGGTATTTTTTTCCATAGGAATTTTGATTTTCTAATTTTAAAGTAATGCATATTCATAACATGTTTGGGCAGTGTAAAGAAACAAAAGAATGGGAACCCCACATCTGATCGAATCCTCCAGACATAACTGTAATGAATGGTTTTAAATGTATTTTCCAGATTAGTATATGCTGCTGTACACTTTAAATGCGTTTATATGTTCCATATAACTATTTTTAAAAAAATGAGTTATAAATGCGTATTTTATAACCTGCTATTTCTTTTAACTATACATCCACACATATTTGCATGTCAATAAATATACATCATTATTTAATAGTTGCATATTCATTCAATGGCTGTTCAATGACTTTGACCTCTGTGTTATGCTCCAGTGAACAAATAGGGAACAAATTAAACAGTCCTGTCCTTGTATGAATTCTTCATGCATATAAATTGGTATCTTTATTTTCTAGGAGAAACACACTATAGGATGTGTTCAAATTACTTCCATTTCTGCCCACCGGGGTGGATAGAGTCTGGGAGAGGCAGGCCTAACTGCACACACGTGAGTTCCGGCTCTCTTAGATTCTACAGAGAAAACAGATGCTTTCAGAAAACGCAGTGGAAGGGTTTGAGCTCCCCTGGTGTGCTCTGAGCGCTGAAGGGTGAATAGTTAGGTACAGGCTTAGTGATGACGGTCTGCAGGTAGATGTCCGAGGGAGAGCGAAAGCACAGCATTCGCACAGTCATCTCACGATCTTCCTGGAGGAGTTACTAAGATTTGTGAGATCATAGAGGGGAGAGGCACCACCATCGAACTGGACAGCCTTAGTCACAAACTCACTGCTGTTAAATCGCTCCCCCAGTGTCCTTCCCTCCAGACCCATTCTGCTCCCACTGTGCCTTCCTTCCCAGTCCTTAGTTTATGATATAATTCCCCCAGGAGTGTTCATCATCCAGGAATGTGTAGGCTAGTCTCTAATGCTAACTGAGTTTCTCACAGGGAAAATGGTAAATCCATTAACCTAAAAGACTATGTTTTGAATTTGATAATTAACATTGATATTATTGAAGGATTCCAAAATGATTCTTGAAGTTTATTGCTCATTTTAAAACTATTTTGCAAATACTGGACAAGATAAAAGAAAAGAGAGAAACAAAAACCAAATTGGTTAAAGAAATAAGAAAGCATGCTAAACAAATAAAAGGACGATACCAAAAGTATTTTTGAGAAAATGAGCTATATTGTCCTGTTAAAAGATAATGAATCTCAGATTAGCTCAAAATATAATATCAAATTTTATATTTACCAACAAAATTATATCTGAAATGTAAGAAGCAAAAAAGGAATTGCAATATATATGTATCAAATTAAATGGAAACAGTCATTATATATCAATAGAGGAAATGCATAATCCTATATAGTAAAACCTTAATATGCTAAGTATCTGGTCGTCCGTTCAACCAATCAAAGTATAATATGCTAATGATATGCTAAGGCCACTCAACCACTCACTATGACGTGCACTGACCACCAGGGGGCAGACAACAGGTCGACCAGTCACTATGACATGTACTGACCACCAGGGCAGACGCTCCAACTAGTAGGTTAGCTTGCTGCTGGGGTCGGGCCAATCAGGACTGAGCGAGATGGGCCGGACATACCCTGGAGCCCTCCCGCAGTCCCTCTCTGGCTGGCCAACCTCCCGTGTCCCTCCCCGGCCCCGATTGTGCACTGGTGGGGTCCCTCGGCCTGGCTTGCACCCTTTCGCTATCTGGGACCCCTCGGGGGATATTGAAGAGCTGGTTTCAGCCTAATGGTGGAATGACCGGTTGCTATGACGCTCATTGACCACCAGGGGTCAGACACTCAATGCAGGAGCTGCCCCGTGGTGGTCAGTGTGCTCCCACAGGGGGAGCGCTGCTCAGCCAGAAGCCGGGCTCATGGCTGGAGGTTGCAGCAGCGGTGATGGGAGCTTCTCCCGCTTCCATGGTGTTGCTAAGGATGTCTGACTGCCAGCTTAGGCCTGCTCCCCCCAAGTGCACGAATTTTGTGCACCTGGCCTCTAGTAAAATATAACTGTCTAGAAAACCCATATATTATATTGCATTGCATAAACAGAAACTATTTTTAAAAATTGATGAAAACACAATAATTGCAGATTTAACAATCCCTCTAAGATTTTGACATATGAAGAAAATAAAGATGGTTTGAATATTTTAATTAATGCCATTGGTTATAGATACCTATTCACCTACATCAGTGATGGCGAACCTATGACACGCGTGTCAGCACTGACACGCGTAGCCATTTCTGATGACACGCGGCTGCATGCCGAGGATGAAACATTTGCTGCTCCTGAGGATGAAACATTTGTGACTAGAGTCTTGGAGTTAGTTTTTTCCTCAAAGTGACACATTACCTGAGTTATGCTCAGTTTTTTGGCGAAGTTTGACACACCAAGCTCAAAAGGTTGCCCATCACTGACCTACATGCTATGCTCTACTATATATACACATATGCAAATGTGTGATGTCTGGATGACACATGATACATACACATTATATATGTACCAGAGGCCCGGTGCATGGATTCGTGCACTGGTGGGTCCCTCGGCCTGGCCTGTGGGGATCGGGCCAAAACCGGCTCTCTGACATCCCCCAGGGATCCTGGATTGTGAGAGGGTGCAGGCCAGGCCGAGGGACCCCATCGGTGCATGATTGGTGCCATGGAGGGACCGCAGGAGGGCTCCAGGGCATGCCCGGCTTGTCTCACACAGTCCTGATCGGCCAGACCCCAGCAGCAAGCTAATCTACTGGTCGGAGCATCTGCCCTTTGGTGGTCAGTGCGCATAATAGTGACTGGCTGAATGGTGGGTCAGACACTTAGCATATTAGGCTTTTATTATATACATAATGTACATATTTTTCATTTTTCATAATATATTTTCTTATGTTATTATGGCATAATTTGAAAACTATCCTCCCTTAAGAAATTATACATTTACAATTATATAATATATGAGCAATTAACAAAAGGCAATTACATATTTAAATGAGTATGTGCTTATAATTATATGTAAACACATAAGAATAAGAGAGGTGGCCTTTCAAAGAATGATTTAAGGAAAAGAAAAACCATAATAGGATATTACAGAATACAATAATATAATGCCATATATATGAAAATGAAGCAAACAAATTATATGTGGTAGTATGTAATGCAATGCCTTACATTTTATATAATTACATAGTATATATTTAATTAAACATTCTATAATTGCTAAATCTGTGTAAACATTTGGTAGACATACACATATGAATTTACTATATATAGATTCATGCATCTATATACATTAAAATATTTCATGTTACCCTATTTATGTATTTAGTCATTTATTCTCTTATTCACTTTTTCAGGGCAGTAGCCTCTCAAAGCAGGATTTTAAAAGGGAGAGAAGCCACAATGGTAAATACTGGCTATGTGACTGCAGTAAGTCACCAGCAACACTAAAACTTGAAAACTAGTTAAAAATAAAAACATAACACATAATGACATGTGTAAAGATTTCATATTAAAATCTTCACCACGAAGTGCTATGTTTAAAAGCTGAAAACACCATTAGTCCGTGCCGGGAAGGACCTGCTGCCGCCTGCTTCCGGTGCAGCTGCTCCTCAGCCCACTCTCGTGCCTCCTGGCCTCCCTGAGTGTCCACATGCCCGGGAGCTCTGTGCCGTGCCCACCACGGTGTTGCTCACTTTGCATGGAAATCGCTGTTTGTTTCTTCATGGGACTTTCATTTCTCTGGGTCGTGGTGTGCATTTGAGTCATCATGTGGTCTGAGTGGCCTGGCCTGTTATCTGCTGGTAATGTAAGCGAAAGAGAGTTGTGGCAAAGGGTTAAGGAAAAGAGAGAAATGGAAAAGATGAGACTGTGATGACAAGTTATTGATCATTATTTTTTAGAACTTTAAATGGCTTTTGAATAGAATACAAATGAGCTCAAAAATGGTTTAAAAGTATATGAAAGGGATATATCAGATTTTTTTCTTACTAATCTACACTAATACAAGAGAAAGATGCAAATTGACCGTACCTTCGCGATGCCCACCAGCCAATCAGGAGTGACTATGCAAATCAACCCAACAAAGATGGCAGGTTAATTTGCATACACAGCCACAGAGCAGCCAGGGGCAGGATGCTTGCGTCATTGCCTTGGCGACAACGCAGGCGTTCCGCAGAAATGTGGCTCCGGGCCGGAGCAAAGGTGGCAATGCGGCTCCGGCTTGAGCAAAGGCAGTGCCGGCAGCCAGACTGAGTAGAAGTCCAGGGAACAAAAGGCCCATTCTTGCACGAATCTTTGTGCATTGGGCATCTAGTATCTATATATCTACCTATGTCCATATCTATATATCTATATCTATATCTATATCTATATCTATATCTATACACTTAGGTACAGTGCTTAATTTACCATACATATATATTAGCTTCTTCATTGGTAGAAATGTACTATTGGTTTCAGTCAAATTACCTCAATTTCTGGAAATAAATGTATCTTTACATTTAAATTCAAATTGTTATTGACTCAGTAATGCTTGATTCAAAAAGAAATTGAAATGAACCTTTTAAATGTCTATCTTCTAATATGTCCCTAATAGAATGATACTTATTCCTGGAATCAAACCATCTAACTGCTCTCAACCTCCAGGTACTTATCCACCACATTTTAAAACATTCTTTTCGTAACTGCACTATTCTAAAAAAAGAGGCACTATCCTTTAGCTATAGTTCAGTGTAATTTCCAAAAAATAAATTTTTTAAAGTGTGTAACGTTTCAATTTGCTCGAATATCTAAAAGCATTTCCCAAAATATGCTTTAAAAAACTTTTCAGAAATATAGTAGAATGCCACATAGTTATAGACTAAGTCTATTTCCATTTTGCTTTTATTTTATCAAAGCTTTATTTCAAACTGTCCTTTAAAATATTCTTTAAAGTTTTAACTAGCTCCCTATACTGACCTTAGAACATGAATTATTTATAACAGTATATAATTACTTCCTTTTCAAAATATTAAAATTATATATTATATATCTAATAGTAAATATTGTAATTATACTTATACAGTAAATACTGCATAGAATTTGTATGCTTTATTTTTTCATTTTCATTTCAGTTCTTAAGTGAAGCATATTCACTTAAAACATATGTATGGATATATATATATATATATATATATATATATATATATATATATATATATAGTATTGTGTATATTCCCCAAGCAAAATGAATCATAATTTTACCATTTACTTCCATAACAATGTATTGTTTGTAATGACTGTTTTGCATGATTTATATCATAATCATTCATAGCATCAGTAAAATAAGTCCAAATAAGCAGTTTAATTTTAAAAGATTGTTTTCACATTCAAAGAGTGAGATTCATTCTATTTCATGGTGAAACATCAGGGTATAAGGTACAAATTACTTTATTCAATTAGGCAGTTGGAGAAAATCTATATAACCTCTGATTTTTCTAATTCTACTTTATGTTTGAAGCCCCAACTATTCAGAAAAGACCAGATAAAATCTCCAGTTCTTAAGGGGCCTTTCACGCCGATCTGAGGCAGGCAAGTTGTAAAAATGTACAGCCACACGCCCGTCCTCCTTCCCCCGGGGCCTCCTCCCCACTCTCCCACCCCCACCGTTGCGCTCAGTTTTCTCTGCCTTTCTTGGAATCAGATCCTGTTTAAAACTGAGCCCGTTGTCCCTTTAGCTGTAGGTAAGGATTCTTGCATTCTTAATCATGTAACCTGGTCATAGGTAGACTTACAACCTGGTTAACGGAAAATGCTAGAAGTTAGGACCTCAGGATGTTCTCTTTCTCTGGGCTTCTGTGCCTCCACCTACCTGTGCCTTCTTTTTTCACATCCTAGTTTTTATTGACTATAGAGATCAGGGGTCCTCAAACTTTGTAAACAGGGGGCCAGTTCACTGTCCCTCAGACCGTTGGAGGGCCGGACTATAGTTTAAAAAAAACTAGGAACAAATTCCTATGCACAGTGCACATAGCTTATTTTGAAGTAAAAAAACAAAACGGCCAAAACACCCGCATGTGGCCCGCGGGCCGTAGTTTGAGGACGCCTGATAGAGATGCTGTTTGAAGGTGGGCTGTGGGAAACACAGTTTAGCTAAGGACTGAGGAGGATCGCTCTGACTGGCAGACTGAGTCGAAGTCCAGGGCACAAAAGCAGCAGCAGGGAGGCCAGCTAGCAGAGTGCAGCGCAGGTGAGACAGGGGCAGCGTCCGCAGGGAGCTGCTAGGCTCGTGCTTGGACGACTCCTGAGTGACCCCCAGTGTCCCCGGAGCTGCTGCTGATGGGAGGGGTGGGTGCGGGCGCAAGGTGAGTCAGGGTG
This sequence comes from Cnephaeus nilssonii, assembly GCF_951640355.1. Taxonomy (NCBI): domain Eukaryota; kingdom Metazoa; phylum Chordata; class Mammalia; order Chiroptera; family Vespertilionidae; genus Cnephaeus; species Cnephaeus nilssonii. The sequence goes on along the minus strand of NC_137073.1, from coordinate 112,799,679 downwards.
CCTCCGGGCCTTGGCCTGAGCTGTTCAATGACAGGCCTGCTAGGGGGTGAGGAAGACGGGAAAACAGGTTTGGGGAAATTAGGTGATATGTGAACTTTCATTTGAGACTCATGAAATCAAAAGCCCATTAGACATGTATCTTAATTATCTACTGCTTAGATGACAAATATTTATATTCATTTCACTTCAGTAAATTTACTTAATCGGGGATCTATTTTGCGCTTCAATTATGCATCAACTTTTCAGAGCAATTCATGTCTTTGACATAGCGCCCGTGTGACTGCTGTGGGCTGTGTTGACCAGGACATCGCCTGTCTCTTCTGTTATTCTCTGACAGCGTGTGGCAATGGCACACAGGATTCAAATTTGGGGTTTTGAACCTTCATTTTGGCAAGAACCTCTTGTGGAATCACTAACAGCTCCAAAGAGACAGCAGAATAAAATGCCACAGGAACCCCTATAGTTTGGCTGTGTGTGCTGTTTTTTTTTTTTTTACTCTACATGTTTATACATTTATACAAGTCAGCCATGAAGTTAGAACTCCATTTTACACTTGCCCTCTGAAATCGGGATAGAAAAGATAAGCTGCTCCTGGGAAAGTGTCAGATGAGCCTTTGATTCTAGTGGTTTTCGGGTCTTACCTGTGCCCTGAGGTAGCTCAGCCACGTTTGAAACCTGAAATTCTCCCAAGCACCGGAGGAGGGAAAGGTGAGTTTAAAACAGCTGCGTGATTTTCCTGGAACAAAATGAATGTTTCTGTTACATATCTCATAAGTGACATACTAGATGCATTCTTTCTTTCTTTTTTAAAAGAAAAGTATCAGCCACAGAAAACTGAGTGCTGAGGCCTCCCTGGGCCTCTTTTCTTCTTGGTTCATGAATGAAACCACGTGGCGTCTCCATGTGGCAGGCACTGCGGTGGACCCTGGGGTGCAATGATACTGGCCTGAGGGGTTCAACTTCTGCCACAGCCCAGGTACTGAGCCCCGCCTCCTTCTCCTCATTCCACCTCATTGATTCCTGAGCAAACAGGCAGGAGAGAAGACACCTCCCTGCCTCCATCATGCTAACCGTTCCAAGTATCTTAGTTCCTTTTAAAAAATAAGACACTTTTGAAAAGAATAGGGGCAAAGGGCATGATGACAGGTGCCTGAATGCGGACCTCAGTGAGGCCCGGGTCCTGGGCAGCAAGTTCAGAGTTAAAAGGTGTGCTGACTCCAAGGTGAGCCGCCCGGAGATCCTTGGTCTTCCTGTGGCGAGCTGTTTGAATTCATTGCACAAACAGCTATTTTGAACATAATGAATGGCATTATGATGTTGTGAATGGCATTATGATGTTGTGAATGGCATTATGATGTTATGAATGACATTATGATGTTATGGTATGTATATCTACTACTAAGTAGTAATGTTTCATCATAGCCAAACTATAGGGGTTCTTGTGGCATTTTATTTTGCTTTAATTTTCATAAAACATCAAATTCTGCTTGCCACTCATTCAAGGAATATCATTTTTATGTAGCTCAAATTATCTGTGGCTACTGGTTTTACCTGAGCATTCCATCTTGGTTATTAAAAGAAACACATCTTATTTCTGAAATAAAGTTTTATTATCTGGCATTGTTTACAACAGCTAAGATCTGGAAACAGCTCAAGTGCCCATCAGTAGACGAGTGGGGGGGAAACCAACTGGGACATTTACACCATGGAATACTACGTAGCGGTAAAAAAGAAGGGTCTCTTATCCTTTGAGACAGCAGGGAGGGACCTGGAGAGTATCATGCTAAGTGAAATAAGCCAGCCAGAGAAAGACAAGTATCCCATGATCTCACTTATAGGTGGAATCTAATGAACAAAATAAACTGACGAACAAAATAGATCCAGGCATTGAAGTATGCAACAGACCGAGGTATTCCAGAGGGCGGCGGTGGTGGGGAGAGATTAGCCAATGAACTTAGATGCCTATATGCACAGCCCATGGACAGATAGTAGTGCAGGGGAGGCCTGGGGAGGGCTGGGAGGAGGAGGGAGGGGGTGAATGGGGGGAAAGGGGACATCTATAATACTTTCAACATTGAAGATAAATTACCAAAACAACAGCAAGAATTGAAAAGAAGATTTTTGCTTTGTCAGATGAGAGTCTGTTTAAAACTAGTAGACATTTGCTCTATTATCACCCTGTTTCGCTGAAGCAATATTGTCTGGTAGAAGCATCCGTTGTAGCCTTGCTCTTTAGAGTTAACTGAGCAAATGTTGTTTAAAATATAGAACAGGCAACAGTAAACAGCGCCATCCACGCACGGCAGCGTGGGTATCCACTGGGCGGCAGTCATTTGAAAAGCTTCTGAGGCCGCTTTCAGTCCTTGCCATTTTCCCTTGCCATTGTGGGTGTCTGGAGCTGGTGGTCAGGTCGCCCATTGTGTAGCCAGCGAGCCTGATGATGCCTGGTCCCCCCCCCACCCCACCCCACTTAGCTGTTCCGTAGCTCAGCCCCTCAGAGGCACAATGCTGTTTGGAAACTGCACTTCATGCAGGGCCTGGAAGCCCTTCCCGGGCTGGTTTTTATCTCTGTTTCTTCCTCACCGGCGCCCATTGTGAGATGAAAGTGGGGGCCCTTCAGGCTGCAGCGGAGGGGCGCTGGCCTCTCAGGGCTGCGTGGAGAGGCTGTAACCTGAGCGACAGTAAACAGCATCTCGGCGGTTTTGCTGCCGCTGCCACGGAGATATTGATTCTCTGCTCCCAGGCTCTTTGATGTGGCTTCGGAGCATTGATGCAGGAAAAAAACTACATAAATCTCCGCAGATTGGGCCAGGCCCACAATGCAAGGGGGTGCGCTTGGTCGCAAGTAGAGAAATATATATTTTTTTTCTGTTTCAGTTACTGGAAAGTAACCTTTTCTCCATGCTCTCTGGCTGCTTTATTTTTATTTTTTTATTTCAGAGAGGAAGGGGGGGGGGGGGAGAGATAGAAACATCCATGATGAGAGAGAATCATTGATCAGCTGCCTCCTGCATGCCCCCTCCTGAGAACTGAGCCCACAACCCGGGCCTGTGCCTGACCACCTGACCGGGAATCGAACTGTGACCTCCTGGTTCTCAGGTTGACACTCAACCACTGAGCCACGTCGGCTGGGCTACCTGACTGCTTTAGAGTCAGGTTCAGACTTTCTGAGGCTGAGGATCTGTATAAATTCGATCATCTGTTAGGATTAACCCTTTCCTAGTGAGAAGCTTAATTTTTCCACACCCCCAGGACTCTAAGATTGGATTTTCCCCCCCAGTTTTCACTAAAAAAATGTAGGAGACATTTTCTGCCGTGAAGTGTCCGTGTCCTTTAAGAGAAACCCTGTCCATTTGGAGGGAGCTCCTGAAACGGGTGAATTACACCCGCGCTTGCTCGTCCGTAGTGGATCTTGTGCAGGCGCTCATTTCCGCTGAACCGCACATTAGGAGGTTGGGCCTGTGCTAATGAAATTCCTGTTGACTGCCTTCTTATGCATTTTATGGCCAAGTGCACTCCGACAACATTCTATTTCTTGGGAAATACTTTGTGGGGAGAGCCTGAGAGTTCGTTCTTGAGCTACTGTCCAGGGATGGGCTGGATCCCACTGGTTCGCCCTCGCTTTCAAGGTGCATTAACTCAGGAACACGTCACAGCCTCGGTTCATCTCCAGGACTCCAGCTGTCTTCCTGCAAAACAGAAGTCAACGTCACGTTTGTAGAATACAAGCTATTTACAAGAGTCACATCCTAAAACCATCTTGAACACTAAGTTATGCCATATAAAGAAACCCGGATAATTTATAAGACGCATTGGCCTCCATGGCGTTCTGATTGGGGGTGGCACCAAGTTGCTGATCTAGTCGCACACCCTGGACAGCGTGGCTTCCCGCGCCCTCCTGCTCCTAGGGAGTACTTAGCTCAGCCGAAACTTTGCCTTCTAGAGCAGCGGCCGCCAACCTTTGGGACTCACGGACCACCAGTGGCCCGCGGCCCGCCAGTGGGTGACCGCAGTTAGAGACATGTTTCAAAGGGATCGCCTGACTGCCCGCTCGGAACCACAGCTGTTAGTCTTCACTCAATCCGAGGCAAGTTTTCTAAATGACTGACTATGCCTTTCCTAACTGGGCCTTTTCCCACTAACATGGTTCACTATGTACCAGTGTTTTTCTCTTTAAATAGAGATGCCACACTAGAAGCACCTGAATTGTATTTGAATTGCCTCATGGAAGGAAAGTTAAATTATCTGGTGGCAAAAAATAACTTGGGACCCAGCATGGTGATAGGAACATGTGAGCTGCAAACACTGGAGAGAAAATAAAGCTTCCAGGGAGGCATCCCTCGAGTCTCCAAATGGGACTATCTCATTGTCACCTGTGTTTTTAGTTTCTTACTAGAGGCCCGGTGCATGAAATCCGTGCACTCGGGGGTGAGGGCGTCCCTCAGCCCGGCCTGCACCCTTTAGCAGTCCAGGAGCTTCCAGTCGGACATCCTTGGAGCTGCTGTGGAGGCAGGAGAGGCTCCCACCACCGAGGCTGTGCTCGCCAGTCATGAGCCCAACTTCTGGCTGAGCGGTGCTCCCCCTGTGGGAGCACACTGACCACCAGGGGGCAGCTCCTGCATTGAGCATCAGCCCCCTGGTGGTCAGTGCACATCATAGCGACCGGTCGTTTCGCTGTTGGGTCGATTGGCATATTAGCCTTTTATTATATAGGATTTGAGGACTCATAGTTAAGAGTTGTTGGAGTAATTTTCTGGGGAGTAAAGTTTTAGGGATGTATACTGGGGCCTAGGGACCCAGATCCCAGGACACAAAGCACTGGAGATACTGTTTCTTAAATGTGCTTCTTTGTTTGTTTTTAATTAAAGTTCTATTATCCCAACTTAATTACTTTGGGAAAACTAATGTGACGGGAAAAATCATGATTCTGAAAATTTCATGTTCTCTTTCTACAAGGGAAATACACTTAATGCGCAGTTAACTGGACTGCCAGTGTGTTCTCTTTCCCAAATAGACCCTGGATGTAAAATACTGCTTCAAGACACCAGTAGTAAGATGCTGGACAGTTCTTTTTCACATTGTATGTATTAAGACCACCTGTAGACATAGAAAGGTGCACATATTCATCCTCTAAAAGCAGGAACATCACCACTTTTGCGGAGAAGCTGTGTAATAAATCTAGGCTTGCTGATTACCCTCAGACTTCTCTCTGTTCTTCCCTCCGAGCCCCTCAGCAATGACATTGGCTCAGCCGCTGCCCGTGGAACCGGTAACCTCATCAGGGAGCAGCTGACTCAGCACAGATGGTCCAGGAGAGACCGTAGCCCCCGTGTGCCCTGCAGGCCCCTAAGTGAGGTTTCTGGCTTGGGCTCCGTGCTGGGTGCCAGCACCAGGGCCCGAGTCTTGCCTTTGGCATTAATTACTCCATTTAGAGATGTGTTCAAGTCTCTGGCTCTAAATATTTCCCCCGCTTCTTACTATGTTTGCACCTGGACTGCTAACACAGCTACCCCTTAAATCCTGTTCAAAGAGCTGAGGTTTATCGTGACCACTTCTTACCAGGGAAGGCCCGAGTCCTGCGAGTGGTCACTGCCAAGTGTGACTCTCGCTGCAGATCCCGGGGTGGGAATTGCCAAGCTGAGACCGCAGAGGCCAGAGTCAACGCTCCAACTACACCATCCAGGGCCGGGAGACCAGGAGCCTCGCCAGCTCCACGCCAGCGGCCCTGAGGGTGCAGTGCGCAGCGCAGACAAGTCCTCCTCCGCTGGCCACCTCACCATTGAAGAGGACGTGCCTGCCTAATTGTAACACTAATATTACCATTGATTAGAACTTTGTAAGGCATTGACCTTGACCCGCTAAGAGAGTTTTTCTTTTCATTGTGTCCATGACCATAAATGCTTAATTACATCAGGGATGATAGAAGATTTCTATCATCCAGATCGCTGTGCCCCATACCCCCAAAGATATGGCATTGTCCAACTCCACATTCATCCTGAAAGGCAAGTTACCTTCAGATAGCACAGTTATTGGAATTATGGAATTAAAGACATAATTGGTGTAGAGGGAGAGAGAGAAATTCAGAATTTCTCAGTGGGTTGTAGCTTATACCACTGATGAATGAATCTTGGAATCCCTTTCAGCCCAAGCAAGAAGCCACCAGGAAGTTAAAGATTTTTTTTTATTTTGTTTTTTGTTTGTTTGTTAATCCTCACCCCAGGATATTTTCCCATTGATTTTTAGAGAGAGTGGAAGGGAGGGGGAGAGACATAGAGAGAGAAACATCGAAGTGAGAGAGACACATCGATTGGTTGCCTCCTACATGAGCCTAACCAGGGCTGGGGATCAGATACAGCCTGCCACCCTGGGACATGCCCTTGACCTGAATGGAGCCCAGGACCCCTCATCCCACAGGCTGATGCTGTATCCACTGAGCCAAATCAGCTAGGGCAGGAAGTCAATGATTTTAACAGACTCTTCCATGCTCTGCCTCTGTTAAATCTAGTATTCATTCTTTTTACCTATTGGATTTGGTCAATTATATATCAAAGTCAGTGTAATCAATTAACAACTAGATAAATTTAAATTTTAAAAAAGTACTTGTATGTCATTTCCATTTTAAGATGTTTACGTGTTGAAAAATATACAGGTGTGTGTTAAAAGAATTAGTGAATTTAGGGAATAAAATAATGCCATATTTTTAGAAAATTTCTTAAAGGGAGAAGGGATATATAGAGAGAAATAATTTCAAAAGAAGTATTTAATTTAATACATTAAAAATATTTAATAATATAACTATATTTGCAAATACTACTTTTTGATAGTCACAAGATCAAATCCTATATAATAAAGAGCTAATATGCTAATTAGACCAAATGGTGGAACGACCTTCTAGAACGACCTTCCAGAACGACAAGTGGGCAAGGCTGCGGGGCCGCCGGGGTCACGAGGCAGTTGGGCTGTGAAGGTCGAACCCCTTGCACGAATTTTGTGCATCGGGCCTCTAGTAGAATATAAAATATAGAAGAAAAACCACCAATTTAAAATAGGACTCAATGGTTAAGAAAAATTGTATATGAATATTTTTATCTAAAATATTGAAGTTGGTCATTGATATTGGTTGAATTCATTATGAAATTGCTCAGTCTTATACCATCAAGAAGATTGGATATTTTATTTATACCTTTACTCTAAAGTTGCTTACATATGCATACATTACTAGAGACATTTTCCAAAGAGGAGACAAAGTTGTCTTGCAAATGAGCTTATTCAGCATATTTGCATGGAGTATTTGACAAATTGCTGCAGAATAAAGAGCAGAGCCATGTGAAGTGAGATCTAACCGAGGCTTCCGTAAATATACCCGGAGAGCAATCCCTCGGAGTGCAGCGCTGTGTGTACAGGAGCGTGGGTATGCTGCCGCATGTCAGGAACCACGTGGGCAGTGCACAGAACATGGCCACAGCTGTGGTACGCCACGCAGGGGGCTTTAAATAGAGAAACAACACTGTTGTCTTATCTATACAAAAATTCATTCTTTTCATTCTTTACAACCAAAAAATAATCATTAAAAGTAAATAAAACTCTAGTTAGAAGTCTTTCAATGGAATTAGAAAAGAATACTTAATGTAAGGCCTCCTTAGGGAATATTTGTGGCATTTAAAGTATAGTGTAAATTAATATGAAAGGGAGAACTGTATTATTCAGGGAAATACAATGTTTCCACAAACTATTTTAAGTGTAAGACAGAACTATTAAGAATGTGGAGTGATGTGAAAGTGTGCAGGGGACCAGCTTATAAAATTTACTTTTGAATCTTCCGTTTTTTCAGATCTGGGAGTTGTTTTGTATTGCATATACAATTAAGGGAATTATATAACACATGAATTGTTTTGTACTTTCATACCTGGTCATCTTACTTTTATCAGTTTAATATAAGAATAAATCATTAAATAGTGGATAATTAATTTTTGTTTTTAAGGATCTCATTAGCTAAGAATACAAAAGGTATTGGCTTACATGGCACTTCTCTTTCTGATACAAAAACAAAAATAAAAACATAGACTGCACCTGTCAATTAGATTCAGGAGGCAAAGCCAGCTGGTGTCGCTCAGTGGTTGAGTCATTGAGGTCAGGGTTCAATTCCAGGTCAGGGCACATGCCCAGGTTGTAGGCTTGTTCCCCAGTAGGGGGCATGCAGGAGGCAGCTGATCAATGATTCTCTCTCATCATTGATGTTTCTATCTTCTCCCTCTCCCTTCTTCTCTGAAATCAATAAAAATATTTAAAAAATAACTCTTTAAATTCAGGAGGCAAAAATAGTTTTGATTTAAAATAAATAATGCTAATTTTATGTTAATCACAATTTAGTCAGAAAAAATATTTTCATTTCTAATATTGATAATATAGTTTCTAAAAGTTTAATCCAAGTTACTTCAATATTTTGGTTCATTATAATTGAAACTACTACCAATAGCACAACCCTGCATTAATCTACATAAATCTTCATAAGAATCATGCTTCCAAAATTTGCATAGATTTAAAATAATTTTGCCACTCTAGGCCTAGATAATCACTTAAGTCTTTCCTCTCTTAATAATGCCATGAAAAAATATGAATTTTTGATGCTAATGGCCCCTGTATTATTCTAGTGACGTGGTCGGCAAACTGCGGCTCTTTGGCCCCTTGAGTATGGCTCTTCCACAAAATACCATGGCCTGGGTGAGTCTATTTTGAAGAAGTGGCGTTAGAAGAAGTTTAAGTTTAAAAAATGTGGCTCGCAAAAGAAATTTCAATCGTTGTACTGTTGATATTTGGCTCTGTTTGACTAATGAGTTTGCCGACCACTGGTCTAGTGCATAAGCTGATCTAATGAAAAGCTTATAACAAAAAAACTTGAAATAGATGGAGTATCAAGTCCCAAAATATCCCCTTACTCCTGTCCATCACTCTCTGTTTATCTTTAAGAATTCTAACCCCCCCCCAAAAAAAAGAACTTACATTAATGATTAATTTTAATGAATCCGAGAAAACAATTCTGTCTACCAAAGGAGTGACCACTAAACACAGATATAGGACTCTCCCAGATAGATTCTGGGGGGACAGAAACATCTGTTGCTTACTCAGCTGCCTTCCTTCCTAATGTTTTTCATTAGAATATAAACGTACGGTATGATATGGATTAGCCATCATTACTTTAGTGTCTTGTCAATATGTTGCGATGAAGAAAGTAAATAATAAATAGACAGAATGAAAAGTCTTATAAAAGACATGTTACACCTGTCATGCTTTTTCATTTGACTTACACCTCTGAATTATTGGTGGTGACCAAGAAAAAAATACATACTATATTCAACACATCCCTTGGAATTAAAACATAAGGACAAAGACTAATTGATTTCATTCCTGTTTGATCTCTGTGCTGACATTATATTTAGCTTGGTAATTTTAGCAAGGGGCATCAAATCAATAACTCAGGGATCTCAGCTTCGTTGATGTACAATTTTATCTTACATCATCTATAAAACATTTATCAGCAACCATTTCTAATAGGGATGTTTGCATGTGAAGGGTTTCGTACAGTACCTATCCTCCTATCTAATAAAAGAGTAATATGCAAATTGACCATCACACCAAGACACAAGATGGCCGCCCCCATGCGGTCAAAGATGGCTGCCCCCATGTGGACACAAGATGGCCACCACAAGATGGCCACCACAAGATGGTCTGCAGGGGAGGGCAGTTGTGGGATGTTAGGGGTGACCAGGCCAGCAGAGGAGGGCAGTTGGGGAAGATCAGGCCAGCAAGGGAGGGCAGTTGGTGGGGACCCAGTCCTGCAGGGGAGGGAAGTTGGGGGGGACCAGGCCTGCAGGAGAGGACAGTTGCAGGGGACCAGGCCTGCAGGGGAGGGCAGTATTGGGCTATTAGGCAAGCGCGGAGGGCAGTTAGGGGTGACCAGGCCGGCAGAGGAGGGCAGTTGCGGGGGGCAAGCCTGCAGGGGAGAGCAGTTGGGGGGGGACCAGGCCTGCAGGGGAGGACAGTTGGGAACCAGCAGTCCTGGATTGTGAGAGGGATGTCCGACCGCCCATTTAGGATCAGGCCTAAACGGGCGGTCGGACATCCCTCAAGGGGTCCCAGATTGGAGAGGGTGAAGGCTGGGCTGAGGGACTTAACCCCCCCCTCCCCCATGCACAAATTTCATGCACCGGGCTTCTAGTTGAGATGATAAAGCGCTATTAGTTCATATACCTCTGTTAAGTAATGTTAAAAGTTAACTCCTAAGTGGATGCTACAGCACCATTTAACACCATGTGCAGAGTACGTCACTTCATCATATTGTTGGCAGCCACCAAACTGGAGTAGCTCAGACACAAGGGGAGTCGGCACACATTTATCCAAATTTGGTTTTTTAATTAAAATGAAGTATTTCTTTTTTCTTTAAAAATACAAAAAATTAATTATAATAAGCAGAAAAATATACACTTGTAATATCCTAAACATATTCTGAATTTAAATTTAATTATTATAATACTCTTAACCTTTTCCTGATTCTAATTTAGACATACTTACATTAAAAATATATACATTACCACCAAATTCTAAAAACAATATTATTTTATCATTGATTCATATCATCATTCCAAAAATGTGTGATTTCAACTTTAAGTTTTTTCAATTAACAGTATTTTAAACACTTTTTCTATGACTTATCTCCTGAGCCAGTGATAAATGTTATACATATTTTAAAATTTTCCTAAATGTTTATTTTTTACTTATTTACTATTTTATTAAAATATGACAATATTTGCCTGGCTGACATGGCTCAGTGGTTGAGCCCACAAACTCATTGACCTATGAACCAGGAGGTGACAGTCTGATTCCCAGTTGGGGCACATGTCTAGTTTGTGGGCTCAATCCCCAGTGTGGGGCATGCAGGAGGCAGCTGATCCATGATTCTCTTTCATCATTGATGTTTCTGTTTGTCTCTCCTCCCTTCCTCTCTGAAATCAATAAAAATATACATTAAAAATATTACAATATTTATTCCTCCTTAAATGGTAAAAGAATACAATTAGACATTTGAAAATTAAAAATGTAAATTGTATACATATTTATATTATAAATTCATTTCAAATGTAAATTTTTTTATTTGTTGGATAGAATTAATATTTTTACTTGGAGCACACAAATAAGACAAAAACAGGCAAGCCTTTAATTTCCATTAATATTGCTATTTCCAGAAAGAAAGTTAATTGGGTAGCAACTTTTTTTAAAAAAGTCTTTATAGTAACAAGGGGATTAAAAAAAAATATTGCTAAAAGCACCATCTGAACCAGATGAAAAATGAAAAATAGAGGGCTGGGTTTGTTATGGAAATAGAGCCCCTAATATAACATGATAAATTGAAAAATTGATCTAAAGCCATATGAGAAAGGGACACACTTTCCAAAGATGTTGCGTTAACTCAGGTGCAGAATCCTATATAATAAAAGGCAAGCGACCATAAGCGTAATGACCAGAACGACCGCTCGACCTGTCGCTATGAGGTGGGGGGCTGGCGAGGGGAACTGTGTGTCTGGGGGTGGTGGTGGCAGGGTAGGACCCGGAGCCAGCAAGGGGAACCGGGTGGCTGGCGGTGGAGGCGAGTGGGACCGGGGACTAGCGAGCAGGTAGAAGATGGGCCTGATCTCAGGCTAGGCCTAGGGACCCTACCCGCTCACGATTTCATGCACTGGGCCTCTAGTACGTAATAAATATAACTTAAAGCCAAAAAAAAAAATATATGTCCTATTTAAAACAATGTTTTTAGCTATACATGTATATAGAGTGATTACAGACCCTACTAGTTTTAAGTATTAAGTTCTTCAGTTATTTATTAATCAGCATTTAAAATCTAGCTCTTTACTGATTCAATGATAAGATATTCTTTGATCAGATCTTTCCTTAATTTTAACATGTTTCTTATTCATAAAGGCATTCATGGACTTGGTTACCATTGGAATACAGGGTGTCCCCCCAACACTGTACACACACTTTAACAACTGATAGCTCGATTTTGAGAATGAGATGTGTTTTAATAAACACTGCCGTTATCATTATTCAAAGTGTGTGTAGACGTTTTGGGAGGACAGCCTGTATATAAAAATGAACTTGGCCTCAGAGAACCTTGCAATAGCCATCTACATTTGTATGTAAAATAAAATGCGCCGATCAAAGCGTGCCCTTCACTCAGTGATCCTGTGTGTGTGTGAAGATACAAATACACTCGGCCATCTTCAAGCTTCCGTCAGAAGGCATCTGTTTAGAGCTCACCCAGGACAAAGCTCATGCGGAGAGTTTAGTAGAGACCACAGTGGTGAACCAAAATGAAACTGGTGCTTATGTATCTGCTTATGCTTAACTATTTCTAAAAACGTGTGCGGTGCTGAATACATTCCAGGTGCTGGCTCTGCCTGCTCCCTTGCGGTTGGTACTAGCACGCTCCTCGCTGGAAAGAGAGGAAAGCCAGGCCTTAGGGCTGTGCCACTTTCCCAAGTAACACTTGGACAGAGTTCATAATGAAATTAGAATCAAATCCTTCCGCCGTGGACCCTCCACCACTGACCATGGGCATTGTTGCTGGTGTTATTGTGTCATAATGGCTGCTGGCACCTGTGTTATAATTAGGCACATTATTCCTCTTTCTGGAAACAGCGTTTGAAAACACAGATACAAAAATAGGAAAAACCGCACCGTTTCAGCACCGCAGGTAAACACTATTATTAGCATTTTGCTTTGTGGACTTCCAAATTTTTATATACAATACAATAAAATTATGTTAATATATAATTTTTAAATTGGCATCATAATCTATCCAGATTTTGTTACCTTTCTTCATTTAAATACTAGGGGCCTGGTGCACGAATTAGTGCACTGGTGGGGGCGTGGCCTGCAGGAATAGGCCTGCTGTGGGAGCGCCACTCATCCCGGTCAGCCAAGTGGCGCTTCCACTGTGGGAGCACACTGACCACCGGGGGGGTGGGGGCAGCTCCTGGTGGTCATTCCGGTCATTCTGCCATTTGGTCGCTGGGCTTTTATATATATAGATTTGCCAAGGCATCAAATCCAGACCCACTTCACTCTAATGACTGTCAGGCATTTAATGGAATTGATCCATACGATAGTATTTTCTAACCCACAGTGTTAGATATTCGGTTGGTTTTTACTATTTATATAAACAGTGTTTTCAAAGCTGCAGTCGTAAAAGCCCGTTTGAAGTTATCCCCTGCTCACCTTTGGTTTTGTTCCCAAAGCCCAGGACTGACTTTGCAAAAGGTCAGGCACATAAAATGGCACGTTCTGCTTCTCCCAGCCTGTCCCTGGACCGGGTGTGTTGCATAACCACAGCTGTTTTCACAGTCTCATCATATCTGAACTTCAGTCAACCACATCTATGAAGAAGACACTCTATGGTTCCGTGCTATGGGTTTTAGAAGATGCTAATGAGTATTAGATAAGTCCCTGCATTAAAGGATATTTAAAAATACATCTACATGGAAAGACAATGGTACTGCGTGCTTCATTAAAAGTCTCTAAGGGTAAAGGGCAAACCTTCCAGTAAAACAGGGTAGTTGTCTGCATGTAGCAGTGACTCATTGAGTGCTGTTGAACTAGATAGTAGTTCAACACAGATCAGTTTAAAACAAACATTATTAAGCATGACCAGTGTTGACACAAAAATAAAGTCATGATTGTTCTTAAATGTCTCAAACGTCAAACAAAGAAACTCAAACTTCATGTTGCAAAGGTAGAAAACCATCCAGAATATTAAAAACAAATCCATTGAATGATGGCTTAGACACAGGATTTATGATAATTGTGAGGTGTCTGACCACACTCGATCCAGCCAAAACTTGAAAAGCCAGGAAACAACAACAAGAAAACATGTGGAAAGGCACCAAGCAGGAACAATCAACAGGAAACTTCACACAGAAGACGGCACAGTCAGGAGGGCTGTCAAGCAGGACGGTGGAAACCAGACACGCCCGGAGGATGAACGAGGGTCTTCCTCTCTCAGAACCTGGGGCACTAATCAGAGCCTGTTCTCATGTAACAGGTTGTTCAAAGGCTCTAACTATATTTACAAATCATTGTTTCCAAATTTGGGGGTAGATACCCAGGACAGGGATTGCTGGATCCTATGGTAACTCCATTATTAATTTTTTAAGAAACCTCCACATTGTTTTCCATAGTGGCTGCACCAGTTTACATCCCACCGTCAGTGAATGAGTGTTCCTTCTTCTCTGCTCACAACCTCTTTAACGTGTGTTACTGCTTGTCTTGTTGATAATAGCCATTCTAACAGGTGTGAGGTGGTAGTATTGCATTGTAGTTTTGATTTGCATTTCTCCTAATAACTAGTGAAGTTGGGCAACTTTTCATCAGTGTGTTGGCCATTTGTATTTCTTCTTGGGAGAACATCTATACAAGTCCTCTGCCCACTTTTAATTGGATTTTGTTGTTGCTGCTGAGTTGTATGAGTTCTTTATAATTTTGGGTATTAACTCTTTAGAGAAGATATTGTTTGAAAATATCTTCTCACATGTGGTTGGCTGTCTTCTTGTTTTGTTGGTTTCTTTTGCTGTGCAGCAGCTTTTTGTTTAATATAGCCCCATTCACTTATTTCACTTCCCTTGCCTTTGACTTTAGTAGATGCTTTACCCTATTAATTTACATCAAACTTGTATCTAAGTAAACAGCCATCTTTTACATAAACTACTTATAAGTCAGGTTGGATGTCTATTTTTGTTCATTGTGGGGGATTTGGTTCATTTTCAGTAAATATTTACACAGTTCCTGTATATTGAAATTATGATCAACTAAGCTCTTACATATCTTTTACAATACCCACTCATGCCAGTTCTCTCATTATTAGTTGAAGTGGTCTGAAACCAAACTTGCAATATCTCCAGGTTATGCCTATCTTTGATCATTTGCCCTGCTAACATGAAAATACAAACATTTTAGACCATTCCTTCGATGTTCAAGATTAGTGAAGTTACTGTAAATACAAAGAGAATGAGATTTGGTGGGACTCGATGCTGATGAATTCTTCTGTTAGAGATCCACTCACTCATTCTTCCAGAGCTTAGTGTTATGTAACTATAGCAATTTACAGAATTTACTTAATATTGAGAGAATTCTATCTCAGTTCTTCTACTATAGTTTCAAAACATTGTTACTGATAATAACTTTACTATGGCATCTGCCCATTCTTTCAGAATCCTAGCATTTGAATTACCCAAGTCTGGCAATTCTAGCCCATCATGAATTTATTGAAAATATTTGCTTTGTCCTTTGTAAAAGAAGCCAAAACATGTTGACAACAATCTTCCCTTTTAAACCAAACTGAAAGTATTTCTCTCTCTAAAAGAAAACTTTCTATTATATCTAAAAATGTCTTCTATTTCTTACTCCGAACCCCAGTAAATAGTGCAAATCTAATCCACTCATCTGCTGATGGGCACTTAGGCTGTTTCCAAATCTTAGCTATGGTAAATGGTGCTGCTATGAACATAGGGGTGCATAGGTCCTTTCTGATTGGTATTTCTGGTTTCTTGGGGTATAGTCCTAGAAGTGGGATCACTGGGTCAAATGGGAGTTCCATTTTTAGTTTTTTGAGGAAACACCATACTGTTCTCCACAGTGGCTGCCCCGGTCTGCATTCCCACCAGCAGTGCACGAGGGTTCCTTTTTCTCCACATCCTCGCCAGCACTTGTCATTGGTTGATTTGTTGATGATAGCCATTCTGACAAGTGTGAGATGATACCTCATTGTCATTTTGATTTGCATATCTCGGATGATTGGTGACTTTGAGCATGTTTTCATATGACTCTTGGCCTTCCTTATGTCCTCTTTCAAAAAGTATCTATTTAGGTCCGTTGACCATTTTTTGATTGGGTGTGGGTAAGGGGGAGAGATCAATCAAAGGACTTATATGCATGTGTATAAGCATAACCAATGGACACAGACACCAGGGGGTGAGGGCATGAGCAGGGGGTTGGGGGGTAAGGGGGAGAAAAAGACACATATGTAATATCTTAATAAAGAAAAAAAGAGAAATAACATATAGGGAGCCATAGTACAACAAAAAACAATAAAATAAAACAAGGTTAAAAAAAAGAACATAGGTATGCAGATGTCCAATTGTAATCTTGTACACCTAAAAATTAAATAATGTAATTAACCAATGTAAAAAAAAAGGTGCAAATCTACATAGTCAAACTTCCTTTATTAAATGAGACACTAGGAAACCATTGCCCATCATGTTAAAGTGCAAAGACATTGTTAGGATATGAATCTGTTAATATTTTCTTTGGCTCTATAAGGAATATAGAAAGTAAAACATCCAAATACTGTAGAAACATAACACTGTATTTCAGCACAATTTTAAATATAGTTTACCTATCATTTACATGTTTGTGACCAAGTCGAACCATTGCCATGCATATTGTGTGACTGAAAGCATGCTGGACTCTTCCTAGTTTGCAGGTATTTCTAGGACACTAATGACCAGTGATTACATGGAAGCCCTTCACAATCTGTTGCTCTGTTTACAAGTAGCCATGGTGGAGTAAAGGGTGATAATTAAGCTCCGAATAGATGGGAGTGGGGAGGAAAAACTAGAGTTAAAGGATGTATTCCAACTTCAGCCTTTACTAGTCAAGCAGAAAGCCAAATGTGCCACTCTGAGGCCTGTCACTTCACCTCCAAGGAGAGGCTAACAAAAATGCTTCCTTCTGGAAATGTATAGTTCTAGAATTTTATAATTCTGACTTCTCAGCTCTCTTCACATTTCGTTTTCTAAATAGCGTGCTGGATTGCATCGACTCACTGAATTAAAAAGAGAAAAGACACCGAGCTGGTTAAAGATCATGTGTGAAAACATCAGTACACCTTGTTCCTGAGCTCTTTTTTCCCCGTATTTGACCGCTGCATTTCTGAACTGATGAACTGAATTTAATCTGTGGGGCCTAGCATATTCTTACAATGACTAATCTTTATCTGTCACCCAAGCTTGTTGTGCTAACTTTGAAATAGCTGTTGATAGTGTAGTTATTTCATCCAATTGTAACAGAAAGAATTTAATGAGTGTTTGAAGTGCGTGTGATTATGCTGTTTGAAAGTTATACACTTTCCAGATAAGGATTAAACACAAATCAAAGGAAGTCAACATTTCATTTTGAATGGAAGCGATTATATGTAATCGGCAAACTTTGAAGCTTTCTGCACGGGCGCACTGAATAATCAACACTGTTGTTCTGGCATTATCAGTGCGATTGCACTTGTGTAGGATTTGAAATGCCTGCTGTTTGCATAGTGGAAGGCAAAGAGGAAAGTTTGTTTTCCCACTAACAATTCATTGATTGTTTGCTCTTCGTTGATAGTTTGTGACACTTTATCTCCCTGGCGGCTGGACTTTTTACCTGGCCTATATGAAGTGCTTTCATTAGAACATCATTGATTTTGCCATTGATGAACTCAGGGCTAGGATGCGTACCTTGTAAATTATTTTCTACATGGGCTGCCTTTTTCTAGTGGCATCCAAATAATAAATAAACGACGTTGCATTGAAACAGTAAACCACTATTTTGATCAGTTCTGATGTGGCATCTATTGATTAACAAAAGCCAAGTATTTCCTACATCCCTCTATGCCAAGGGTTAGCTCACAGAAGTTGCTAATTAAAGGAAGTGATGAAGCGTGTATGTGGGGACAGATGTGCGCAAGAATGTTTATAGCAATTTCTTCACAGTACCCTGAACTGGAGTTAGCTCAAGTTTTATTAAAACTCAGTTGGATAAGCAGGTTATAACACAATTCAATCAATACTACAATAAAACAATAAAAATGAATAAGTCATAGCTATGTGCAATGACATAGCTATATATAAATAACGTGGATAAACAGCACAATAGTAATGTTAAGGAAAAGCAGCCAGGCACAAAAAACATGAACTGTTTAAGTCCCTAAGGTTAAAAGAAAAACATGCAAAACTATGGTGTGTGGATGGATACTTACATGGTAAAACCATAAAAGAAAGTACAGAAGTGAATACCATAAAGCTTGGGGCAGTGGTTCCCTTTATGGGAGGAGTAAGAGGTTGGTAGGGGAAGAGGTGGGAGGGCTTCTGGGACACTGGCAGCATCCCTATCTGACCTGGGTGGTGGTTAGATGAGGGTTTATTACATGATAACTAGTGGCCTGGTGCACAAAATTCGTGCACTTGGTGGGGGGGGGGTACAGCCTGGCCTGTGCCCAGTCACAGTGCTGGAGCCCCACGATCCATCACCCCGAAGAGGTAGGCCTCCACGAGCCTCACGTCCCTGGGCCTGGTGCCGGGGGTGGAGACACGAGCCTCATGCAAATCCCCGATGCAAGTCCCAGCCCACCGGCACCTGCTGCACACGCAGCCGCCTGCTGATCGGTCGTTACGCATGAGGGTGTCATGACCATTTGCATATTAGCTCTTTATTATTTAGATTCTGGGAGCTTCAACTTTTCTGTTGTTTGTCATATTTAACAATAAAAAAGTTAAAAACAAAAAAAAAAGGTGATAAAAGTTTATGGAATTCATTTTAGATGTCAAACAGTGGCTTTGCAAAATGGAACATCCTCTTAAAGTATGCAATATAAAAAAATAGTTCTGTGAGCACCTTGTTGAGTTTACATTTGTTTTTTATTGCTAAACCACAAAGTTTCTTTCTACATATTCATTACCCCTCTATATTTGGGGTGTGTGTGTGTGTGTGTGTGTGTGTGTGTGTATGTGTGTGTGTTTATTTTTGTATGTCTGGGCTTTTCCATGGTGACTTTTCAGCACTGAGACAACATTTTTGGCTCTTTTGTTTATAAAAATATGTTTTTAAGTGATAATTACAACTTGATATAGGTGGTAGTTCTTTTATCAAACTCAGTATACCTACAGCCCTATTGTAAGAAAAATACAGCATGCTTGACTTCCCATAAGAAAACCCCAAGACTTAATGAGCTGCAGAGAGTCCTGAGCTAAACCCACTGGCCTATTATTTTGTTGTCCGTGGGATTTAATAACCATGTGGAAAGCATTGTTCAGCGTACGGAGGGTGGCCCCTCAGGTGAAATCTTAAATGTAGCAGCAAAGCAGGACGGGAACCTCCTCTTTCTACTTAGTCTTAATCTCCTTTCAGGGGCACTAAATTCAAAGCTTTGAGTTGATTAAATTGAAAATGCAATTAAATACATATTTGTAAGTGGACGCACTTGCTTTGAATGGAACAGCATCTTTTGAATTATAATCAGTTTTCAGAAGTAATATTCATCAGCTATGACCATTGCCATTTTCTATAAGAAGTTATTTAGTCTGGTTTAAATTAGAAAATTTAATATGCACTCCAAAGATCAAAGGACCAATAGTTGAAAGGTAAATATGAATATCTTTTTGTAATTTTCTATTATTCTGCTACATTGAGGATAAAAGACTCTCCCAAATGTTGTGTCCAAAGAAATAGACTTTTATCATTTTTCTGTTTTCAAACTGTCCCCCTGCACTAATTATTCTGTAACACTTGGCCCTTGTTACTTATTTTAAATCAAAGTGCAGGATAGTAATTCTTTCTGAAAATTCTTCATTACCAGAAAACATCCTTCACTTCTAACATCAAGAGTTATAATTAAACTGAGCATTATCTTTCTCTTGGCATCAGAAGTAAATATATACAGAAGGAAAAAAATACTCAGAAAAACTCGAACAGGTCGATTTTTACCAAGCTATCATTAGCATGTTGAAGATGAAGCAGCTTTACTAAAATAAAATATCACATTATATCTGAAATCCTGTGTAAGAGATTGTACTTTTCAAAGATGCAAGTTAAATGTTGCATTCCCAAAATGACAAATACTAAGTGTTATTATTGACTATGTCTTGGGGACGTGTTCCCAGAGCTGATCACATGAACTAAACCGAGGTTTTCGGGGAGTTGGATGAACAAACAGCATCTGGACCAGGCACCTCTGTCTGGGAGATGGAGGTGGAGAGAGAGGTCAGCTTAATCCCACCCTGTGGAGGGCTTGGGTCAGCAAAGCCTACAGGAGCTATACTGCCAAGTCAACACCCTGAAATACCTGGAATTTAGTCATTGAGATGATCAAAAGTTACAGTTGGGTTTAGGAATGGTTATGGACAGCAGTGATCTGCTATATTTGAATTCCTAGCTCTTAGCATGCACTGCTTTGCATTGCTCTTTGGCCAGTGGTCAGTACATATTTATTATGTTTGTTGTTGAATTAGTAGCTGATTCTTGTAAAGCAATACTGAAACAGACTAAAAGGAAGAGGGGAAGTGCGTTAAATTTCTTTGAGCCTGTGGCTGATTTTACGAGGTACATTACACTATATTTTAAGACTTGGCTAAGTCGCCGATGCATATTTTATATTTATTCTACACCCTGAGAGTCACGAATGTTTATTGTACTTTGGAATAATAATGAGGGACTACCTCTGCTAACTTTTTGGTGAAAAAGAGTCTATGCCATCTGGTGCATTGGTTTTGGGTGACATTAAACGCAGTCATGGGCCACTCTATGGAAAGGAGCTCTAAGTCAGAGTGTGTTATGAACCAACAAATGAACATTTTGGTTCTTGAGCATCTGGGGTACCCTAAAAGCGATGATTTGTGACATTTTCTTACTTCATGCACAGGCAATAAAGTTGATCCATGAGCTAGGAAGAAAGGGGGACTATAAAGGCTGCTCAGGTAGAGGTTCTTTGGAAAAAATTAGAGTAGTGTTTTATAATTAATGTTTCTAGTATTTTTCACTTAGTGTTCTACTATCTACTATGCTTACAGTAGATAAAGAATCATTGTCACAGCTAGCCAACTGAAAAAGAATTGGAAAATGCTATTTGTTACAATAGCCTTTGAAAATCCTCACTTAGCATTATTTCTCCCAGCCACTGATGTTATAAATTCAACTTAGAATTTCCTTTTCATTCTTTTGTAATTTCCTCTCAAATCTTTACAGAGCACATTAACATTTTTTTATTCCTTTAAAAGAAATATTTTAACAGACTCTCCTTTATCTTAATTTTTAAAGAGTTTTTTATAGAAAATTTTTGAGAATGTAATAAAGAGAAAATATGATGTATTACTTTTAACATTCTTCAATACTGTTGCCATTTAAGAATTCTGGCTTTTAGTTCTTAGATCTCCAAAATATGGTTTACTTGAAGCAATAGTTCTCATTTTCTTTTTAGTTATAGTAATGTTAATAATCCCACACATTTAAGGAGTGGTCTAAAACATGTGTATTTTCATTAGCAGTCACTCCCTACGCTCTCTTCCTCAGTCCCTGACAACCAGTAGTGCATCCACTACTGGTTGTCAGGGACTGAGGAAGAGAGCGTAGGGAGTGACTGGATTTGTCTATTCTGGCAATTTGGTAAAAATGAAATCACACACTACCTGGTCTTCTGTGACTGGCTTCCTTTCTTAGCAGGATGTTTTGATGCCCACCCTAGTTGAAACATGAAGTACTTCATTCCTTTTATTCTCAAATAGGATTCCATTGTGGCGACTTATCACTGACTAAGAAATCTTACTGCCACTAAGTTAAACAGCTCCCTGGGTCTGACCTTAACTTGCCCAGATATGGAAATGTATCATACCAAATCCATAAATAGCAGATTAACCTTTACTGTTTACATGGTTAGTGACCATTTTAAAAATTTTTAGTATTAATTACAGTGGTCCTAGGGAACCAGGGGTTGAATATTCATCTTATTTTAGACTTACCTGTAACTTTAGCATTGGAAAGACTGAGCCCGCGGGCACTGCACTACTAAGAGCTTGAGGAAGTGGCCACGAAGCCCCTCAATACCTCTCTGCAGATGAGATGCAGAATGACAGCGATCAGGACTTGCAATATAATATCTGTCGAATAATGCATTTTATATGGCTCTTATCATGTACCGGTATTGTCCTTTTAGAGGTTCTAACAGTTTACATGTTTTGATACAGTATTTAAATGGAATTGAAAGAAATAATTTAAAATGGCCATTTTATAACTAGAAAGATAGCTTTTCTTTTTCACAATTAAATAGGTTACGAACATGATCTTCAAAATATTTCTCCTGCTCAAACGTATCATTTCAGTTGATTAAAATTTTGCAAAATCAATTATGGCCATTTTCTATTAGCCGTTTTCAACAAGCCTGTTTTTATTTATATTTTAGATACATTATAGAATCCTATGGCACGCAAGCGTGAGTGTGATTAATTAAGTAGAAGTCTTTGAACATGGTTGTTGGCAGGTACAAGTAGACCTTGGGTTTGAAGAGCACCCTTGAACAATAATTATAAATGATGGCGCCGTGTCCCGGAGGGCTTGGCAGGGCGATTATTTATCTGTGTAAGAGTCTGTCGTAAATTTACAATGAAAACCAAGGCACTAAAGTCTGGCTTAAATGCTGACTTCTCTGAAGCTCAGAGGCCTGTCTGCGGACTTTAGGTGCCTTTCTGTTCCTTGGCATTCACACTCCCTTCCCGACTGAGACCAAAGCGGACAAAGGAAGAAGGGCACGCGCTTTCCGGGAGCCTCGGGGACAGCCAGGGGCACCTCTTGACTGTGGGTGTTGGGGCCGGGGGCTCAGTGTGTGCAGGTGGGGTGTTGGGGCCGGGGGCTCAGTGTGTGCAGGTGGGGTGTTGGGGCCGGGGCCTCAGTGTGTGCAGGTGGGGGTGTTGGGGCCGGGGGCTCAGTGTGTGCAGGTGGGGGTGTTGGAGCCGGGGGCTCAGTGTGTGCAGGTGGGGGTGTTGGGACCGGGGGCTCAGTGTGTGAAGGTGGGGGTGTTGGGACCGGGGGCTCAGTGTGTGCAGGTGGGGGTGTTGGGACCGGGGGCTCAGTGTGTGCAGGTGGGGTGTTGGGGCCGGGGGCTCAGTGTGTGCAGGTGGGGGTGTTGGGACCGGGGGCTCAGTGTGTGCAGGTGGGGTGTTGGGGCCGGGGGCTCAGTGTGTGCAGGTGGGGGTGTTGGTGCTGGGGACTCAATGTGTACAGGTGGGGGTGTTGGGGCCGGGGGCTCAGTGGGCTGCAGGTGGGGGTGTTGGGGCCGGGGGCTCAGTGTGTGCAGGTGGGGGTGTTGGGGCCGGGGGCTCAGTGGGCTGCAGGTGGGGTGTTGGGACTGGGGGCTCAGTGGGCTGCAGGTGGGGGTGTTGGGACTGGGGGCTCAGTGGGCTGCAGGTGGGGGTGTTGGGACTGGGGGCTCAGTGGGCTGCAGGTGGGGGTGTTGGGACTGGGGGCTCAGTGTGTGCCGGTGGGGTGTTGGGGCCAGGGGCTCAGTGTGTGCAGGTGGGGGCTCCCCGCGGCCCAGGAACACCTGCTTGCCAAGATGCGGGTCCACAGCAGTGCTTTGCCTCCTCCTGTAACTAACCCACCAGTGAAAGAAACAAAGAAAAAGGGGTGGAGACCTTTCCGTCACACACGGAGCTGGCGCCCGCAGGTAAGAGCGTGGCCTCTCTGTGCGTGAAGGGTCACCCAATGAATGCCATCATCTGTCCTTCCCGTGCATGCCCCAGAGATGAAGGCGAACAGTGTCATCTTGGATAAGAAGAGAAAAAAGAAAGAAAGAAATAACAGGAACCTGCTGCGTCCTGAGCAGCTCCACTGTCCCCGCTGGGCATGCGCACCGGGGCCGCGCTGACAGGTGTTGCCCAAGAGCCGCTGGCAGCTGCTCGGCGGCACATACTCTGGTGATGCACCGATTCACGGTGACACCTCAGAAATAGGAACTCACCTGTGGGTTCCTGTACATTGTCACCCGCTCCGATTTCCGCGCTGTGACCCGTGACGATGGCCCTTTCGGGATGGACCCGGTGCCCCTGCGGCCGGGAGGGCGTCTCGGGGTCCCTAGTCACTAACGTGTGCTTCACGGGGGATCTTGTGAAAGGGACGTCGCCTAATCTACGCAACTGTCTCTCTCAGGGACCTGCTTCTTGTCATCAGAAAGCCACCACAAATAGCCTAAGGTGTGATAAGAATTTGTGTCTTATTTGATTGGAGCAAAAGGCAGCATCTATTGCAGATTTAAGTTTGCTCAGTGAGGCTCTGCTGTGGCGCTGTCACAGCTACCTGAGGGCCAGGAGGAGGCCACGGGCACGCCGTTTGGCGTCACAGAGCTCCGGCCACCGACGTGAGGTGTGTTCCTGTCACATCGCCCTGGGGAAGTGGGTCCCAGGAGTTTCCAGGGAGCGGACGGAATTCCAGAGACCAGCAGCGCGTCCCGTCCGTCTGACGTGCCCTCTGATGTCTCGGGGACCACTGTTCTCCCCGGACGGCTGAGAACATGTTAAACCGCACAACACGCTTCCCAGCTCCGTTCGCATTTGAAGCGCCAGACAGGACAGTTAAGGGTATTAAATTAGGGTGGCGCCGCAGCACCCTGAGTTCTACGTGGCCCCAACATATGCTCTCTTAAATGATGGTGTTCTTTTACTGCTAATACCGAATTACTTTGTTCAGTGGATATTCTACACACGATCATTTTGAAGAATTGTCTTAACTCATAAGTAACTTTTGTTTCCCTATTTTAATAACTCAGTAACTCAATGTAATATTTGAAATTAGAGTTCCAAAACACAGATCTGTATTTGTTGTTGGGAAGGGGAGGGTGCTGATTCTGAGTATTTCTGTAAGGTGCCCCCTCTCGCCACCCCCACCCCCCAAAAAAACAACAACAACTGTCCCCCGAGCCTGTGGAGCCAATTGTGGATCCAGGAAGCGACCTGCTCCCTGAGCAGGAGGAAACACCACCCCCCCCCCCCCCCCCCCGCAGTATTCTAGCTCCTGGAGAGCATTTTGCTTAATGGCTTTAGCTTGGGGCCTCGGGCTGAGCGAAGAGGATGCACAATGGGAGCCGCCGCTCGGCCTGCACACACCGACACGCACACAGGGACACGCACACAGGGACACGTGTGCCCGGACAATGCGCTTCTTGAAGCAGCTTTCAAAGGGGACAAGCAGCGGCACAGAGGGGCCCAAGAGCCACTCGAGGGGACACGGGGGCCGCTGGCCGGGCCAGGAGAGGGCGGGCGGGGTGGCCGGGCTGGGGGAGCTGATTGTTCCCTAAGGTGAGGAGTCAGGTGGACGGAGGGTGCAGGGCAGAGACGCGATTTGAAAAGAGCCAATTAAGGCCGAGAGGCTGGAAGTGGCTCCAGATGGCGGGGAAGCAGGGAAGCAGGGGGCAGGCTGTGGAGGGGGTGGAGGGGGAGAGGGCGCGGTGCCCGAGACAGGGCCTGGGCCTTTAAATCAGAATGAATGGCAGCATGAAACCGGCGCCGAGAAGCGGGTGCCTGGAACGCTGCTGCCTGCAGGCCGGGGTGATCCAGGCCGAGCTCAGGGGGCCGGGGCTCTGAGGCCGGGGCGCACCATCCATCCGGCCTCCTCTCCTGCCCCGGCCTCCCCTCACCGAAGCCTGGTGCTTGGCACCCAGAGGCACAGCGCCCACCTCCCTTTCAGGTCGCCCGGTGCTTCCCCAGCTGCTGGCCTTGTCAGCGCGGTGGCCCTGCTTTCACAGCAAACAGCGCTGACCTGACCCCCAGGCCACCCCGGCCGTCTTCCTTACGGGGCGGAGAGGGCAGGGGACGGACTCTATGGAAAAAGGGGTTTGATTCCTCCCTGGTGCTCGGGCAATGGCGATGACACCCCAGAGACTGGAAGAGATGTCCCCAATGGAGCAGTCCATCTGCTATTCTCAGGGGGCCCCCATTCCAGGGGCAGCTGCCAGCAGCGGGGAGCAAGTGTCTCTTTGTCCCCTTGAGTGAGGAGTCTCTCAGCAGCAGGGAGCAGAGTCCGAGCTCATTGGGAGCGGATGTATTTATTGAAAATGTGGTTTCTGTTTTTATTGAGCGCCTGCTAGGCCTCATGTTGCATACTAAGGATACTGGACTCACTAGGCCCGTGGTCGGCAAACTCATTAGTCAACAGAGCCAAATATCAACAGTACAACGATTGAAATTTCTTTTGAGAGCCACATTTTTTAAACTTAAACTTCTTCTAACGCCACTTCTTCAACATAGACTCGCCCAGGCCGTGGTGTTTTGTGGAAGAGCCACACTCAAGGGGCCAAAGAGCCGCATGTGGCTCATGAGCCGCAGTTTGCTGACCACTGAACTAGGCAAAGTCTCTATTCTCTGGAAGTGTAGACCCAAGTGAGGGCATCATGTGCAGAAAAAAGCTACAGAATGAAACTGAAAAACGGTCAGAGAAATACAGGCTGGCATACAGCCAGTGCCTGCTTAGTTGTCGAGACAGAGCTGTGCGTGGCCGTACCACCCAAGAGCACCTGCCTTGGTTTCCCCCAAACAGAGAAGGACTAAGAGGTCCCCAAGAGTTCCCAGTAGCCGCTGAATCTCTGGTCTCCCAACAGCGGATTTCAGCTCCTTTAAGCTTCTTCAGGCCTTGGCGGCTGGTCAGTGCCTCCTGTTACTCCCCTCTCCGTACTGACTTTGGGGGGCGGGGGCCGAGAAGCCTTGGGTAACACACGTGGTACCCTGCATCTGTTATTCCCTTAAGCAAACAATCTCGGGTGAGGAATGGTAACGTCATAGTTTTTTATTCTCTCTCTCTCTCTCTCTCTCTCTCTCTCTCTCGCATGGTCTAGATGGGTGGTTCCCAAACTCTGTTCACAGTGAAATTGTCTGGTGACATTTTTATCAGAAGACGCACTTGTCCACACACCCCAGCCGTCACGGGAGCCTGTTCTGTAGCAATCGCCGGTGATCAGCAGTGTCTGCGCATAGAAGTAGATATGTTGGGTGTTACCAACATCAAGCACCCCAGGTGACTGTTCAAGCACAGGGGGTGGGAGGTTTGGGGAGCGCTAGTTTAGGGGAAGCGATGAGCATTTGGAGCCAGCGATAAGTCCTCCATTTACCACGCAGTCGCTGTGTTCCCTTCCCTACGGTCACACAGGGCATCACTACCCAGTTGCCCCTCTCCTGGCAAACAGCTCGGGCCCAGGGCACTGTTTCTTCCCATCCCGGGCCCCAGACAGGGACCCTCAAAAGAAAAGGGAACCACCTCCACATGCCGCTCACGAAGGTCTGTGAGCTTGGCGGCTGCCAGCATCAGAGATGGAGAATGCTGCGGCCTGGAGGGGGGACCGGAGGGCAGAGAGCTGGAGAGGAGAAAAGACAAGTTAATTAACCTGTCAAACCACTCCTTGCAGAGAGCATAAATCTAATAGAAGCTCGCATAATGCAATGCCATCCCCATTTCCTTGTTTCTTTTTGTGTTCTGATTCATTGTTCAAGAGGTACCTCCGGATCAGTATGGCTTTTGCAAAAAATACATATGATGTCTGAAGAATTTTACAATGTGAAACAATGCATGTTCTTCTGAAATTCATATGTGCTTAGGTCTAGCATGCAGTGGAATGCAGCTCCTTTTCATTGGCTTCTGGATGGATGCAGACTACTAGAGCTCACGAGAGAACATGACAGACATAAAATGCACTTATAAATTACGTTCTTACTAACAGTGCATGAAATTTGTAAATTTGGAATACAATTAAATTTCCCTTTTTTAAAAATTTGTTACGTCAGAGATTGGCAGACTACGTATGGCCCTCTGCCTTTTGGTAAATAAAGTTTTATTGGAACATAGCTTCACCCTTGGTTGACTTACTGTTGATGGCTCCTTTTGTGTTGTAACAGACAGGTTGAGTAGTTATATCAGACTTCAGTCTAAAATATATGTTATCTGGCTCTTTAAAGAACAAGTTTGCTCACTAGCTTTGGGTCACTACTGCAATAAAATGCCAAATATGTGAACAATTTAATGAAACAACAAAATGTTTGCATTAAAATTAAATAAATATAGCAGATTCTATGAAAAATATAGTAATTAACTAGTTGTGTTTCTTTATTTCTGTCTCTGTTCCAAGCATGGCCAGACCAACAGAGCCTACCCAGATGTGCACAAGGATAATGAAATCAGAATCTCTTTAGTAATTTTTCTGAATCAGATAAAAAGATAGTTTTACACATTTTTTGATTGCTTGCTTTTTGGGTTTGACAACTGAAGATGATGGACTGCATTTCATTGAACAATTTGGTTATTTTTTATTGTTTAAAGTATTACATATGTCTCCTTTTTCTCAATTGACCCCCCTCCAGCCATTCCTACCCCCGAGGGCAAGCCCCGACCGCCCCAGTGTCTGTTGGTTATGCTCTCTAATCCCCCCACCCCTGCCATTTGTCTCTAGATCTATTCTTGTTCATTAGTTTATGTTGATCATTATATCCCACATATGAGTGAGATCATGTGATATTTATCTTTCTCTGACTGGCTTATTTCGCTTAGCATAATGCTCTCCAGCTCCATCCATGCTGCTGCAAATAGTAAAAGTTCCTTCTTTTTTATAGCTGCATAGTATTCCATTGTGTAGATGTACCACAGTTTTTAATCCACTCATCTGCTGATGGGCACTTAGGCTGTTTCCAAATCTTAGCTATGGTGAATTGTGCTGCTATGAACATAGGGGTGCATATATCCTTTCTGATTGGTGTTTCTAGTTTCTTGGGATATATTCCTAGAAGTGGGATCACTGGGTCAAATGAGAGTTCCATTTTTAATTTTTTGAGGAAACTCCAAACTGTTTCCATAGTGGCTGCGCCAGTCTGCATTCCCACCAGCAGTACACGAGGGTTCCCTGCATCCTCGCCAGCACTTGTCATTTGTTGATTTGTTGATGATAGTCATTCTGACAAGTGTGAGGTGATACCTCATTGTCATTTTGATTTGCATCTCTCAGATGATTAGTGACTTTGAGAATGTTTTCATGTCTCTCAGCCTTCTTTATGTCTTCTTTTGAAAAGTATCTATTTAGGTCCTTTGCTCATTTTTTGATTGGGTTGTTTATCTTCCTTTTGTTAAGTTGTAGGAGTTCTCTGTAAATTTTGGAGATTAAGCCCTTATCTGAAATAGCATTGGCAAATATGTTCTCCCATGCAGTGGGATTTCTTGTTGTTTTGTTGATGGTTTCTTTGGCTGTGCAGCTTTTTATTTTGATGTAGTCCCATTTGTTTATTTTCTCCTTAGTTTCCATTGCCCTAGGGCAGTGGTCGGCAAACTCCTTAGTCAACAGAGCCAAATATCAACAGTACAATGACTGAAATTTCTTTTGAGAGCCAAATTTTTTAAACTTTAACTTCTTCTAATGCCACTTCTTCAAAATAGACTAGCCCAGGCCGTGGTATTTGGTGGAAGAACCACACTCAAGGGGCCAAAGAGCCTTATGTGGCTCGCGAGCCGCAGTTTGCCGACCACGGCCCTAGAGGCTGTATTGGTAAAGATATTGCTACGACATATGTCTGATATTTTGCTGCCTATGGAGTCTTCTAAGATTTTTATGGTTTCCCTTCTTACATTTAAGTCCTTTAGCCATTTTGAGTTTGTTTTTGTGTATGGTATAAGTTGGTGATCTAGTTTCATTTTTTTGCATGTATCTGACCAAATTTCCCAGCACTGTTTATTGAAGAGACTGTCATGACTCCATTTTATGCTCTTGCCTCCTTTGTCAAATATTAATTGAGCGTAGTGGTTTGGGTCGATTTCTGGGTTTTCTGTTCTGTTCCATTGGTCTATATGTCTGTTCTTGTGCCAGTACCAGGCAGTTTTGAGAACCGAGGCTTGGTAATATAGCTTGATGTCTGGTATTATGATCCCTCCAACTTTGTCCTTCTTTCTCAGGATTGCTGTGGCTTATTCAGGTTTTTGGTTTTTTATTCCAGATGAATTTTTGGAGAGTTTGTTCTAGGTCTGTGAAATATGCCGTTGGTATTTTAATGGGGATTGCATTGAATCTATAAATTGCTTTGGGTAGTATGGACATTTTAATGATGTTGATTCTACCAACCCATGAACACGGTATGTTCTTCCATTTGTTTATGTCTTCATCTAGTTCTTTTTTCAATGTCCTGTATTTCCCGAGTACAGGTCTTTTACTTCCTTAGTTAAGTTTATTCCTAGGTATCTTAATTTTTTTGGTGAAATGGTAAACGGGATTGTTTTTTTAGTTTCTCTTTCTATGAGTTCATTATTGGTGTATAAAAAAGCCATAGATTTATGGGTATTAATTTTGTATCCTGCTACATTACCGAATTCACTTATTTAGTCTAGCAATTTTTTTATGGAATCTTTGGGGTTTTCTGTGTACAGTATTATGTCATCTGCAAATAAGGACAGCTTTACTTCTTTTCCAATTTGGATGCCTTTTATTTCTTCTTCTTGTCTGATCGCTATGGCTAGCACTTCCAGTACCATATCGAACAGGAATGGTGAAAGTGGGCATCCCTGTCTTGTTCCCGTTCTTAGGGGAAATGAGTTTAGTTTTTGCCCATTGAGTATGATGTTGGCTGCAGGTTTGTCATATAAGGCTTTTATAATGTTGAGGTATGATCCCCCTATTCCCACTTTGCTGAGAGTTTTTATCAAGAAAGGGTATTGGATTTTGTCAAATGCTTTTTTCTGCATTGATTCATATGACTATGTGATTTTTATCTCTCAGTTTGTTTATGTGATATATCACATTTATTGATTTGCGGATATTGTACCATCTTTGCATCTCTGGAATAAATCCCACTTGGTCATGGTATATGATCTTTCTAATGTAATGCTGAATCCGATTTGCTAGAATTTTGTTGAGGATTTTAGCATCTATGTTCATCAAGGATATTGGCCTGTGGCTCTCTTTCTTTGTGGTGTCTTTATCTGGTTTTGGAATTAGGGTAATGCTGGCTTCATAGAAAGAGCTTGGAAGTGTGCCTTCCTCTTGAATTTTTTGGAATAGTCTGAGGAGGATTGGTTTTAGTTCTTCTTTGAGTGCTTGGTAGAACTCTGTAAAGCCATCTGGACCAGGGCTTTTGTTTGCTGGAAGATTTTTGATTACTGCTTCAATTTTTTCGGTAATTATTGGCCTATTCAGGTATTTTGATACTTCCTGATTGAGTTTTGGAGCTTGTATTTTTCTAAGAATATGTCCATTTCATTTAGGTTGAACAATTTGTTTTTGATATAACATGAAATATGTAGAGATGTTCTATAGGGCACGTTTGCACCCTCACTTGAGCTCCAGAGTCACCGCTGGGTCTCTGGGCTATATGTCACCCCCACTCATTGCAGGAAGTGGGCCACCCATTGCACAGGAGACAGACCCAGAGGGGCCGGGCATCCACTGCAAGCCCAGAGAGCAGGCTCTCCAGATGGCCTCGGCATTCCCCCTCAAGCCTGACTGTCCTCATTGACCTTGATGGCAATTTCACCAAACGGGTGAAAGGAGGAGACATTTGGCCTTGCCCCTTCTCCCAGCCCCGCCCCAGTGCACGCACAGCCCCCAGCCAGCCTGCCACAGGCTGCACTGGGTGGGAGGAAGGAACCTCGGCTGAAACCAGGTTTTGAGTTCTGACTCCTACCTGAGACTGGGCATTTTAATTCCTCACCTGAGACTGTCTTATGAAACAGAAAGTAAATGAACATTTTTGTTGTTGTTATTCAAGAGTGAGTAGAGAAGTAATGGGGACCCAATAAATGAAATGAGTGGGAGACTGGGAGAAATGGACGTGCTTTATACTCACAACTCTTAAATTATGCTCATGACCTTAACAGTTACATGTGCATTAGCACATTTGTTCACTCCCACTGAACTTGTGTGAAGTGGGTTCTAGCAGGTGCTCATTCCAGACTCATGCCGTCTTACCTGGGTGTGAGCTGCAGGCTCACTACCTGGCTGCGTGGCCCTGGGTGAGGAACGCATTCTCCCTATGCCTCCGGGATCACGTTGTAAGAGAGAATCAGTGTGAAGCCTGAACGAGTTACTCGGTGTCCACGCCCAGAGTCATGCCAGCGCAGGGAGGTGTGTTGCTACTTTTGTTTCTTCGTTTGTACCATTTATTGTGGTGCAACAGAAGATGTGCAAAGAGGACAGTGCACTGATCTTCAGTGGACAGACTTGGTTACTGATTGTTTAAATCTTCTGATTTGTTCTTTGAAATTGCCGTGCATTTCCACATGTATTTCTGAGAGAGCTTTTCAGTGTTCACACATCCTTACACACATATGTGTGCATATCTATAATAATAAAAGCATAATATGCTAATTAGATTGGATGTCCTTCTGGACGACCTTCCAGACGAAGCCAGGGCTGCGAGGAAAGCCAGGGTCCTGGGTGCTGGAGGGAAGCCGGTGCCGGAAGCTGGGGGAAGGAAGGCCTACTCTTGCATGAATTTCGTGCATCGGGCCTCTAGTTTGATTAGAATTGGACTTAAATCATACATCCATTATGATTTGGGGTGAATTGATATGTTGAAAATATTGACTCTTTCAACATGATGTTTCCACTGATTGGGCCTTCTTTAGTTATACTCATCCATTTTGCTCATTCTTCAGTGTAACGTATCACACATATTCCCTCAGAATTAATTCAAAATGTTTACTTTTTGTATGGCCGTATAAACCATGTAGTTTTTAAGTGTTCATTTCTTATATTTTTTACCTTATCTTTTCACATGGTCTAGAACTTTCAGTACCGTGTTTAATAGAGGTGCTTGTGGTGGACATTATTTTGTTTCTTTACAACGTTAGGGGAATAATTTCAATAATTCTTCATTCAATGTGGGATGATTTGAAGGAGTTTGGCAGACACCTTTATCAGTCAGGATGTTTCTTTTAATCTTAATTTGAGGAGATGTTTTATCATAAATATGTGCTAAATTTCATTGATTTAAAAAATCTTTTAAGATAATGTATGTTTGTCCTGTATATTGCTAATGTAGTATAGATGCACATACGTCTATAAATTTCCCTTTCACCACCGTGAGTGGTACATTGCACATGTTTTGCTATTTAGTGCTTTCTGTTTTTATCTACTGCAATTTTCAGGTTAGGAAATTGACATAAAGAAATGTTTAACAACTTCCTTGAACTACAACATTTAATCAAAATCCGGTGTAATGGCAAAGCTTTTGCTTCTAATTACCATTCTGCATCTGTGCATGAGTAAGTGTGTGTGTCTTATGAATAAATTTAGTACTTTATATTATAATTACACTTACAGGTGAGGAAGCAGCAACTCAGAATTTAAAAAGTCATTCATATCTCAACATGTAACACCCTTTCTTTTTATCAATGAGCATATAATGAAGGAAATGGCTTCTCCGGATTGTAGAGCACTAAAATAGCAAACATAGAACGTTGAGGGCATCAGATGTAATAACTATAACAAGCATCTCCCATCTGTGGGGCTGGGGGGAAGGGGAGAGGTTGGGGTGGTCAGAACTTGGAGGTTTGGAGAGAAAATCCGCAGAGCTGAGCCAGAAGGCACAGAGCTGAACCCGTGTCAGGCCCTCAAGGAGGTCAGACGTGGGACCTACGGACCAGATCCAGACTCTGGGGGAGGAGTGTTGCCCGTGCTGCTAACATATCTGAGACTCATTCTGAGCGTGGACCTGCAAGTGTTACCTCATGTGGACTAAGCATCGTTGTGCAAATGGTTCATGGGACAATATCCTGGGTTACTGGCTGAGCCCTCAATGCGATCACAGGTTTCTTTTTAAGAGCGAGGCAGACGATGAAGACAGCCATGTCAGGAGGGCAGCAGAGAGAGGTTTGAAGATGTGCTTTTGCCTTTGAAGACGGACTAAGGAACCATGAACAACAAATGCTGGACATGATGAGGACACAGGGGCTCCCCTGCAGCCCTGGAGGAGGTGCCGCCTGCACTGGTCTAACACAATGGTTTCTTCAGGTGAACATCAGAATCACCTGGGAGCCGTTACCAATAAAATACCCCTGGGCTCATCCTGGGTGATCTGATTGGATTAATATTTTCATGTGGATTTCTGAGTTTTTATTCATTTAATGCTGTGTTGTTGGAAATGGAGACTATTCTAAATGCCTTTCCATTATAAATATATGTTATTGTGTTTGCATACATCGATTCTCATGGAAAAAAATTTAAAACATGCATATATGATAACATTTTTTATAAATTATTGCAAGTTATTTTCAAAATGTAAGGAGTTATTTCTGGCTAGTAAGAAAGGTTTGACAAACAGGGATTAACAAACACCGTAACTTGAGTTTTTATAATTACTGGTTAAATTATCCTATATAATAAAAGGCTAATATGCAAATGGACCGAACAGCTGAATGACTGGTCACTATGACGCGCACTGACCACCAGGGGGCAGACTCTATATGCAGGAGCTGCCCCCTGGTGGTCAGAGTGCCAGAAGCCGGGCTTACTGCTGGCGAGCGGAGCGGCGGTGGCGGGAGCCTCTATGGCAGTGGCAGCGCTAAGGATGTCTGACTGAAGGCTTAGGCCTGCTCCCCACGGGGAACAAGCCTAAGCTGTCAGTTGGACATCCCCTAAGGGCTCCAGGACTGCGAGAGGGCACAGGCCGGGCTGAGGGACTCCCCTCCTGAGTGCAGGAATTTTGTGCACTGGACCTCTAGCTCATTAAATATTTTGTTTAGGTTCTGAATGACCATTCTTTAAGCTGAATGTGAAAAAGTTAATGAAATATCAGCTATTATATGATATTTTTCCATGTTGGATACCTAAAATTTTGATACATTTTGTGACTTTCAGCCATTATTTTTGTTAACTCATAATAATTGAGATTAATTAACACATGCAATGCAGTCACAATAGCACTTAGTTTTTTAGATAATTTTTTAAAGTTTGCTTTTGTGTCAATTTTCTAAATAAGCAATATTTTCCCAAAGTAACTACAAGGAGCAAATAGTCTGAATTTGAAAGAAAATTGGTTTTGTTATTTAATTGTCATATGTTATAGTACAACTTCAGAGTAGATGCTAGATCATTGATTTAATTACTTTTGCCTAATTAATAATGATGCAGAGTAAAGGCTGGTATAATATAGCAGAGCATAGAATCTGCCTGTAAACAGTTTATAATTTTCTAAAAAGTGTTTCATGAAACATTAGCATTCCTCCAAATGTAACAAGTATTCTGAACAAAATGTATTGTGTGTGTTTTTAAATGAGGGAATGCTGTGGGAAAGAATGTTAAATAAACCTTTGAAATTAGTGCAGTTATTGTGTTTGAGTTCAAAAAATTTCATTTTTATTGGATTAAAAATTATATATTCTACCACCAGGTGTTATGTTTTTCATAGGTTTACCCATGTTTTTTGACAGGAATTTTTATTTTTATCTCATACCATTTTACTCGTTCAAAACATAGTTTCTATTTTGCTTTATCTTTTTGTTAGCCAAATGTATGAGTCATATCATCAAAGAATTACACTATTCATCTATATTTGGTAAACCTATTCTTACTCTGAATTTTAAAAATATCTCACCTGCCATTGCCCACTGTTTCTTCATAGTAAAGGGGTCCTTTTTAATTATCATATACCATTTTTCCATGTAAATAAATGTTTTTGTTTGCTTGCTTGCTTATATCAAGATCTACCCTACAGCTATGTACACACTTTCATTCTCTGTCTCTGAATAACTTCAGCTGTATGTCGTCTTCTGTTTGAGGCTTAGTGAAATGTTATGTGGTACTCCAGTTGCAGGCCTATCTCAGCATTGGGGAGAAGGTGTGCCGATGCTTGCTTTATGAATGAGTTACCAAGTATTTACAATATCTTCTTCATCCCATCTTATGTTTTCTTTGGGGGGGAAATTTGGTTTACTCAAGATAAAATGTTTAACCATGATATCAAAAATGTGAATTATCCCAATTATTGAAAATTAACCTTCACTCATTAACCTACACATTAACCTTCACTCTTAGTCAAAACTGCCTGGGTCAGCAGCTGACAGCCATAGGTAGCCATCTCGGGAATAGACGTGAAAGGAGCCAGTTGCCTGTGAAGAGGGCTGACTTGGGAGCTCTGCCAGTCAAGAATTATCTCTTCTTCTCGGTCAATCACCAGCTTAGACAGCACTTTCGTATTAGGGACTCTGCGGATGAGTCCACAGAGAAGTCTACATTCAAGTAGAACCAGAGGTATCCGGTTAAGGGACCCCCATAAGCAGAAGCTCTAAGGAGGAAATGGCTGTGGGAATGGTAGGAGCGAATGGCACTGGAAATAGAATCAGCGACCAAGAACAGCTGGCTCAGGAGAATGGTGACCCCATTAGCTGGGCCAGTGGGACACAGCCCTGCTCAGGGGCCTCCAGTTCTTTACGTCACCAGGTGTTCTTGCACTTCCATCCCACAGTAAGTTGAACATTCATCTTTTTCTTCAAATGTGTGAGATTCCTACTGAATTCTGGACATATAGTTACGATGTTTTACTCTGAAATCATCTACGTGTGAGCAGTTGAAGTAATTGAAGAAGAGAATATACTATCCTGCCCCTGTCCATCAGCCAATCTTTTTCCAGCTCCTTGTGGATCTGAAGAGACGCTTGGGAAATAGCCTCCGCCTTATGAATGGCCAAACGCAATTGTAGTGTCTTTTAAGTTAGCATCGAAAGAGGTGTCACATTTTCAAAATAAGGATGTTTCAGATGGTCTGCTTAGTTCCATCTCATTGATCCCTGTGGATAGATGCTCAAGAAGTCACGGCAGAATAATTGCTCACACTGTACTAAATGGTGTGTTTTTATTATGTTCATTCTTAAGAATCACAGTGTCAAAGCTAATCTTATAATAACAATTATAGTGCTATTAGGAGTAGAGAAAGACTTCTGAATGGTTCAGGCTGCCGCTAAATTGGTTAGTGTTCTAATGGTGTGTTTAGAACATATAGAGATTTTGTTGCTCGTAGCTTAGAATTTCTTTGTTACCGCCTTTGTGACTTGACCCCAAGGACAAAGATTCGGTCTGAACACCAAATGATGTTTCCAAAAAAGGTTAAAAGATGTTGTTCTTAACATGGCACACATGCACCGTGTTTCTTGAAATGAAGTCTCATTTTCCATCTCAGGAGACTTCCTTTGTGCACTGTGTCCTGGGCGGAGAGATGTTAATTTAATCTTCTCATTTACACCTCCCGTCTGCTTTCACTCCAGCTGTGTCTCCTTGGCTACTTGAGAAGCCAGTTAGGTTTGCACTTAGTGGTTTTAACTGATTGCAGTTGTAATTGAAGAAAACTATTGCACATCTAGGAAAACTATGAATAAATATTAGACACTTTACGCTAAATGTCCAAAATAATGATTCTACCTCCTCGGTCTAATTCTGTCTGAGACAATGCAACCCGGCACATTGAATTCTTCTTCTTCAGGTTATTTGGAGATCCGTGGAGCATTTATATTTAGTTCATGAATGTCAAGGTTTCCCAACCTTAGCACGGATGGGATTTTGAACTCCATATATTGTTGTTGTCTGCATTACAGGATACTGGCATTTAGCAGAGTCTGGCCTCTACTCACTAGGAGCCAGTCATAATCATTTAAAATGTGTCCAGACTTCGCCAAGTGCCCCGTGGGAAGCAAGGGCACCCTGGTTGAGAATTACTGATGTAAAGGAATAATGGGAAGTATTACAGAAGGTTGCTGTGGGTGCCCAAGGAATCCACATAATTCGGTAATATTGGTGGGACCGGATGTTAGAGAACTGCTGATTTTAGGATTTTCTTGTTGTTGTTGACAGAGTGCCTAGTAAACCAAACGTGAGTCAACTTCTCCCTGGTCTTTTTTTTTTTTTTTTTTTTGACAGTCATAGTTTCACTAAACCATAAACATTTCATTATCCTCATAAACATACTTAGATTTACCTCCCACTTTGAGTACATGAAGTAGGAAGTAGGAGTCACTGCTTGGTCCAGTACATTCCACAGAGTGAACATTTTATAAGTATTTGTTGACTATGAATAAATGGCCATAGATCTCACTGGGCCTTTTGAAGTAGCCAAAATCAGTTGACTATAATGGTAAAAAAATTAAAGGGCACAGCTTAAAACCATGTAGAAAATGTATTGATCGAAAGATCAACAAAGAAACAAGGTTTAAAGTTTTACCCCAGAGATGCTAAAACGGGAAGAACTATGACAACATCTACTTTGGGCAAAACATACAATTCACAGTGGGATTCCCCAAATATGTTCCGCTGACATCAAGTCGGTGCAGGTGAAATGAAAGAGAAAATATTATTGCCCAGACTCCCAATAAAAGAGAGTGAATGGACTGCGCACCGTTTACTCTCGTAGGGTAACGTAGAACACCCAGCTTTCCTGGTAAAATGGAATCAGACCATAATTATTTCCTCTCACGAATAGAATTGCCTTAAAAAATAGCAGTGGTAAAATTTTATAAGTCTTCCCACTTACTTTGGGGGGTTCAGGGGAGGAGAAGATAGAGAGCAGCCAAAAATTTACTAATAAAATTCTTATAAAGTATTGTTTCAGTTTTATTTTTTGTATTGGGGTGACCTTGGTTAATGAAATTATATAGATTTCAAGTGTACAGTTCTCTAATGCATGATCTTATATTGCATTGTGTATTCACCACCCAAAGGCCAATCTTCTTCTGTCACCATATATGATCCCCGTTTTCCTTTCCTACCCCCACACCCCCCTTTCAGTCTACAAACCATGCTACTGTTGTTTGTGTGTATGAGATTTTTTTTGTCTGTCTTGTTCATTTGTTGCTTTCAGTTTCATATCCCACATATGAGTGAAATCATATAGTTCTTGACTTTTTCCATCTGACTTATTTCACTTAGCATGATGTTCTCCAGGTCCGTCCATGCTGTGGTGAATGGCAGTATTACACCTTTTCTTATAACTGAATTGTATTCCATTGTACATAAGCATATCACCTTTTATCCAATCATCTGTTGAAGGACACTTTAGTTGTTTCCATGTTTTGGCCGAAAAAGTTAAAGAACAAGCTTTAAAACATTTAAATAAGCAATATTAAGGTATTATTCCATGCAACAAGTAATTCTTAAGTGCCTAAGTTTACACAAGTGAAAAGGTGGTGGCATATTTCAAAGAGCTTTGTTATTAAATTCTCAGCTCTTTTACATAAGTAGCAACTCGAAGGCGAGTTTTTTCATTCACAGGGTGATACCAGGGTATCTGCCAACACCTTACAGTATCATTGTCATAGAATCTAATTATGAGCTTTTAGTAACACATGTATCTTGAAATAAAATAGCGATAGGCAATTTAGGCTTCAGAACTATTCAGAAATATATATAGACCTGATTATTGATGAACTAGCAATAATTTTATAGTTTCCTAAGTGTGATAATGATGGAAAAGGCCAAGTTTTGCAAAAATGAGTCCAGTGGGTAAACTCCAGAGAGCAGACAATCTCTATGGTATCTGCAAAACTATAGTTAGCACGGGTAAACATAGAGTGCCAAAGCCACAATTCTACCTTTATATCTCCATTTGAGCACTCAACATATATATGCTCTACTTTCTGACAAAGTATGAAATTAGGAATGACTACACTTACGTTATTGGCAAGGTCACCTGCTGCGTTTGATAAAGATAGATGACCCTCATGCGGAAACGTGACTGTCCCCAGAGTGCCATAGATAACACTACCAACTAGCCTGTTCCAAAGGCAGTGGCTCAGAGGATGGGCCTTTTAGCCATGGTGCATTTGATATATTTCTTGGCACGCTTTGATATAATTGTTTCCGAACCCATTGCCAATTTACTGGCACTAACACATGCGCTCAAAATAATTATCACTTAGCTCTAGCAGTTGTTTCCTGTAAGTTTTTGCCACTTCCTTTCCTTCTGAGATTTATCTAAATAATTAAGGTAGTTGATGGTAGAGTTAGATGAATCCTTAGATTGAATAAGTATCTATACTTGTTTATTTTTCCATTCCAAGAAGCACTTAATTATAGCCACTTTGTACAAGCCACTGTGAGAAGCTGGTAGAAGAAGATATAGAAGCAGTAAACAATAAATAAGTATTTTTTCCTGAAAGTTCACTATTAAGAGCTTTAATATTTTTTAACAATAACATTGAAATAACTCATGCTAGGAGGAAAAGACCAAGTACTTTGTGGTAAAAGGTATTACCCGTGCGCTTACTATTTCACAACAACATTGAAATACGTAGAGGATTTTTATTAGTTGGAAAACAGCTGTGCCAAATGCTGTCAATAATTTGTTTCCCATGTCACACCCATGTGTATTTTCATGTCATTCCCATGAAGAAACTGAGGCGTGAAGCTAACATATTCTCCCTAGGCTACTAAGTAGCAAAGGGTTTTATCACTCACTGTAGGCTCCACTGCTAATATCTGATTAAGTAAATTAATTATCAGGCTACAGTCTGTCAGGTTTCTTGTCCAGCTTTAACACTTACTAATTCAGGTGAGTTGCTTTACTTCTATTGGCATCGGTTTTTCCATCTATATCAGAAGAAATCATTGTCTTACCTCATAGGGTGTTTGCAAGAATCAGGTGAATCGCATATGTGAAACAATTTTTCTGTAGTCAATGTCTAATAACTTTTAGTCATATTGTTAATGTTTACTATCATCCCTATTAACGTTTACCAAGTAGACTTGAGGTATAGTAAGTGCAATTTCAGAACATCCTGACAAATAGTCTTCTACCGGCTCTACCTTGATAAGATTAACTGCTCAAAATGTCCCTATGCTTCTTGTCACTACATACGTGTATCATGAATTTTGCATAAAAACTGTTATTTCATTGTGTGGTTGGTGGTAACACATTGAGATATTCACTTATTCATTCATGACAAACATTTAATTGTTTTCCTAGTTACTGAGATAAGTGCTGTAAGAAAAATTTACAAATGAGACAAGACAGCCTATATAATCAAGAAGCTTACTGCCTGCTAGGGGAGATAAAAACAAGAACAACAGGCAATTAGAACACGATGGGGATACTATTCCTTTTTCCCAAATGGAAGAGTAACAGGGCAGGGTGTGGTCTTGTGCCCTGTTCGCCTGCAGTGCTCGGGACGGCACATTGCACAGAGCAGGCACTCAGTACACATGTGACAGACAGAACGGATGTTACTGGAGAGCTGCTAAGCCAAAGGAGAGCTAAGGAGGGGCTTTTTGAGCGGAGTGGCCAATAGGAGTTAGGGGAGGAGGAGGATGAAAGTTATTCCGGAAAGTATTTATCACTTGCAGAAAATCCTTGAATTGAATAGTCGTACACAGTTTCAAGAAAGTATAAGTAGCCCAGCCGGTGTGGCTCAGTGGTGGAGCATCTACCTATGAACCAGGAGGTCACAGTTCGATTCCAGTCAGGGCACATGCCCACTCGATCCCCAGTAGGGGGCGTGCAGGGGCAGCTCATCAATAATTCTCATCATTGATGTTTCTATCTCTCTATTCTTCTCCCTTCCTCTCTCTGAAATCAGTTTTAAAAAAGAAAGTGTAGGTAGTTCATCATGATGGAACTTAGCTCTAGAGGGAGGAGAAGAAAGAGAAGGGAGGTCTTGAAGAGCTTTGTACCCCTTAATGGGGAGTCCCTGGCTCAGGGGGAAATAAGCCAGCTCGTTAGGAGCAACGTGATAGAATGAGATTTGCCTGTTAGAAAAGGTCAATCAGTGTCAAAAGTGAAGTTGGATGGAAGCCGAAATAGAAGGAAATGATAAAAGTAAATGTTTCTACATCTTTTGTATAGATCATCTGGCATATTTTAGATAAAATCTCAATATCTTTCATTAGGAAGCCCCTCGTGACAGGTTCATACTTAGTCTTTGCAAAGCTTAGCTGAGAATAATGTTAGAAAGTAAAAATTAAGCTGCATACGCCCACTTCCATTGATGCATAATATAAAGTGCAGTATGAGGTCTCATAGTCTTTCTGAGAAGCACTAAATATTTAATTAGAGAGATGCAATCAATACTTGTTATTAAAAAACAAAACTGAAACAAGCAACACTTTAAGAAGTCATTAAAAACCCTCCTGATTGCTACTGATTACAGAAAGTGAGCTGAGTTGAAAATTTTGGCAAAGAGTAGAATTCACAGGGATTTTGCTGGATCTCAACAATTCAGCTTTAATGACTAAGAGTTGTTCACAATTTTATAAGAATAATTCTCCACTCTGCATCTCAGCATTTGAAACGTGGCTGCCTCTTTAGTCCAGTTTGAAGTAGAAATCTCTGTGCTGGACTTTGCACATCTCAGCATATACTCGCCCTTGTAGTTTGATTTAAAGCTTGATGTAATGAGGTATTAGCTGATTGAGATGTTTCCAAACTGTTAACAGTGAAAATGACATTTTGATGCTTCTGTTATTAACATTCTGGTTCCTAAAGTTTTACTTCCTAAGCTGGAGGGGA
This sequence comes from Cnephaeus nilssonii, assembly GCF_951640355.1. Lineage (NCBI taxonomy): Eukaryota > Metazoa > Chordata > Mammalia > Chiroptera > Vespertilionidae > Cnephaeus > Cnephaeus nilssonii. The sequence goes on along the minus strand of NC_137073.1, from coordinate 112,757,390 downwards.
GGGGGGAGGGTTCCAAATATTCCTAAAAGGAATTGAGAGAGCCACCTTTCCCATCTGCCTGGAGCAGGCTCCGCAGCATCTTCCTGGAGGAAACAATTTTTCTTATTAATGTATCTGCTTACTGTTGTCACTCCAAATCTGAGAGAGGGGATTTGGGACGTGTGTGCTGCATGCCCTTTTGTAGCAGCAACACGCACGAAACCTGGAGAAATGGAACTGTCTCCCCCAGCGTCAGGTATTTATAAATAATGCAAACCCAGTCGCTCACCCTTATCTCACCTAGCCGGATCCTCCTCACAGACTCCTTTCCCCTCAACTCCACAGTTAGGTCTGGCTGTCTTGCTTTAGAATACTTCCGGGTTATCCCACTGGCTTTTCCTTTGGTCTTCAGACGTGGGCCTGGACTTTTGTTCTTTTGCTTTTGAATGACCTCTTGTCTCTGCTTTCACTTCCTTCAGGTTAGCCTCACAGACCTCTGTCAAGGGGCGAGGTCCTGGGACGCAGCCAATGGGATTGGGTTTTCGAAGGTGGGTATCTGTACACAGAGCTCCGCCTGGGAGCCGGGAGGACTTCATTCAGCTTTTGGCATAAACACAAGTTAGCCAAGAACTTTGAAGCACTGTATAGGTGAAATGTTATTCCTTCAAATGATAAAGCACATTCCGAATGGTTCAGGTCGCTTGTGAGCTCCTTAAAATCAGGTACTTGTCTTGTGTTTGATCCTCATGCTCACTACACTGTGAGGTCAACGAAGGCCAAAGGAAAGAATCAAAGAATGAAGGAGAAAAGCCAAACACACCTTACTTCTTAAATGAAAGCATTCCCCCAAACTGTCCAGATGATATATACAAGAAATGTTTAGCCAACTTTTTAAGGCAACTTTTAAATAACCCAGCGATTGCCGAAATCTTTTAAATTATTTCCCCTTCAGCTCCTGGAGTCACACTGGGAAATCACATATTGAAACTCTTTTCAAGTTTAAATACAGGTTTTCAATATTTCAGATTTTCCCGAGACTAGTTTTATAATAAAAACGTGATATATTTTTCTTTTTACAAAAAAATGTATCAAACCCACATTTTTATCATAGGATTTCTTATTTTTTCTTCTTGCAGCTTTTCCTCCCCTTAAAAAGTCCTAAATGCCAAATCTTTTCAGATCAATTTCAAGTCAGTCCTTGAATCCACCCTAATATTGCCTATCTAGTCGACTTTCTCTTACATTTGTTTGTAGGTCTCTTTTTTATTTGGCATTTCAGCAGCAATATAATCCAGAAAAAAGTACTAAAAGCTTTGTCTTTATGTTTAATACCATGGTAACTGCTTCTTCGTTGTGGCAGTTAATTAATTGTGTATGTTCAAGGTAAACCATTTCCTTAAAACTTTATTTTCTAGCTTGCTTCCCAGCATGACAATCGACAGGTAATAAAATGTTTAGATCAGCACTTTTTTATACACACACACACACACACACAAAAAAGTCAGAGACTCCAACTCAAGCTCGCTCAGACTTATTTAATCACTGTGAGTGGGAAGGAAGGCGAATTTTGATTGACTAGCTACACCGATCAATAGCGACCTTGAACTTGCATAAGGCATTGCTGGCTATTCCCAGTAATGTGAGATTCTAAAAGTGGGCCCTCACAACATTAGCACAAAATGAACAGCAGATAACATGGCAAAGAGTTCTTCCCCCTTATGGGAACTATTTCAAGCTTGTGTACCTTGCTCAATATTCTAGAAATTCAAATTATGTTATTCTTGCTGTTATCCCTGTGGTTGTTTTCTCTTTTACAAATACTTCCTCCAGGTTATGAGTTAGATAACAGTATTCCCAAAGCTCCATTAAAAATACAGACTAGGCCCTAGCCAGTTTTGCTCAGTGGATAGAGCGTCGGCCTGCAGACCGAAGGGTCCCGGGTTCGATTCTGGTCAAGTGCATGCACCTCGGTTGCAGGCTCTCCCGGTCCCAGGCCCTGGCTCTGGCTCGGGTGCGTGCAGGAGGCAACCAAAGTGTCTCACTCACATCGATATTTCTCTCTGTCTCTCCCTCTCTTCCACTCTCTGAAAATCAATGGAAAAATATCCTCGAGTGAGGATTCACAAAATAACACAGATCAGGAGTAGGCGTAGCCATCAGGGTGCCGGCCCAGCTACTTTTTTGTAGATCCCCATGGTGACCTAGTCACTGAAGCTCCAAAGGCAGGGAAGGTCAAGGTGAAGGTGCCCTACTTCAACATCCTCAGGGTCCACCAGATGGAAGACTGAACCAAACAGGAAAGCCCTTCCATGGATTAAGGTAGATTGTGTGAGGAGGGGGATGCCAGGCAGACTAAGGCTGGGCGCCCACTCATTGCTTCACCCAGCCTGACTGCTTCCCTCTGCTGAGCCCGAGGAAGCCGGGTGCCACTCGGGGACTGCACGCAGGGCAGGGTCCTCGGAAGGGCCAGTGGGAAAGTGGCACGTCCCCCTCCCAGCCTGGAGCCGCCGCTCCCCCCACGGCCTGTGTGCGCAGAACAATTGCTCCGCGTGGCAATGACAGGCGGCCCCAGGCAGAGCCAGTGCTGGCACATGTGACGGAGTGTGTCTCGTAGGCATGACTAGCAGGTGGGACTTTTCCTTTCAGCTGGCCCCAGAGCCGCCCGGTGAACTGACGAAAGCCTCTGGGAAGGGATGATGCTCTCCTAGAGGCCTGTGACCACCCTGAGCTGCTCTGTGCCCTCCCTCAGAGAGGTCGGCTCCGGTGGGAGAAGTCAGCCAGCCCAGGAGCAGGGCAGCCCCGTGCTGTGTCCGCCAGTGTGTCACCTACTGCACTGCCTTATGTATGGGTGGCGGGGGGCGGGGGGCGGGGGGAGAGGAGGGGAGAAAAAAAACGTGCAGCAGAAAATGAAGTCTGAAAGATGTAAAGATGTTTTGTCCTGCCGTCACTGTGCAAACATTTAGTTCCATTGACATGACACCGTGCCTTGTGTTACATAAAACTGTCACGTTGTCCCCTTCGGGTGAGCTGCCCAAATCAGTGACATCTGTCCAAGCTGTCACCTACCGGCAGGGTCCGATGAGCTGTTGGAGGCGATGAATGGTATTTCCGACTGCCCTTTCCAATGTTACCAAGTTGGGTTCAAACACATATCGGCATTGAAGAAAGGGCGGTAGATTTGAAAAGGATGTGATCAACTAGAAAAGGAGGGCATCCCTGAGATGCATGCCTTATACTGTATATTGCTTGATATACTCTGGGTTTTTTAAGTCAGTTTTAGACGTATCCCTTTGACATGATGGAAACTGTAATTCCTAAGCAAAGAGGCAGCTTAAACACCTGAGCTTCCATCCGTTCTTCTCTGTGCGGAAGGCTAACAGTATGAGAGAGAGAATTCGTAGTGGATGGTGATACCTGTGGAGGAACCCCTGGCGTGTGACTCGGTCATGAGAGGGGCGGCCCTGGCTGCCATTGCTGCCCATGCAGGGGGCTAAGCTCTCACACTGTTTGTAAGCAGAGAGCCAGGTATAGGCGGCCATAGCTTAAATGTTGCTCCCCGGTCCCTCTCCCTGGAAACTGTTGGGGAAAGTCATTTAGGGACTCTGGGTGAATGAAGGGTTGTATTCCGTGTTTGAGCTAAGCTGATCCCATCACACTGTGCCACACTCAGGGATCACATCCTTATGACCTCGTCTTTTTAGTCTCGAACCAGCACACAGCACCCTTCTGTGAACCACCGAGTCTATGTTTCTTATAATTCTGTCTTAGCATTTGAGTTTCGGATGGTCTCAGTGCCCCTCTTTTCTGACCCCTCCAACCAGCCCCCACACCCCAGGTTTTCCCACTTGCTGGAAACAGACAGAACACGTTTCTCTTTTGTACCTGATGTGACTGAGGGTATTTGGGCTCATGATCCCTACATAGGTCTCCCTTGCGTCCCCAATCCCGAATCCCGGGACCTCTGGAAGTCAGAAGATGACTCCACGCCATGTGGAGGGCTGTGTATTCCCACACACTCTACCTCTGCTCAGCACTGAGTTGGCTCAAATGTAAAACTCAACACCTCTGAGTTCTCAAAACTGACTTAAGAAGAATTTGAAGATATGACCAGCCCTGCATCCATTAAGTAAATTAAATTTGTTATTAAAAGCTTTTAGCAAATAAAAGCAAAGACCCATATAGCTTCACTGGTAAATTTTATCAAACATTTAATACTAATCATACACAAATGCTTAAAGAAAAAAGAGGAAGTAGTCAAAATATTTCTCCAATATTATATGAGATAAAATTATCCCAACACCAAAACCAGGCAAAGATATAAGAAAAGAAATTACAGATTAGTATCCATGCATAAAAGCAAATAATAAGGCAATATTAACAAATAGAAATATATATAAGACTAGAGGCCCGGTGCATGAAATTCATGCACGGGGGGTGGGTGGGTGGGGTGTCCCTCAGCCCAGCCTGCACCCTCTACAATCTGGGACATCCCTCTCACAATCCAGGACTGCTGGCTCCCAACTGCTTGACTGCCTGCCTTCCTGATTGCTCCTAACCACTTCTGCCTGCCAGCCTGATTACTCCCTAACCACTCCCCTGCCAGCCTGATTGATGCCTAATTGCTTCCCTGCCAGCCTGATTGCCCCTAACTGCCCTCCCCTGCCAGCCTGGCCACCCCCAATTGCCCTCCCCTGCAGGCATGGTTACCCCTAACTGCCCTCCCCTGCAGGCATGGTCCCCCCAACTGCTCTCTCCTGCAGGCCTGGGTCCCCCCTAAATGCCCTTCCCTACAGGCCTGGTTACTCCCAACTTCCCTCCTCTGCTGGCCTGGTCACCCCTAACTGCCCTCCCCTGCAGGCTTGATCGCCCCCAATTGCCCTCCCTTGCAGGACTGGTCCTTCCCAACTGCCCTCCCTTGCAGGCCTGGTAACCTCCCAACTGCCTTCCCCTGATGGCCATCTTGTGGTGGCCATCTTGTGTCCACATGGGGGCAGCCATCTTTGCCCACATGGGGGCAGCCATGTTGTGTGTTGGAGTGATGGTAAATTTGCATATTACTCTTTTATTAGATAGGATACTACTTCATGACCAAATGGGTTGTATCTCAGGAATGTAAGATTGACATGCAAAAAACAATCACATAATGAACACATTAACAGAATAAAGGGAGAAGCATGTATTCAGATGTGTAGATCCTGAAAGGTATTTGAAAAGATTCAACATGCATTCATGGCAAAACTCCCAAATAACTAGAAATGGAACTTTCTGAACTTGGTAAAGAAAATCTATGAAAATGTACAATAGCATCATATTTCATGTCAAAATAAAGAATGGTTTTCTCCTAATATTGGGAACAAGGCAACAATTTTTACTCTCTCCACTTCTGTTCAAACACTTATAAAAGGCCTTAGCCAGTTTCACACAGCAAGAAAATGGAATAAAAGGCATTCAAATTTGAAAGAAGCAAAACTGTTTGAATTCACACTTGACACAATTGTGTATGTTGAAAAAATAAGGCATCTAATAAGATGACTTAGAACTAATCATTGGATTTAGCAAGTTTCACAATCTACTGTGCTTTCCATTTTGGGGAGAAAATATGTATGTATTTGTTTGAAATGCTGATTTTTGTTTTGGGGGAGCATTTGTTTTCTTGATATTAAACAACAGAAATAGGATTTTGTTGATGTTTACAATCAATGAATAGGCTTTAGTGGGTACCTGTCATTTATATCAGCTCCAAAATTTTGGCATATTCCTTCTACATTTGGAAACCTGCGTCTGTGTTGCAAATCCTTCATTATTTGTATAGAGTTAAAAGAATCACTATATTTTCAGTCTTCTCTATCATTTGATACTAGAGGCCCGGTGCATGAATTCATGCACGGGTGAGGTCTTTTGGCCTGGCTGGCAATTGGGCATGATCAGGGCCATCTTGCTCAGTCCCGATCGGGGCCGGCCAGCCAGGGGGAGGGACCACGGGAGGTTGACTGGCACGGGAATTTGGCTGTGGAAGCGCACTGACCACCAAGAGGCAACTCCTGCGTTGACCGTCTGCCCCCTGGTGGTCAGTGCACATTATAGCTACTGGCCAGTCAGTCAGTTGTCCAGTCATCCAGTCATAATGGTTGCTTAGGCTTTTACATATATATACTAGAGGCCCGGTGCACGAAATTCATGCATGGTCTCCTCAGCCCAGCCTGCACCCTATCCAATCCAGGACCCCTCAGGGGATGTCCACTGCTGGTTTAGGGATCGGGCCTAAACTAGCAGTGGGACATCCCTCTCACAATCCTGGACTGCTGGCTCCTAATAGCTCACCTGTCTGCCTGCCTGATTGCCCCTAACTGCCCCCCCCCTTTGCCGGCCTGATTGCCCCTCACTGCCTCTGTGTGCCAGCCTGATCACCCCCAACTGCCCCTCCTACTGGCCTGGTCGCCGCTCACGGCCCCACCCGCCAGCCTGGTTGCCCCATGCAGCCTGCTGTTCAGTCGTTTGGTCATCCCTCACTAACCCCCTGCTGGCCTGGTCACCCCTCACTGCCTTTGCGTGCCAGCCTGATAGCTCCTAACTGCCCCCCCACTGCCCTAGTCACCTCTTACTGCCCCCCCCCGGCAGCCTGATCACCCCCAACTGCCCCCCCTGCTGGCCTGGTCACCGTTCATGGCCCCACCTGCCGGTCTGGTTGTCCCATGTAGCCTGCTGTTCAGTCGTTTGGTCGTCCCTCACTAACCCCCCTGGCAGCCTGGTCATAGGCAGCCATCTTGTGAGGGCGTGATGGTCAATTTGCATATTACATCTTTATTATATAGGATAGATATGTTACACCTGCCAGATGAATCAGAACAAGACTGTGACTTACACTATTGTGCCATCGAGTGGGGATGGTGTGCGCACACTGTGGGCACCAGTGACAGGAAGCACTTCACGTTTCCATGGCTGCAGACAGAGGCAGACACTTCCAGACCCTGCAGAAGGCAGGATCGTTGGGGGCTGGAGACAGTGTTAGTCCTGGCCCCATCAGATGCTGCATGGCTTTGGGACTGAAGGAACTGCCACCTGAATGAGCAGAAAAGTCTGAAGTCTGATGGACATTGCCCCAAACCTTGAAACCCTCCCCTGGCTTCAACTCGCTCCAGAGGATTCTGTGGCAGGGATTTGAAACTCCTGGCAGACGTCACGAGATCCCGTCTGGAATCTTCAAGAAAGCGCATCTATGGCTTTTGGCCACTGACTCGATTACTTACCTGGATTATGCACCTTGCTGCCCAGCCTGTAGCCCCATCCACCTGGCACACTTCTCTGGGATCACATTCTCGTTTCACTCTGCAGGTAAACATAAGATACAAAAAATAAAGTAAAATAATCAAAGGGTGAACTTGTTTCTTTCTCTCCCGCTTTTCTGTATATGTCTGCCAAGAAGGAGTAAGTATATAAGCCCTAGCTGCTGCCCAATTGATGTGTACAGGGTTAATGTAAGCAAATTGGAGGAGAAAAGCACATTGCTTTAAATATTAAACTTTTACTCTGCCTATTTGCATATTTATATATTTGATCCATGCAAGCAAATAATACACACTTTTCCCAGCATCCATAAAATATAAATATGTATTTAAAAATAACTCCCACATTTATAAATAAATTATAAAAGAATAAATTACATAGACTATATTTTATACTTATAAGAAAAATAGTTCAGAAAATTGAATTTTTCTAAGTCTCAATTGCTTAGTAATTTAAAAACAGCAAATAACTCCTGGATCACAGCCAAAAATAAACTGATTACAGACTCTTAAAAAATCACTAACGATGAGAATGCTAAGTTTTAAGCTGCAGCCAAAACCATATCCACTATAACAGCAATTTCTCCCATCTGGGTGAGCATTCCCGGTCTCGGTGGACTTCAGTGTTGTGGCGAGCTTTTAATCCCTTGCTTTCTTCTTTAGAAGACACTAATCTTCATCTCTGTGTGGAAATCTTAATTTTAAAAGTTACCTCCTGTGCCCATGAAGGACTGACATCGGGATATAAGCTGGATGCTAGGGTACTGATGCTGCAGAGCTGGCCCTGAGCACGCTCTGTCCCTGGCAGCTCCCAAACGTAATCAGATTGCATTGAAAGGCAAGTCCCTAATCCGAAGTTCCTGAAATCATCACATTCTGTATTTCCATCAGGTCAATGAACAACATATCAGTAGCCTCCTGATGTTCCTCGCTGAACTAGAGGATGTTTTCTCCATCTTGTATCAAAGCACAGACCACAGGAACTTGGGGTCCCCCTCTCCAGGGTGTGAAGGCAACCCCTGAGTACACTGTGTTCACTCGTGTTCAAACACGCATGTTTTCCAACCTTTTTTCACCCCCTCATCTATCTCTACTCATCAGGGACTGAGCTGCTTTTCAGTAAAATGATCCAGAAACTAATCCAAATTAATGGCAGACCTTAAAGGGTCCTTTCTGTGCGGGATCCGCCTGCATCCAGCCACCAGGAAGTGTGCCGGCTCACCCTCCCTGCCTCCAGCAAGGGGTGTCCTTGGCCACTTGAGCCTGTTCCTTAGGAGGTGTCACCGATTGTGGGGCCCAGGCTTAGCCCCCTTCTTCCTGCCCCTGCATATGGTCAAGAGGACCGATTGGGATTTGGAAACAGGAAACGTGTCCTCTTCATGCTGCTGTGGCATCAGAGTTCAGGCAGCAGGAGATGTGGCCTGGCCGGTTCCGAGGAGGGGTTTTAGTTGTCCCTTTCGGTCGCTCCATCAGAGGTTTTGCTGCTCCGACCAGAACCTCAGAAATGAGTGTACATAGGGAGCATCAGGAGAAACACTGGAAAAGCAAGTGACTCGTGTGCATCCATTGCCAACAAGCGTGGCAAAAAACCGTGTGACATCAATCCCACATCTCAAAGCGGAGGACGTACAGAGGTCACCGCTCTGTTCATTCAAAAGTGTTTAAATAAAAAGAAATGCTGGTTGTTACAAAGATGCCCGGTCTAAACAGAAATCAATAGACAATAGAGAGAATGTGAAATAGGAAACAATGACCAATGTGTGCACTTGAACAGGAATCTACTCGATATGAATGTAATTTTGAGATTATTACACTATTATTACTACATTATTAAAATAAATAAAATAAAGCCTATTTGTGTTACCTTCAAACTACCACTTATCTTTAAAAATATAAAATATATGCATTATTAGGAAATCCCTCCTTAGTAATAGTAATTATTTTCTGTAGTGTGTCTTAATTATACTATGATTACCAATACTATTCCTCTTTTCTTTTTTAATATTTTTTGTTGATTTCAGAGAGGAAGAGATAGAAACATTTATCTAATGATGAGAGAGAATCACTGATTGGCTGCCTCCTACACGCCCCCACTGGAGAGTGAGCCAACAACCTGGCTTGTGCCCCAACCAGGAATCGAACCATGACCTCCTGGTTCATAAGTCAGTGTTCAACCACTGAGCCACACCGGCTGGACCTTTTCATCTTTTCATAAAAAAATAATGTTTACCTTTTTTTGTTTATGATGGTTTTTGTGTATATAACATTGGATTGAATAGACAAGAATCTGTTCCCTACTTCTATACCCCAAAACTGTCTTCTGAATTTACAGATATAAGCTGCCCATGCCTGTATATGCTTCTTAGTTCCAGTTTTATTGTTTGAGATATTTGTTCACCAGTTAGTGTTTCATGTATAATTTCTCCATGTAAACCAACTGCTCTTGATTCTCAGAATTCTAAAAATACATCATATTTTTGTTTCTGTCTGTTGTGCTAAGACCATGTTGCTGTCTCTTAATAAGGAATAAGGTTCTGACTAGAAATCCCTTTAATAATACATTGTTATCTATCAATTTACCCATGACAAATTTCAACTTTCTTAGAATACATTTCCTGAGACTATTTCAATATGCATATTACATTTTTGTTGTTATATTTTGATTGGACAATTTTGGGGAAAAAATTAAAAATATGCTCTCTGTGACTTTGCTTACTTCTCCTTGCAGTTTTATTAGGTTTGCTTTTGATATATTGTAACTGTGTGGCTAGAAGCATAAAGTGCATGTGCATTTGTATGTGTGTGCGCGCATGCATGTGTGTGTTTGTGCACGCTTGTGTGTGTGAATGTCTCTATTATCAACAGAAAATAAGGGGTCTACTATCACATTTAACCATACGCATCTGGAATCAGGCCACCTGGAACTGAATTGAGTCTTTACCACTTAATAGCTGTGTGATTGGGCAAGCCAGTTAAACCCTCTGTGCCTCAATTTCCTCATCTGAAAAATATGAATGAAGGTAATAACAGTCTTGATCTCATAGCTTTGTTATAATAATAAAACACTGAATACTTAGGAGATTACCAGGACTTGCTGAGCACTCAATGATTATCACATTATTATAGATTTTTTTCTCCGTTCCTTTTAAAGCTTTGTAACCACATTCTCTCTTTTATACAAATACCACCTGCCTTTATATTGTTAGCACTTGCCATGCATATCCTTTTCATTTTCTTTCTCGTCAGTCTTCCATTTTGGTTTTGAGTGTGTCTCTTATAGAGAGCATGGCTCAGAAATGATTCTCGAGTTATAGTTTCTAGGTCTATTCTTTCTCTGATTAACTATTGTTATTACTGATCCTTGAAACTATTTTTCTAACCGGATTAGAAATAATAAGTATTAATTTTATCTGGGATTTTAGTTCCAGATCATTAACCTTCTATAATCAGGTTATTGAGAAGTAACAATGAGTTTTACTCTTTTTCCCCCTTTCACTGCTTCTGAAATCCGACTTCTTTCTCTAGCTTATTTTTTCCTTTTCTGTTTTTTTTTCTGTTTTATGTATTTATTTATTTACTATTTTTTCAGATTTTTTTATTTCAAGAAAAACGATTTTAAATATAATGATGTTACATGCAGTAAACCTTAATATCTCAAGACAAACAATTTTAAATATGATAATGTTACATGCAATAAACACCAATTATTCAAGAAAAATGATCTTACATATAATAATACTAGAGGCCCAGTGCATGAATTCATGCACCAGTGGGGTCCCTCGGCCTCACCTGCAGGATTGGGCCAAAATCGGCTCTCCAACATCCCCTGAGGAGTCCGGGATTGTGAGAGGGCACAGGCCAGGCCAAGGGACCACACCATGCATGATTGGAGCTGGGGAGGGACACAGGAGGTTGGCCAGCCAGGGAGGGACCGTGGTAGGGCTCCAGGGCATGTCCAGCCTATCTCACTTAGTCCTGATCACGGGACCCCAGCAGCAAGCTAACCTACCGGTCAGAGCATCTGCCCCCTGCTGGTCAGCGCACGTCATAGCGAGCAGTTGAGTGGCCTCAGCATATCATTAGCATATTACGCTTTGATTGGTTGAATGGACGACTGGACACTTAGCATATTAGGCTTTTATTATATAGGATTACATGCAATAAACATTAATACAGTTTTATCTTTAAAAAGTATTCTGAGTTTGTTCATGTTGTGTTTCCTTGGCCTTCATATATTTTGGTATGGATGCCTATATTCAAAATTATTTTTCTTCTGAAATTCGTAAGCATTTCTCCATCATCTTGATGTAGCCAATGACACTGTGAGAAATTTGAAGCTCATATGATTTTCCTTCCTTTTTGATAATCTGGTTTGTTATCTGGAGAAACTTTTAGTTTCTGTTTGTATCATGGTGCCCTGCAAGCTCACTGGGAAGTGCGAAAGGTGTGTGACTAGGAAACACTCCTGCCCATGTTGGTGGGACACATTTTTCCATGGTCTCCATGACCTTAACCCTTTTGTATCAATTCCATGATTGTTTCATGGCAAGAGTATTTGCAGAAGTAATCAAACCTATTAATCAGTTGATCTTAAAATAGAGAGAGTCTCTGGGTGCGTAGAAGGTCTCAGCTAGCGGCAGAAGCAGAGATTAGAAACCTGAGAGGAATTTGTCAAGAGGGAGATCCTCTGCTGAGAGATAGAGGCGGTCATGGAGCAGCAGTATGATTTGCTAAATCTACGTCTGTTAAGGGTGCCGGATGGTGAGACGTGGTTAACAAAAGATCATAAAGAAATCAAGGGAAAAAGAAATCAAGGGAGAGAGGCTTATTACTCACAGGTCCTGGAGGAAGTAGATGTCACACCTCACACCTCAAGGGGTCAGACAGGGCAGTCATGGTGGGCTATAGGCCGAGAGAAAGGCAGAATGCCTTTATTAGGGTGCTTTGGGGTTCCTGGGCTGAGGCCAGATTGATCAATTCAAACCAAAGAGCTAGGGTTTGGGTAAGCTCCATAGGGCTCTTACCTAAGAGGTTCAGAGGGAAGGCTCTGGAAGGTGAAGGGCACTGTCTATCAGAGTGGCCTTTAGGGAAGTCATATTGGGAACATACATTCCCGTGTGACTCCAACGAGACTAGGCCTCAATCCTACAGCCACAATGAACTGAATTCTACCAACAACTTGAATGAGCTTCCAGCAGATTCTTTCTGGATTGGAAACCAACTGGGCTGACAGCTTGTAAGACCCTCATCACAGAACCCCATCCAGCCCGTGTGGGCGTCTCACCTACAGAACTGGGAGTTCATAAACGGTGCTGTTTTCATCTGCTCCATGTGCGGCAGTTTTTACACAGCAGTGGAAAAATCCTCACTGCCCCTGCATCCTCCTGCTAGGAGTGTCGCATAGCCCTCAGGCTCTGTTCTGCCCATGCTTGGTTCCATCATTGCTGTGGCAACCAGCTGGCACACGTGCCCTTGTCTGAAGTGCACTTTCCGTCTCGCCTTGAGAGCCAGGCCTGCTCTGAGGCTGTGGTGCGGGGTGCCTATGGGAATGGGCTCGGTAGTCACTCATGCGCAGCTTCAAGGTAGAAAGGACTTAGAGGGCACCTGTAACCACTGGGGCAAGAGGCAAAAGTAACTTGTTCTTGAGGCTTTATTCTCCAGTGAATAAATCTATGACATAGTCCGTGTGGCTTCTCAAGGGTCCTCAGGGGGTCAGGTTGCCCAGATTGTGGCCCCTCAAGAACTTGCCCTTCAGTCAATTCGCTATCAGTCACCCAGCTCTGTACTCTGTGATCACTGACCATGTAAACAGCCATTAAGAAACCCTGGTTGCCAACTCTGGTTCCAGGTGGTGAAAGATGGCCAATGACTCCTCTGGGTCTCCAGGCTCTGGTTTCCTTCTCTGTGTCTGAAGAGTGAACACATTTTTATTATTGTCTCTAAAATCATGGAGCCACCATTATTATACATTTTTCAGTCTGTTTCTAGAATTTGTGGTGGGAGAAGGAGGCTGCGAGTACCTGCCAGCACAGATGTCTTCCTGGTCCTGTGATTGGACCAGAGTAAATCAGATCATAAACTTGCTGATACCTCTCCTTTTTTCTCGTTCGGCTCACGGAATATTCCTGAACAGATGCCTTCCTTTGTTTGAAGAATTTCTCTCTTTGTTGCACCAGTGCGCTGCATGGGAGCGTAGACAGGCCCATGTTCCTAATGCTCTCTGATCAGTGAGAGGACTTTCCACAGAATTTTTTAAAGGTGGCCTTCTGAATTCTGTCCTAATCTCTTCACACAATTATCTAAAGAGTAGAGGGAAATGTTATATATATTTACTATTTTAACCTCTCTATGTTTATCATTCTAACTGGCTAGTACCTGGAATGCCTACAATGGTTACTGAGAGAGAGAGGTGGTCATGAAGCAGCATTATGATTTGTTACATCTACATCTCTTAAGCAGATGCCCTGGGTGCTGGGTGGTGAGATGTGGTTAACAAAGTAAGACACATATATTGAGATATCCCAATTTGTGACAGACACAGTTGGTTACATATAGAGCTGACATAGCCCTGGGCCCCCTCCACACCCAAGAGAATTCTGCTTCATTTAAGTCAATCCTGGCATTTCCATTCTCCTGGCCAGGTACAGAATCTGGCAGTTGACCCAGTACTTACAAATGGGAAGTAAGAAGACATCAGTTGTGGGGCTTCTAGGAAAATCCCCCTGCCCTTGACACAGGAACCGAAGTAAAGGATTCTCTTATGACTCCTTCGTCAAGTTTGTTTTAGATTAATAGACTTTACTTTTAGAGTGGTTTTAGGTTTACAGAATAATTACATGGGAAGGACAGAGAGTTCCCATGTATCCTCTTCTCCTCTACCCTCCAATATAATCTACATTAGAGTTTACTCTTTGTGTTGTACATTCTACGTATTGTGACAAGTGTATAGCATACGCCCATTAACATGGTATCATAGTTTTATTGCCCTAAAAATTCTCTGTTTGTAACCTATTCATCACTCCTTCCCTCCCTTCCCTCAAGCTCCTGGCAGACACAGCTCTTTTGCTGTCTCCACGGTGCTTCCTTTGCTAGAATGTCTTATTGTTGGAATCACATAGTGTGTGGCCTTTGTAGACTTGGCAATATGAATGCAAGGTTCTTCTGTGGCTTGATGACTTCTTATATCACTGAATGATATTCCATTTTCTGGATTTACCACAGTTTATGTATCTATTCACTTACTGATGGACATCTTGGTGGCTTCCAAGTTTTGGCAAATATGAATAAAGATGCTAGAAGCATTTGCGTACTGATTTTCATGTGGACATAATTTTCAGTTCACTTGGGTGAATGCCAAGAGTATAGTCATTGGATCATATAATCAGGGTATATTTAGGTTGTAAGAAACTTACTAAAGTGGCTGAAGCAGCAATGTATCGACAGTTCCTGTTGCTTCACATCATCACCACCATTTGGTTTTCTCAGTGTTTAGGGTTTTAGCCATTCTGTTAGGTGTAAGTGGATTGTGCTTTATTTGCTACTAGAGGCCTGGTGCATGAAATCCGTGCACTTGGGGGAGTCCCTTAGCCTAGTCTGTGCCCTCTTACAGTTCAGGAACCCTCGGGGGATGTCCGACTGATGGCTTAGGCCCGCTCCCCCTCAATCCCTAGGGGTAGTGGGCCTAAGCCGGCAGTTGGACATCCTTAGTGCTGCCACGGAGCTGTGAGCCTGGCTTCTGGCTGAGCAGCACTCCCCCGTGGGATTGAGCCAAAACTGGCTCTCTGACATCCCCTGAGGGGTCCCAGATTGCAAGAGGGTTGAGGGACCCCACCAGTGCACGATCAGGGCCGGGGAGAAACATGGGAGGTTGGCCAGCTGGGGAGGGAACGCAGGAGGGCTCCAGGGCATGTCCGGCCTGTCTCACTCAGTCCCGATCGGCCAGACCCCAGCAGCAAGCTCACCTACCAGTCGGAGCGTCTGCCCCCTGGTGGTCAGTGCACGTCATAGAGACTGGTCAACCGGTCGACTGTCTGCCTCCTGGAGGTCAGTGTATGTCATAGCAAGCAGTTGAGCAGCCTTAGCATATCATTAGCATATTATGCTTTGATTGGTTGAAAGGGTGACCAATCGACCGGACACTTAGCATATTAGGCTTTTATTATATAGATTTCTGTAATGACACATGGTGTTGCACATATTTTCATGGGCTTTTTGGCCATCTGTAACTCTTCTTTGGTGCAATGCTCATTCAGAACTTTTAGGCAATTTTCAGTTGAGTTGTTTGTTTTCTCATTGTTGAGTTATACAGGGTGGGGCAAAAGTAGGTTTGCAGTTGTTTGTATGGAAAAAATACAATAATTAATAAATTATACTACAAGAATAAACTCTTTCTTGTACTCACAACTATAAGCCTACTTTTGCCCCACCCTGAATATAATCATTTTTCATCAAATTTATCAAAATTTTTCCCAATTAGTAGCTTCTCTTTTCACTCACCTAACAGTATCTTTCACAGAGCAGAAGTTTATCTACACTAATAAAAGAGTAAGATGCAAATTGACCATACCTTTGCGACACCCACCAGCCAATCAGGAATGAGTATGCAAATTAACCCAACAAAGATGGTGGGTTAATTTGCATACACAGGCGCCAAGCGGCCAGGGGCAGGGTGGGACACTTGTGTCGTCACCATGGCGACGATGCAGGCGTTCCACACCGCCCCAGCCACTCCGGGCCTCTGAGCAGTGTGGGAAGGCAGAAAGGCAGCTCCAGGCCAAAGGGAAAAGGCGGCTTCTGGCTTCTGCCAGAGCGAAGGTGGTGCCAGCACGAATCTTCGTGCTTCAGGCCTCTAGTAATTTTAATAAAGCCCAACTACTCAAAAGCACAACTTTTTTTTTTCATGGATTTTGTTTTTAATATATCTGAATCATCACAAAACCCAGGATTCCCTGTTTTCTCCTGTTATTTTGTAGGAGTTCGATAGTTTTTCATTTCACATTTAGGTCTGTGATGTAGTTTGAGTTAATTTTTGTGAAAGGTATAAGGTCTGTGTCTAGATTCATTTTTTTTTACATATGAATGTACAGTTGTTGCAACACTATTTGTTGAAAAGATTAATTTTTCCCCACTAAATTGCTTTTATTAAATTTTGAAAGTCCAATTGAGTATATTTGTTTGAGTTTACTTCCTTGGCTCTCTATTCTGTTCATTGATCTTATTTATTCATTTGCCAAAATGAACTCATTTTTTTATAGATTTACAGAAATTATTGAAGTTGGGTAGTTAGTACTCCAACTTTGTTCCCCTCTTTAATTTCTATGTTGGCTACTCTGGATCTCTTATGTTTTCACATAAACTTTAGAATTAGTTGGTTGATATACACAGACTAAGTTGTGGGAATTTTGGTTAAGCTCATGTGGAATGCATAGATCAAGTTCAAAAGAACTGACATCTTACTAACATTGAGTTTTTCTATTCACAAAATCTCCCCATTTTGATTTTAATCTTGTTGTTTGTTTCTATTTTTAATTAAATTATTTGGGGGCCATTGGTTAATATGATTATGTAAATTTCAAGTGCACACTGCTATAATACATCATCTGTCTATACTATATCATGTGACCACCACCCAGAGTAAAATCTTCCATCACTGTATATTCAACCTCCTTTACCCTTTACTACACCCACAATGCCCTTCTCTCTGGTAACCACCATACTATTCTGTATCTATGAGTTTTTGTTTGTTTTTCTTGTCTGATTTTAAAGTGTTTTTTTTTATATTCCTGTAGCCCCTTACTTTGTGGGCAATGGAGAGTGCATGCTAAGTACAGGAATCCATAACCCTGGACTTTCTAACCTTCACCCTTGCTTCTGGCCCGACGACCCAGAATCTGTACTGAAATCCTATTTTGACTTTTCTCTTTCATGTGTCAGTGATATAAGAGGGACAGAATGGAGTGGACTCACCCTTTCTACTGTGCTTTCCAGTTCCAAGATCATACTGTCTCTCAAACCTTCACGCCCTTTGTGCTTCATCGGGTCATTGCCCTTGTTAAAATCCCTCACATTCACAGTTTTCCTTACAGCCCCGTGGGTTGCTCACCCCTCACATTAGCAGGCTGTGCTTCAGTGAAGGAGAGGAGGAGGGAGGGAGCACGTGTGGAAGGGGAAGCTGGAGGATGGAAGATCTCCAGCACCTGATACTCTGTGGTGGGGCTGCCCTGTGCATTGGGGATACTCAACAGTCCCTTACCCTCTAACACCTGGATCCCAAGACCCCCCTAACTGTGATGACTACAGTGTCTCCAGATGGTGCCTAATGCATCCTGTTGGTCAAAATCATCCCCTGTTGACAACCACTGATTTAAGCGAATATCTCTTTATATCAAAACTAGAGGTCCTGTGCATGAAATTCATGCATGGGTAGGGTCCTTAGGCCGGTGATCAGGGCCAATCTATGGGGTGACCAGTGAGGTGATCTGGGGGGCTCCATTGGCACCCACCTTGGCCAGCCTGGCACTGCCCACTGGCTGGCCAGCCCTGCCGCCCACTGCCGTGCCAGCCCCGCCCCCCACTGCTGCTGCCAGTCACCTCCCTCTGTGGGGTGACCTGCAAGGCTATCAAGGGTTCCCAACTGGCACCCTCTTTGGCTGGCTTGGGGCCTGCAGGCTGGGGCAGCTCCTGCATTGAGCGTCTGCCTCCTGGTGGTCAGTGCGCATCATAGCACGTCATTCCACCGGTGGTTCCGCTGTTGGGTTGATTTGCATATTAGGCTGTTATTATATAGGACTAGAGGCCGATGACAAAATTCGTGCAAGAGTAGGCCTTCCTTCCCCCGGCAGCCCTGGCTTCGTCCAGAAGGTTGTCTGAAAGGCTGTCCGGGAGGATGTTGGGTCTAATTAGCATATTACACTTTTATTATTATAGATAGCAGGGCTGAGAAAGGGGCCTTTCCTAAAGGGAGTTTGCATAGTTAAATATCTGATGCTAACCATTCTAATTGCCCTTATATACTGATCCAGAACCCTATGTCTTATAATTTCTTAAGGAAAACATATTTTCACATAAATTGTGCAATTTGCATGCAAGGAGGTAGATAAAAGTTGAGAAATTTGCTCCATTTGCCCATATTGTTCTATAATGAAACCGGAATTAGAGCAGTGTTACCAATTCCAGTTCAAGAAGTTTTCCGCCAGGTGAAGTTTACAGTAACCTATAAATTCCATTCCATGCCAAGGATTGTATTACTTCAGATCAATCAAATTTCAGAGACTCTGCACATCTAAAGCCCTCCATCCACACACAATTGCATGAATTAAGCGGTGTTTGCATATGTTTATCCTTTTGTTTTGCTTTAAAATATATACTATTTTATGCTACTTAAAGAAATGAAAACAGTGTATTCATAAAATAAAGTGGCTATACCAATAACTCCAGTCAGTTTATAAACCTCTCCTACCGATCACACTTTTAGGTGGTGAGATATTTCATCAAAATCACAACTAAGCCATTAAGATGAGATTTCTAAAAATCATTTTCAAGCATTCTTAGGTCAAATGAATACTGCTAATAAAATAATATAAGTGCAATCATCATAATAACAGTAATAACTCATTTTAATTACATATCTCTAAATTCTTGGCTTATTATTCATTGAATCTGCTCAACAATCCTAAGAACAAATTTGCAGTGTTCCCATTTTAAAGATGAGAAAACGGGGGGGAAGTGGATGGGCACAGAGATTAAGGAATTTACCTGGAATGGCACAGTTATCAAGTGGGGAGAGTGGCAGAGTTCAGTCGTAGCTGATGTGGCTTTACCACCAGTATTATCTATACAGCCCCCACTAAAAATCTTTTAAGTCAGGTCCTTCACACTCCATCATTCATAAACTAATTTTTAAAGTTTTGGAAATGTAACATGACCTTGTTGCACACCAGCCATATGCTTTAAAGCGGAGTTTGTGTTTTTGCAATCTTAGGAAATTGAGGACGGTGTCTGAGTGGAATCTTTCATTGCGTGGTGGACAGCTAATGCTACTTCTTACACCAATAGCGGTGTTACGTGTTGAGAAGCTAATTTCTCATGTAGAAATATGTTCTTCTGTTGTTCTCCTTTTGATAGACTCTTATTCCCTATAACCTGGATTTTATTTACGCTGTGTATGTTATTTTAACTTATGCTGCGCTAAGTGGAGAGCTATCTTAAACCTGTAATACGGTCAGAGTGTGGTTCAGGATGCAATCCAAGCACCCTACCAGATGTGACGCTGTGCCCCAGATGCGGAAAATAGATGAAAATAAAGACATATTCTTCTATTTGTAACAGCAAATCATCCATTTGCGAATAAATGACCAGTATGTAATATTTTGCAACTCAGAAACAAAGTGAGAGAATAATTGGTATTTGGGGATGATGTGCCAAGAAACTAAGTTATATTCGAAATGTTTACATTAGATATCCATTTTCACATCCTGAAATCTGGATTCTAAAACTGTGACTGAGTGATCTATAGACATGGCATTGCAGATCTTTGTGGATCACAGTCCTACTGCCGATCAACCATGGCCTGACCAGCACACCCATGGGAGACGGTGACAGACACAGGCGCCGGGTCACAGTGACGCCTCCTCATGGAGCTTCTCATACGGACGCTCTCTGTGTAAGGCAAGTCCGCATCAAGGCTCAGACGGAACCACTGTGGACTGAGATTTTAAATTCTGAAATCCAATTCTCAGTCCAAATCGGGGAGGTTGTTTTCACCAATGTGCGCGCCCTGGGCACAATGCACCCTTCGGAGCACACGGCACGCACACCCACGGCAATCAGGAGAAGCACACTGCGTGCACCCGCGTCCCGGGCTCCAAAGGAAAGGAGGACCCTGTCAGGCAAAGAGGGGCCTGCGACGCGGATTGCCGCCATCTAGACACACCCGGGGACGAGCACACTGCAGTCTCCTGTCATAAATGCACATGTAAGTCATTAAGTCATGGCTCAGAGCACAGCACACCCGGATCCTAGAAATCGGCTGCCGAACGCCTCTGACATGCAAGAGCAAGAGATAACTACCTCACACTGCTCAGGAATATTTAGAATATTCCGGATCCTGGGCAGGACACAGCCTTTGTCGGCGGTATGCTGGCAGGACGCTTAGACCGCCATTTGTCCTCAAGTAGGCCTATTTAAAGTATAATTGACCGCCCCGGTAATTACTGTGAACAGCAGCTGTCTGCTGGTAAAAGGCATATATATAATGAGGGAGAAGGGATCAAATACAAGCAATAGAAAAGAAAAGCAGAAAGAACATATCTATATGAGGCGTTTTAGCCCAGATTTGATACTTGAAAGGCACAAGGCCTATTAGCCATTTCCAATTAGGGACCATAAAAAAGTGAATAAAAGTACTCATCTCTTTATGAAAAGTTTATTTGTTCGAACGCGGCCCCAGCTCCCAGCATTTCATCTGTTTTCATCAGCCACGCCAGGTTTTGTGGAAACCTTTCTTGTGTCATGTACCTTCTGCAACACACAAAAAACACCTTGCTTTGTTTCCCGGCCGAAGAGCGCGATAATTAGATGGGTGATGTGCGTGGGTGCCTGTGTTTGCCGAGGAGCGTGAGCACTCAGCGGGCCTCACAATGGCACACAATACGGCCTTGTGTTTCACATAAAGCTTTATTTGTCGTTCACGGCTGGTTGGCAAAACTGACTTTGCCTTTGAAAATGACAGGTGGTACTCTGGTGCGCTGGGGACGGAGACAGAAACAAGCACCTCCGCGGAGACGGGGCCTGTCAATGGCTCTCAGGATTTCATATGCAGCTGGGGCTGGCGTTGCCCCTCGAGTTCTGTTCCATTTGCATGCGGGGGGCCTGGCACCCCCAAGTCGCTTCCCTAATTGGGCTGCCGTGCCCGCGGCTGGGAAGGCAGCCTCGCCTCGCTCCCTTTGCCGGTCTGATGGGCGACAGGTGAAGGGCAGTAGATTTCAATAAGCCTCCCCGTTCCGTGTCAGGAATCAATGGCCCTCCTTCTTTTTTAGGGGTTATTAAATTGCAGCTGTAACATTAGCCTTCTTTATCTAATTGATTGTCTTTTCGCAGGGCTGAGAAAATCAATAGTGGTCAATGGGCCCGCCCTGTTTTTACCTAATAGATGTTTTCTCCTAATTGGCTGCCTGGGTGGCTTCCCCGCGCTCACTGTGTTTTCAGAAGTCCGCAGTGTGTTGCAGCCTTGTAAACTATTTTACCCTGCGCAACGGTGATTGATTTTATAATGAAATCTGGAAAAATCAATAGCAATCAGGAATATAGATCAGGATTCCTAGGTACCTTCCGACAAAGGGCAAACTCACTTTGCTGCCACTTCAAACTGAGATCAAATTAAATGCGTCCTTAAACCATTACATTTTCCAAAGACTTTGATCAAAGCCACTTGATTTGTTGCCCAAGACCTGGATTGAAATGCAAGAATCAAAATCTGTAATTAAAAAATAACTTAGTAGGCCATTTCCTTACAAAGTCAGATCAATGGGAATCATGCAGTAGAAGTCATGAATTTGCTGGGGAAAATAGTGACCTACCGAAGGTCATTGTGCACAGTATACAGTGAGCTGTACTCATTTCCCGAGAATTAACAGTAAAATGTATAATCTTAAGTGAAAAAATATGGTTGATTTGCCTAATTCTTTCCATTTAGACCATCGGAGTAGGTAGCATCGCCCCAGTGTGGGGGGGATGGGCCCCAGTGTTTTCCGGTTGGTCTTGCCTCACTGAGCCTGCGTTCCGGTCTCCTTCCCGAATGTGATTCGCCTTCTGCCTCGGCCTACATTTTGGACACGTACCTCTAACTTATCAGAGGATGTGACACGTTACTTTGTGCTGCAATCGCGTCATAAAGTTCTCAGGAACAACTGTTCCCTTTAAAGAAAATCACAATAAAATATTTGAATAGTAACAAAGGCTTTAACATCTTTAATTTCTCTTCTGAGAGAAAGACATACCTTTGTTTCTAAAGGGCAAGGGCAATAAGACTCTCTTTACATTTGTTTTATTCGTGTTGGCTTTGCTGTTGCTGACTTCTGTTGCTTATTACTCGTTCTTACGGAGCTTAATTTTGGATTCTCATCCTTTTTTTTTTTTTTTGATATCTTCAATTCTAGACTGGAGATGGCTCTGAGGTATAGTCTCCTTGTCCATGTTTAGTCCAACTCTGCATGAGCTCTGTATGTCTGTATTCTTAAGTCCCGCTTGCTTTAATTCCTACCTAAAATAAAAGAGGAGAGAGTCAGAAGTTCCCATTGAAGCCGTGCCGTCGTGCAAACAATTCTTTTCTCAAACTGGAACCCGAGGCTGCAAAGCAGTCTCCCGGCCCTCTCCCGATGAGCATGCGCGGGGACTAGCTGTTCCCGCCTGCCCTGAGCTGACATGCCCTCCAACGTTTCATATTCCTGAGCGTGATGGGCTGACAGGTCACAGCCAGTGACAGCCAGCACAGTCTGTGGCTCTAAAAGCACACAGCTTCTGCGCATGTCAGTCTGACCTCAGCTCCAGCAGTGCCTCCTCTATGATCTGGCAAATGAGTAAATAAATAAACCACCCCACAACTAACACCATTTCCAGGAACCAGGCTTCTCGCTCTTAGCGGCTATTCTTAAAGAAGCCAGAGTCCAGAAAAGATCGAGTTAAAGACCTTTTATTTCCCCAAGCTTTGTGCAGGGGGTAGGCCCGGAGGGTGGGGACGAGCATTGGAGATAATGATACCTTTGCTCAAGCCTACCGGAGACAAATGTCAAAGGAAGGCGCTAAAATGTCAGCCAGACATTGTCAACTCTGGCCACGTGGCGGTTTGTGTGGTTTAAGGAGCAAATTGGCGTCCTCCCTTGCTTTGCAGCACAGACCAATAGCAGGGAAATAAAGTTAGCTTCCCCTTCTTCTCCCTCCCCTTCCTCCTCCCCTCTCCTCGAGCGGCCTTCCCTCGGCTCCCAGGCCCCAGGCCCTGCGACCTGCCCGGCTCTCTCCTGCTCCCCGGTCCTCAGGACAGAGCTGATGGGCTGATTCCTGCCGCGTCTGGGTGGCGGAGAGAGTAGAACACGCCGCCTCTCCTAAGCACAGCGACGTTCAGTGATGACGGCTAATGCCCAGAGTGTGAGTCTCTGCCATGGAAGCTTCAGATTACAGATGGGGCTTGGCTGGTTTTAAGACTCATTTTGTGCAAAGTTGTGTGTCCTCGTAGCATGTGTGAAGAAGAACATGCTATGTTTGTGTTCAGAAGATTACCGTCAAGCCTGATGGAAACGCCTTGGTGCAGAGGAAGCTAAGCTATGTAACATATTTGAGTTGCATGTTACAAAGGACGTGGCTTCATGGATCCAGGTAGCATAGCCACCGGCAGATGTGCAAGTGCTTTCTGCTTAGAAAGAAGCACTGTTCGGGTTTTTAAGCTAGGCAGGGCCCTATATAGCATCTAATGTGTTCAAGTTTAAGAGCCAGCAAATTAACTTATTTACCCAATGTTCCTCTTCATCTTGATCGGTCATCAACAGTATACATTCATTTTTTAAAATATATTTTTATTGATTTCAGAAAGGAAAAGAGAGAGAGAGAAACATCAATAATGAGAGATAATAATTGATTGGCTGCCTCCTGCATGCCCCCCATTGGGGATCAAGCCCACAACCCGGCCGTGTGCCCTTGATTGGAATCGAACCCAGGACCCCTCAGTCTGCAGGCTGGCCTGAGCCAAGCCAGCTAGGGCAACAGTATAACTTCTTCAAGCAAGGCAGAGAACATTCTGTGTGGCCAGCGTGTCAGCCTTTGCCGCCACAGGCTTTGGCTGCACCCTGGGTATGTCTCTATTTGTGCGCACGTATCATTCAATGAACCGAACTCACTCCCCTTTTATCCCTAAATCCATCTTAGCCCCCATTTTAAAACAAAAGCACTGCTCTCTTCAAGCCTAAATCAAAATGGATTAAATATATATATATGCAGGTATATGCCTATACATATGCATTTGTTGTATGTGCCTATATATAAATATATATTGCCAACCAAAATATATGCACATGCATGTGCATTGCTCATAAAGTGGTTGCTCTGACCAGTCGGGCAAGATGAATTTCAGTGAAAAGTTGGTGCCTCCTGCATGTCCGCCGAAGAGCTCACACAACATGACATTTTCCCGTGAAAAAGCATGTTCCCAGCGCAG